>NC_086447.1:684780968-685101195 GCF_028390025.1 Pseudophryne corroboree | reverse complement strand
CTAATTGGAAGCTTATGCTCCCGTGCTGCACCACAGAATCAATGGGGCACCAATTTGGACACTCCGCCATCAGGAGGAGAGCACAGTATCAACACTGGGCTTCCCACAACACAGCGTACAGCGTGCGGAAGGTGTAGTAAGGGGATGGGGGTAGGTCACCGGTCCCTGTACTGGAGGAGGTACACTGGGTATGGTAGTGCAGGTAAGCACTGTTGGTTGTGACCCAGGTCCCAAACCTTCTGTAGGTGGAAGTGTGTGGGGCACCAAGAGTCCAATCTCCAGGGGGAGGGTTGGGGGAAACAATACGACTGCAGCCCCACTGCTCCTTACCGCTGCAGTTTGCAGGGTCTTCAATGGAGCCTCATAGATAGCCTCCAGGCCACAGAACAGCGGCAGGGCCCCCGCGAGACTGGTAAGGGGTCAGAGTCCCGGGGTCCAGAGGAGATGTAGGCGGCAGGAGGGGCCCCTACTGAAGGTCGCGGGTGAATTCCGTCTGCCGGCTCCCGCCGGGGATGTCCCATAGGCGCTGCTCCAGACACCCGCCACACGGGAGGCAGTGGCAATACGCAGCCCGGCCCCGGGGTCAGGAGAGGAGGGAGGGGGCAGGCAGGGCTTCCTCTGAAGATCGCAGGTGACTTTCGGTAGCCAGGTCCTGCTGCAGGTCACGTCAGCCGCCACTCAGGGGTCCGGCAGGAAGGAAGCTGTAGTATGGGAGGCCACAACTCCAGGCAGCAGGGAAGGCCATAACCCGCAGGGACCTATATTAGGATCCCCTGGCTCCGTGACCAAGCCTGCTGAATTTGGGTGAGTGTGGGGGAGGTGTGGGGCACACTGTGAGGGAGCAGAGGGGGCTTGCAGCTCGTTATAGAGGGAGAAAGTAACCGCAGGATCAGGAGCTTTTGGAGACCACATCTGTCTCCAGAGCTGTCCAGGCCATGCCCCCTGTACCTACCATTTTAAAGAATGTACTTTATAAATGCTCTCTTGAAGCTGATTAGTTGCTATGGGCAACTTCTCCATTGGTACACTTTACTCCTTTTACTGCAAGACATATTGAAGCACCAGTATAAGGTTTCCCTATTATTTTCTGCATGTATGTGTGGTGGTGTTTCGATGACACCTAGGATAGCCTACTGTATGCTTGGCTGCTTTGGTTTTGTTGTCTCTCCATTGTAAGCAAAAATAAGCACGTTTCCTGGTATATTATTTGCACCATGTATATAGGGCCTAATTCAGACCTGATCACTAGGCTGTGTTTTCGTACAGCAGGCGATCAGGTGTATACTGCGTATGCGTATGCACCGCAATGTGCAGGCGC
This sequence comes from Pseudophryne corroboree, assembly GCF_028390025.1. NCBI lineage: Eukaryota > Metazoa > Chordata > Amphibia > Anura > Myobatrachidae > Pseudophryne > Pseudophryne corroboree. Next base: position 685,099,877 of record NC_086447.1, on the reverse strand, counting down.
GTTGCATGGATACAAAGCGGATCGCAGCTCAGTGATGGGTTTGTGCGAAGGATCCATTCGTACAGGAGTTCGCAAGGAGATTGACAGATAGAAGGCATTTGTTGGTATCAACTGATCGTTTTCTGGGAGTGTTTGGAAAAATCAGGCGTGTCCAAGTGTTTTTGGGGAGGGTTCCTGATGTCAATTCCGGTCCCGGAAAGGCTGAAGTGATTGCAGCGGCTGAGTAAGTCCTGGGCTACTCAGAGACTGCACAAAATCTGTTTGTACAGCTCTGCTACACATGCGTTCTCACACTTGCAAAGCGAAAATACACTCCCCTATTGACGGCGACTATGCGAACGCAGGACTGCAAAAATCCCCTAGCGAGCGAACAAGTCTGAATTAGGCCCATTTATAGTCTGATGCACATGCTCCTTGGTGAAGAGGATGGGTTTTAAACTAAGGCCGCATTTATCAAGCCTTGGAGAGTGATAAATAGCACGGCTATATAAGCTTTTCCTCTTATAACAGAGAAATAAAATGCAACACAGACACCCGTACATGCGTTGTATATGTAAAATAAGTAGTGGCCCTAAATGTTAAATCAATATGATAAAATGATATTTGTAATTTCATTTGAAGTAATTGTGAAAGTAGCATGTTTCTCTGTATAATGCCCAGGGATTCAAATCGAAAGATATTTGCTTGACTATGGTACTAAAAGGATAATTCATATCTGTCTTTTACAATATAGTTTTCTTGGGTAAAATAATCATTTCTAAAATTATAACCATCAAAATGATGTTGAGCGAAAAAAGCAAAAAGTGTTGTGAGCACGGAGGGGTAAATTTAGCACAGACTGCTGGCAGAGGAAAGGTTAGGAAGCTAATATTGGGCTTGGGTGCGGAGATTTAGGTAGACAACACTTACAGAATGAAAGAAGGAGAAGAGCAAACCCTGAACAGTGCTGTTAATAACATTGATCCTATAACTTACAGGCTGAAACAAATAATTGGTGCAAGGTCCCCGGGTAAGCCTGTTACTCAGTGGGATAAACTTGAGCAATTGGGCTATTTCACACTACAAGGTTTACACCGGATGGCAAAAAGCCGGACAAACTTTGTCCGTCTTTTTGCCATCCGGCAGGGTCTTTCACACACAACGGCTTTGAGCCGTGTGTAATGATGCGCGCATGCGCAGCAGCAGCGGCTAAAAAAACGGTGTGTGTAAGCTCCCCTTCACACACACGGTTCTCTGCCTACAAAGATGCCACGGCCCAGCAGCCGGACCTTTCAGTGGATATTTCCGCCTGCAACCATCCAGCTTTGGATCTGCTTCTCGGACAACTGTGATGAATGCTAATCTATTTTCATTAGATTAACTTTATCATAAAATCAGTTAAATTGACATGTTTTGGATGTTGACAGCATTTGACATGACTGCTAGGATCCTTTTCAAAGTGTAGATTGTAACAGTATTATTATCCAAATGGGCAGCATACTGATCATTTTTGTAGTCCGGCAGTGGTTGGCAAACTGTGGAGATACGGCTACCCTGAGCCGTGGTATGCATTGCAGCAAGTGATGTTAGGCTGCCTGATCACACACATGATGTGGAGGAGGAGCAATGGGCAGCACCCGGTTGGGAGCATAGTTGAAGGGCTCTGGGCAGAGCTATGGCTGCACTATGCCTGAGTGCAGAGCTGAGGAAGGGGGGAGGGGCTGCAGTCTGCTCAATCACTGTGTCCAGACTCCAGCAGTGATCAGGACAATTTGGGGGTGGAGCCGCGGGTCCCCAGAGATTGGCTGCTGCTGGAAGATTATCTTTACGCAACCAACCAGTGGCCTTTAACTAGTTGCCCAGCCAAGCAAGTGGTTAAAGGCCACCACCACCTAAGCAGAAAAGCAGCAGTAAATACAGCTTTGGACCCACAGTGCATGCCAATTTGCACAAATGAGCCACAGATGTTTATAGAGCAGCATGGATGTACGAGTATGCAGGAGGTCAGAGGGCAGGGCTTGGCTGATAATTTACAAAACTTTCGCACTGAGTTAAAGGGCTGAAGACGGTGACTTACATACATGGGCATATCCATTTTACTGGCACAAGCAATATAAGGAAAATTAGATAAGCCACCATCACAGTGATGTCATAGGAGAAAGTTTTGAAAGCGTGTGGATAGCATTAAAGATACGTTTACTGAAAATGAATGTGGAGCAGCCCAATAAACTCATGCATCCAGCACAGAGAGAGGTATTTATGAGCATATATTAATCTGAGAACATTTCCCTGTGTGATAATCACTGACACAGTTGGGGTCATTCAGGCGCGGTCAGATTCGCTATCTGTGTCCTTGGAATCAGCAGTTATAGCGCTGTATGGGAATGCTACAGGAGGCGTCTATTACATGCAGACGCATCCTGCTGTACTAGTGATCCGAGCTACATCCTAGGATGCAGCATCAGATCACAGCACCCACCATCGGACGTCTTGCGGCATCAAGCTGCCCGTCACAGAGGCCGGGAAATCTCCATCCTGCAACAGAGATCCCTGGTCTCTTCCCACCTCCTAAACTGCAACAACACCACTCTGGGGTTCATTCCGAGTTGATCGCTCGCTAGCTATTTTTTGCAGCGCTGCGAACAGATAGTCGCCGCCTATAGGGCAGTGTATTTTTGCTTTGCAAGTGTGTGATCGCATGTGCAGCCGAGCACTACAAAAAAGTTTTGTGCAGTTCTGGTAGCCCAGAACTTACTCAGCCGCTGCGATCACTTCAGCCTGTTCTTGCCCGGAATTGACGTCAGACACCCGCCCTGCAAACGCTTGGACATGTCTGCGTTTTTCCAGCCACTTCAAGAAAATGGTCAGTTGACACCCACAAACACCCTCATCCTGTCAATCTCCTTGCGATCGGCTGTGCCTATGGATTCTTCGTAAAATCCATCACTCAGCAACAATCCGCTTTGTACCCATACAACGCGCCTGCGCATTGCGGTGCATATGCATGCGCGGTTCTGACCTGATCACAGCGCAGCTAAAATCCTAGCGTGCGATCAGGTCGGAGTGACCCCCTCTGTTTTCCCAAACAGAGCCTGTCGCCACCCCCAAAATGGTATAAGACTGTCAATTACTGACAGTCTGATGCCGACCTGCATCCAACGCTCAGGACCCGTTCGCTTTAGCGCAGAACGGGTCCTGCGCATAATACCAAAAATCTACGCTGATAGTCTCAGGTCCAACCACACCTGACTGACCCCCAGTGTGAAGCAGCAAGCAAGGATATCTAATCTGCTAACAGGAGGTCAAGTAGCTCTTTTGGGGGATATTTATCAAACCTTCTAAAAAGGAAAAGTGGAGGTTTTGCCCATAGTAACCAATCACATACTATCTATCATTTATCTAGAACAGTCTATAAAATTATAGTTTGAATCTGATTGTTTGCTTTGACCAACACCTCCACTCAGTAGCGTAACTACTGTGGGTGCAGGGGATGCGGCTGCTATTTGGCCTGGGTTGCTTCCAGGTCTCGCAGCTCCCCCTGCACCTGGTCATGCACAGATTGGGTTGCGAAGCTGTGGCTTGTACTTGCCCAGCAAGTTCCGGTGTATTCCCATATAGGCTCAGATGACTGAGGCACCACCCACCTTCCAAGGGAGGCGGGACTAGCCTGTAATACGGTTCTTTCATCTGCAGAGCTGGAGACCAGAGAGGGGGAAGCCATTCCAGTAGGGGGCTGGGGGCTAAACGCCCATGTGCTTCAGAGTAAATGAATACAGGAAGTGGAGGAGCTAATGCAGTCCCCGGAGTGCAGAGTCACACTGCAAAGTAGACACTGAAAGAGGAAAACCTCGAGTCCATAAGGTATGACAAATGGGGAGGGGAGACACATGTGTGTGTAGATTAGTCTGTCTTTGCTTTTGTGTATATGTGACAATGTGTCAGTCCATGTGTGTGACACTCTAGGCGGGATGTAATGGAGAGCAAGTTATTTTTTTGTGGGATACATTAGAAGGTGCATGTTTGTCCCAAAACTCGCCCAATGTAATAGACTGCAAGTTTTTAAGTTTGAGGCTATTACATTGTGCAAGGTAGGGTGAGTTTTCTAGAATGAAAACTCTCTCAATGTAATGTGAGTTTCGCAGTGTTGGATCAGTGAGATCCGTACATTCTTCTGTCTGTAAAAGTAAAGAAATAGTTCAAAAAGTGTTGTTGTATTTTTTTAAAAAAGACCTGCAGTTCCCCCCAAAAGCATAACCAGCCTGGTCCTCGTTGCTAAAATCCAGGGAAAACTTGAATAGGGGTATTTTAACAACCAGCACTGGGCTCTTGGAACGGTCATGGTTCCAAAAATATGGGGATGGGGGAAGGACGTAGGGGTCCACCGTATTTTTTAAACCAGCAACGCCTCGACTAGTCAAGGACACATTTATAGGTCCATGTGGCCATGGCATTACCACCCCAAACAAGGGTTGGGTATCTGCACACTCGATATATGTTTTTCTATTAGTGTGAGTGTATCTGAATCATCACCATACAGTCACTATTCGGAACCCCTTTTCCCCTATCTTAGACAATGCTTAGTTTAATATAGGGGTGCTGTCAATTACAGTATATATACGATAAGGTTGGGAGGAGAAGTAAGAAGAAACTGTATAGTTGACGCACTAGGAAAGATTGGTTTAACGTAAAATATAACCTTTATTAGATATACATTAAAATATAAATTTATTGACCCAGACTACAGCGAAACATAAGAGTTAAAATCAAACAAACTAACATGTATGTGAAACCTAAAAGATAGGAAATGGTGAATAAAGAGATTTAAAAAGCGTATCCTGCGTGTGTTTTGTACATATATCGCTTGTAAGGTTACTGTATCTATTCAGATATTGCCAATATTTCATCCATTATAAATATGGTTCTGTTTATCTGATGGCTGTTGCAACAAATAATGATAGTTATCACTCTCCTGACTGATGATCCCAGAGAGTCAGTGCTATCTCATATATACCTGTTCACTCAACAAGAATATCCTCTGGGAAATTATCCCAAATATAGAGACTGTGAGTGTCAGTAGGTGTAAGTATATAAATTAACTCCACTAGAGAGTTGGTTAAATAGTTTATCTCGCCAGATGTCGCCACTATACTTATAGATGATAGAATCCTAGAACAAGGTCAGCCGGAAGGTGGGTATCTATGTCTCAAAAACAATTTTAACACAAGGATATATTATTTCGCACTCACTATCTGTGTATTTGCACACACAATGATCTGGACATAAGTATGGGGAGAATTTGCTTAAGGGATATGGCAGTCCCAACTTCAATGTGGATCTTTAAGGGATATAACAATCCCACTTTTAATATCCAGTAACCTACATATATTTCCAACTTAAGCAGGTTCTATGTACTCCAATATATCACAGCAACTTAAGTTCACTCTCTGTTTGTTTGTTTGTTTATTTCATTCAGAGGTATGAGACTATGTTATTCAAGGAGATGACTCTCCTAGTGACAATATACATCAACCCCATATATTTATATCCCTTTATATTGTATCATTCTCACAATGTGATTAAACATACAATGTAGAGTGGTGCCTATAGAAAGTGGTGCTCTATATCCACTATAATATTATATATCATGGCTTTAGAGATACATTAATTTGATACCCACTAAAAACTGATGGAATCTATAGCCTCCACACTTTATACACTCTCCCAGTGGTAACTGTTTCAGTGTTCTATTAAATCATACGGCTGCCATCTAGTTCTGAGTGTTGCCAAGTTATTTACTACAATATAGTATATTCATATCACACTATTTTAGTGTTCTATTGAATCATACAGCTGCCATCTGGTTTTAAATATTACCAAATAGTTTGCTACAATGTAATATATTGATACTGGGGGTAATTCTGAGTTGATCGCAGCAGCAAGTTTGTTAGCAATTGGGCATAACCATGTGCACTGCAGGGGGGATTCAGATATAACATTTGCAGAGAGAGTTAGATTTGGGTGGGCTATATTGTTTCTGTGCAGGGTAAATACTGGCTGCTTTATTTTTACACTGCAATTTAGATTTCAGTTTGAACACACCCCACCAAAATCTAACTCTCTCTGCACATGTTATATCTGTCCCCCCTGCAGTGCACATGGTTTTGCCCAACTGCTAAAATATTTGCTGCTGCGATCAACTCAGAATTAGGCCCATTGTTACTATCACTGTCCCTTGGTTTCCTGAGAATATCTCATTGTAGCAACTTAATGTAGGAATAATATGACACACATACTGCCGCTGATATCTAGAACAATTGGCATAGATTACTTCAGAATAATATAATTAAAGTCACCAGCATATATTGATACGGGTAACCTATTATCATATATATAAATGCAATTTTCTGCTGTTCAGTAAAGTTTTTCATATCAATAGAAATCAGCTGCTGTCAGCATGTGGTATCTAATGCTGCTTTCACATCGCAAAACCTGCTTTTGAAACGGTTCTTTAAACGGTTCTTAAAACGGGTCTGAGCAGTTAAACCCCCTTCACATCGCATGTTGTAACCAGGAATATTACCATTTCATTACCGTTTTGGTACCTTTCACACTGAACCCGTTTCACCCATACAAAACAGTGGTTGTCATTTTAAATGTTTATTTCCTGCTTCTGCCTGGTGACATCACAAATGGAGACAGCCTATCACCATCTGGGGCTTGCAAATACCGTTTCAGACCCTTTCACACTGCACAATGAAACGGGTCTGAAACGGGTAGGACCCTGCTTTTTTACCGTTTCAAAATACCGGTATTTCGAAAACGGTAAATTGAAGGTGACCCTTTCACATCGCAGCTCGAACCGTTTAGGAAGCCTTAAAAATTAGCAATTTACCGGGTTCAAGCTGCGGTGTGAAAGGGGTATAAGACATCAGCTGCTGTCAGCATATAGTATTTAGGACATTTGTTACAAATTCTGATACTAGGGGGTATATTTACTAAAATTCGTATTTTCCCGACTGAGGTTAAAGTTCAATCACGAATGACATCGAAAGTGTAAAGTTGCAACTTTTTGAATTTATTACGACTAATTTACTAAGCTGTCGTATTCTGCATTTTTGTATTTACCGATGTCGATGTCATTCGTTTTTTTTTTGCATTGTTTTACGTGAGTGACTTGTAAAACACTGCCGACTTTAACACAATGAATCTCGGCCGGATCTGAGAGATCCGTGCTGGGCTGCATTGTGCACCTTTATTAAAATAGAAATCATTGTTAAAATAAAAAATGCGTGGGGTCCCCCCTCCTAAGCCAAACCAGCCTCGGGCTCTTTGAGCCGGTCCTGGTTGAAAAAATATGGAAAAAAAAAAGTCAGGGGTTCCCCCATATTTAAACAACCAGCACCGGGCTCTGCGCCTGGTCCTGGTTCCAAAAATACGGGGTACAAAAAGCGTAGGGGTCCCCCGTATTTCTGAAACCAGCACCGGGCTCCACTAGCCAGATACATAATGCCACAGCCGGGGGACACTTTTATATAGGTCCCTGCGGCCCTGGCATTACATACCCAACTAGTCACCCCTGGCCGGGGTACCCTGGAGGAGTGGGGACCCCTTCAATCAAGGGGTCCCCCCCCTCCAGCCACCCAAGGGCCAGGGGTGAAGCCCGAGGCTGTCCCCCCCATCCAAGGGCTGCGGATGGGGGGCTGATAGCCTTTTTGTCAAAAAATTAATATTGTTTTTAGTAGCAGTACTACAAGTCTTAGCAAGCCTCCCCGCAAGCTGGTACTTGGAGAACCACAAGTACCAGCATGCGGTGGAAAACCAGGCCCGCTGGTACCTGTAGTACTACTACTAAAAAAATACCCCAATAAAAACAGGAGACACACACCTTGAAAGTAAAAGTTTAATACATACATCCACACCTCCATATACACATACTTACCTATGTTCACACGAGGGTCGGTCCTCTTCTCCATGTAGAATCCATGGTGTACCTGTTGAAAAAATTATACTCACAAAATCCAGTGTAGATGGCTCCTCTTCTTTACTATTTGTAATCCTGGTACTTTGCAAAATAACAAAACGGACACCCGACCTCGCACTGAAAGGGGCCCCATGTTTTCACATGGGACCCCTTTCCCCGAATGCCAGGAACCCCCCCTGACTTCTGTCTAAGAGGGTTCCATCAGCCAATCAGGGAGCGCCACGTTGTGGCACCCTCCTGATTGGCTGTATGCTCCTGTAGTGTATGACAGGCAGCATACAGCAGTGTTACAATGTAGCGCCTATGCGCTCCATTGTAACCAATGGTGGGAACTTTGTGGTCAGCGGTGAGGTTACTTTCGGTCAACCGCTGACCACAAAGTTATTTTGCAAAGTACCAGGATTACAAATAGTAAAGAAGAGGAGCCATCTACACTGGATTTTGTGAGTATAATTTTTTCAACAGGTACACCATGGATTCTACATGGAGAAGAGGACGACCCTCGTGTGAACATAGGTAAGTATGTGTATATGGAGGTGTGGATGTATGTATTAAACTTTTACTTTCAAGGTGTGTGTCTCCTGTTTTTATTGGGGTATTTTTGTAGTAGTAGTACTACAGGTACCAGCGGGCCCGGTTTTCCACCGCATGCTGGTACTTGTGGTTCTCCAAGTACCAGCTTGCGGGGGAGGCTTGCTGGGACTTGTAGTACTGCTACTAAAAACAATATTCATTTTCTGACAAAAAGGCTATCAGCCCCCCATCCGCAGCCCTTGGATGGGGGGGACAGCCTCGGGCTTCACCCCTGGCCCTTGGGTGGCTGGAGGGGGGGACCCCTTGATTGAAGGGGTCCCCACGCCTCCAGGGTACCCCGGCCAGGGGTGACTAGTTGGGTATGTAATGCCAGGGCCGCAGGGACCTATATAAAAGTGTCCCCCGGCTGTGGCATTATGTATCTGGCTAGTGGAGCCCGGTGCTGGTTTCAGAAATACGGGGGACCCCTACGCTTTTTGTCCCCCGTATTTGTGGAACCAGGACCAGGCGCAGAGCTTGGTGCTGGTTGTTTAAATATGGGGGAACCCCTGACATTTTTTTCCCCATATTTTTTCAACCAGGACCGGCTCAAAGAGCCCGAGGCTGGTTTGGCTTAGGAGGGGGGACCCCACGCATTTAAAAAAAAATAAAATAACACTTTCCCACCCCTTCCCACTGAAAAACATGCACGGATCTCATGGATCCGTGCATGCCTATCCGAACACGGTAAAAAAAAGCAGGTCTGTTTTTTTTTAGCACTTTTTCACGATTTGTATTTTAGCACGGCAGTGTTTGGCTATTGTCGGCAGTGTTTGTGATTTGCACTTTTTAGTAAATGACCGATTTCTACCTAATTCCTGGCGTATTTGACCGATGGTGTATTGATTCGTACTTTTTTCCTAGGACTTCCAAAATAATACGAATGCCCTCATCACTGCCGTGATTTGAGTTTAGTAAATTCCCGAGATGACACTTTGAAGAAAAAACACCATCTCGGTCAAAATCGGGACCTTAGTAAATATACCCCTCGGTGTCCTATCCTCAGGCATATAGTGTTGGGGATATTAGATGCTATCAACATGTAGTATCTGAAACATTTTGTTACAAATTCTGATATTAAGTATCCTATCCTCAAGCGTTGATATCTATTACTGGACAGCTAGGTACAATCTCTCTAGTGGTTAAATGTAACAGCCATAGCGGTATAGGTTTTAATACATTTGTTTTTTTATAACATCATATATTAAACACACGCAGGCACGCAGTGCAGACCTGCAGTTCCCCCCAAAAGCATAACCAGCCCGGTCCTCGTTGCTAAAATCCAGGGAAAACTTGGATAGGGGTATTTTAACAACCAGCACTGGGCTCTTGGAACGGTCATGGTTCCAAAAATATGGGGGTGGGGGAAGGACGTAGGGGTCCACCGTATTTTTTAAACCAGCAACGCCTCGACTAGTCAAGGACACATTTATAGGTCCATGTGGCCATGGCATTACCACCCCAACCCTGGCCGGGGTTCCGTAGGCTGTGGATGGTGGGCTGATAGTCATAAAGTGTAAAAAATAGAATAAAATATAATCTTTTGCTGTAGAACTACAAGTCCCAGCAAGCCTCCCCGTATATGTCTTTTACACATACACATATCACACTCAAACACACACATACATGTGATATACACACACATTCCAAATTCATACACACACACACACACACACGCGCGCGCAGTACACACATACACTCACCACAACAGGCAGCCTCTCTGTTTTCTCTTACGTCCTAGAGGATGCTGGGGTCCATATTAGTACCATGGGGTATAGACAGGTCCACCAGGAGCCATTGGCACTTTAAAAGTTTGAAAGTGTGGGCTGGCTCCTCCCTCTATGCCCCTCCTACCAGACTCAGTTTAGAAAATGTGCCCGGCGGAGCCGGTCACAGCTGGGGGAGCTCCATAGAAGTTTTCTAATTTTATTATTTTAATAGAGTTTAGGCACAGGGAGGCTGCTGGCAACAGCCTCCCTGCTTCGTGGGACTAAGTGGAGGAGTAGTGTCCGCCCTGAGGGGTCTGAGCCACTATCTCCACAGCAAGGACACTGAGCTCCTGAGGGGATCGAACGTTCGCCGCCACAGGGGATCGCTCACTCCAGCAGCATGCCGCCACCCCCATACAGAGCCAGAAGATTTCAGTGGCGAGTCAGTCACTGCCCCCCTGGCAAGTGGGGAGCCGGTGTGAAGATGACAGCAACAGGGTAGGGAGCGCAGTACTAACTGCATTCTGGGGCTCAGCAGTATTTAGTACAGTGCTGTGAGGGGCGCCCTGAGCAAGCGCCTACACTCTACACTGGGACCCCGGTAGAGCTACCCCTCCAAGCAACTCCAGCTATCCTGTACGGTACCAGGGGGTTGTAGAAGGGGGGGAGGCTGTGTAAAGTCTGTGTAGCCTATTAAGGTACACAGACAGTGCTGGTAGTTTTTATTTAGTCTGCCTCAGAAAGCGCAGTGTGTGGGTTGGCTGGGCTCCAGTCTCTGAGTCCCTCTGTGGCATACTTGGTCATTTCCGTGTGTGTGTGTGTGGTTTTAATATTAGAGATGAGCGGGTTCGGTTCCTCGGAATCCGAACCCGCCCGAACTTCATGTTTTTTTACACGGGTCCGAGCGACTCGGATCTTCCCGCCGTGCTCGGTTAACCCGAGCGCGCCCGAACGTCATCATCACGCTGTCGGATTCTCGCGAGGCTCGGATTCTATCGCGAGACTCGGATTCTATATAAGGAGCCGCGCGTCGCAGCCATTTTTCACACGTGCATTGAGATTCATAGGGAGAGGACGTGTCTGGCGTCCTCTCCGTTTATAGAGATTCGAGAAGAGAGTGAGACAGAGAGAGACACAGTAGTAATTTGGGGAGCATTAGGAGGAGTACTACTACTACTAGTACTTGCTGAAGTGATAGAGAGAGATAGTGTGACTGTATTATCTGACTTGTGGGGGAGACACTGACAGTGGGGAGCAGTTAGAGTCTGAAAGCAGGACTCAGGACTCAGGAGTACATATAACGTACAGTGCACACTTTTGCTGCCAGAGTGCCAGCCACACTGCCATTGTTTGTGACCACACTGACCACCAGTATAATATATATTGTGATTGTCTGCTTAGGACTCAGGAGTACTACTTGCAAGTTGCTGATAGTGTGACCAGTGACCTGACCACCAGTTTAATAAATCACCACCAGTTTATGAGTTTAATATATATTATATATATATATATATATATAAAATTGTATATAATATATATATAATATTGTATACCACCTGGCACCTACCCGTGTTTTTTTTTTTTTTCTTTCTTCTTTATACATACTACTATAGTAGCTTACTGTAGCAGTCTGCGGTGCTGCTGAGCTGACAGTGTCCAGCAGGTCCGTCATCAGTCATTACATAATAAATATATAATATATACCTGTCCGGCTGCAGTACTAGTGATATTATATATACATATATATTGATTTCATCTCATTATCATCCAGTCTATATTATCAGCAGACACAGTACGTTAGTCCACGGCTGTAGCTACCTCTGTGTCGGCACTCGGCAGTCCATCCATAATTGTATACCACCTACCCGTGGTTGTTGTTTTTTTCTTTCTTCTTTATACATACTACTATAGTAGCTTACTGTAGCAGTCTGCGGTGCTGCTGAGCTGACAGTGTCCAGCAGGTCCGTCATCAGTCATTACATAATAAATATATAATATATACCTGTCCGGCTGCAGTACTAGTGATATTATATATACATATATATTGATTTCATCTCATTATCATCCAGTCTATATTATCAGCAGACACAGTACGTTAGTCCACGGCTGTAGCTACCTCTGTGTCGGCACTCGGCAGTCCATCCATAATTGTATACCACCTACCCGTGGTTGTTGTTTTTTTCTTTCTTCTTTATACATACTACTATAGTAGCTTACTGTAGCAGTCTGCGGTGCTGCTGAGCTGACAGTGTCCAGCAGGTCCGTCATCAGTCATTACATAATAAATATATAATATATACCTGTCCGGCTGCAGTACTAGTGATATTATATATACATATATATTGATTTCATCTCATTATCATCCAGTCTATATTAGCAGCAGACACAGTACGTTAGTCCACGGCTGTAGCTACCTCTGTGTCGGCACTCGGCAGTCCATCCATAATTGTATACCACCTACCCGTGGTTGTTGTTTTTTTCTTTCTTCTTTATACATACTACTATAGTAGCTTACTGTAGCAGTCTGCGGTGCTGCTGAGCTGACAGTGTCCAGCAGGTCCGTCATCAGTCATTACATAATAAATATATAATATATACCTGTCCGGCTGCAGTACTAGTGATATTATATATACATATATATTGATTTCATCTCATTATCATCCAGTCTATATTATCAGCAGACACAGTACGTTAGTCCACGGCAGTAGCTACCTCTGTGTCGGCACTCGGCAGTCCATCCATAATTGTATACCACCTACCCGTGGTTGTTGTTTTTTTCTTTCTTCTTTATACATACTACTATAGTAGCTTACTGTAGCAGTCTGCGGTGCTGCTGAGCTGACAGTGTCCAGCAGGTCCGTCATCAGTCATTACATAATAAATATATAATATATACCTGTCCGGCTGCAGTACTAGTGATATTATATATACATATATATTGATTTCATCTCATTATCATCCAGTCTATATTAGCAGCAGACACAGTACGTTAGTCCACGGCTGTAGCTACCTCTGTGTCGGCACTCGGCAGTCCATCCATAATTGTATACCACCTACCCGTGGTTGTTGTTTTTTTCTTTCTTCTTTATACATACTACTATAGTAGCTTACTGTAGCAGTCTGCGGTGCTGCTGAGCTGACAGTGTCCAGCAGGTCCGTCATCAGTCATTACATAATAAATATATAATATATACCTGTCCGGCTGCAGTACTAGTGATATTATATATACATATATATTGATTTCATCTCATTATCATCCAGTCTATATTAGCAGCAGACACAGTACGTTAGTCCACGGCTGTAGCTACCTCTGTGTCGGCACTCGGCAGTCCATCCATAATTGTATACCACCTACCCGTGGTTGTTGTTTTTTTCTTTCTTCTTTATACATACTACTATAGTAGCTTACTGTAGCAGTCTGCGGTGCTGCTGAGCTGACAGTGTCCAGCAGGTCCGTCATCAGTCATTACATAATAAATATATAATATATACCTGTCCGGCTGCAGTACTAGTGATATTATATATACATATATATTGATTTCATCTCATTATCATCCAGTCTATATTAGCAGCAGACACAGTACGTTAGTCCACGGCTGTAGCTACCTCTGTGTCGGCACTCGGCAGTCCATCCATAATTGTATACCACCTACCCGTGGTTGTTGTTTTTTTCTTTCTTCTTTATACATACTACTATAGTAGCTTACTGTAGCAGTCTGCGGTGCTGCTGAGCTGACAGTGTCCAGCAGGTCCGTCATCAGTCATTACATAATAAATATATAATATATACCTGTCCGGCTGCAGTACTAGTGATATTATATATACATATATATTGATTTCTTCTCATTATCATCCAGTCTGTATTAGCAGCAGACACAGTACGGTAGTTCACGTCTGTAGCTACCTCTGTGTCGGCACTCGGCAGTCCATCCAACATTGTATACCACCTACCCGTGGTTGTTGTTTTTTTCTTTCTTCTTTATACATACTACTATAGTAGCTTACTGTAGCAGTCTGCGGTGCTGCTGAGCTGACAGTGTCCAGCAGGTCCGTCATCAGTCATTACATAATAAATATATAATATATACCTGTCCGGCTGCAGTACTAGTGATATTATATATACATATATATTGATTTCATCTCATTATCATCCAGTCTATATTAGCAGCAGACACAGTACGTTAGTCCACGGCTGTAGCTACCTCTGTGTCGGCACTCGGCAGTCCATCCATAATTGTATACCACCTACCCGTGGTTGTTTTTTTTTTCTTTCTTCTTTATACATACTACTATAGTAGCTTACTGTAGCAGTCTGCGGTGCTGCTGAGCTGACAGTGTCCAGCAGGTCCGTCATCAGTCATTACATAATAATTATATAATATATACCTGTCCGGCTGCAGTACTAGTGATATTATATATACATATATATTGATTTCATCTCATTATCATCCAGTCTATATTAGCAGCAGACACAGTACGGTAGTCCACGGCTGTAGCTACCTCTGTGTCGGCACTCGGCAGTCCATCCATAAGTATACTAGTATCCATCCATCTCCATTGTTTACCTGAGGTGCCTTTTAGTTGTCCCTATTAAAATATGGAGAACAAAAATGTTGAGGTTCCAAAATTAGGGAAAGATCAAGATCCACTTCCACCTCGTGCTGAAGCTGCTGCCACTAGTCATGGCCGAGACGATGAAATGCCAGCAACGTCGTCTGCCAAGGCCGATGCCCAATGTCATAGTACAGAGCATGTAAAATCCAAAACACCAAATATCAGTAAAAAAAGGACTCCAAAACCTAAAATAAAATTGTCGGAGGAGAAGCGTAAACTTGCCAACATGCCATTTACCACACGGAGTGGCAAGGAACGGCTGAGGCCCTGGCCTATGTTCATGGCTAGTGGTTCAGCTTCACATGAGGATGGAAGCACTCAGCCTCTCGCTAGAAAAATGAAAAGACTCAAGCTGGCAAAAGCACCGCAAAGAACTGTGCGTTCTTCGAAATCCCAAATCCACAAGGAGAGTCCAATTGTGTCGGTTGCGATGCCTGACCTTCCCAACACTGGACGTGAAGAGCATGCGCCTTCCACCATTTGCACGCCCCCTGCAAGTGCTGGAAGGAGCACCCGCAGTCCAGTTCCTGATAGTCAGATTGAAGATGTCAGTGTTGAAGTACACCAGGATGAGGAGGATATGGGTGTTGCTGGCGCTGGGGAGGAAATTGACCAGGAGGATTCTGATGGTGAGGTGGTTTGTTTAAGTCAGGCACCCGGGGAGACACCTGTTGTCCGTGGGAGGAATATGGCCATTGACATGCCTGGTGAAAATACCAAAAAAATCAGCTCTTCGGTGTGGAAGTATTTCAACAGAAATGCGGACAACAGGTGTCAAGCCGTGTGTTGCCTTTGTCAAGCTGTAATAAGTAGGGGTAAGGACGTTAACCACCTCGGAACATCCTCCCTTATACGTCACCTGCAGCGCATTCATAATAAGTCAGTGACAAGTTCAAAAACTTTGGGTGACAGCGGAAGCAGTCCACTGACCAGTAAATCCCTTCCTCTTGTAACCAAGCTCACGCAAACCACCCCACCAACTCCCTCAGTGTCAATTTCCTCCTTACCCAGGAATGCCAATAGTCCTGCAGGCCATGTCACTGGCAATTCTGACGAGTCCTCTCCTGCCTGGGATTCCTCCGATGCATCCTTGAGTGTAATGCCTACTGCTGCTGGCGCTGCTGTTGTTGCTGCTGGGAGTCGATCGTCATCCCAGAGGGGAAGTCGGAAGACCACTTGTACTACTTCCAGTAAGCAATTGACTGTCCAACAGTCCTTTGCGAGGAAGATGAAATATCACAGCAGTCATCCTGCTGCAAAGCGGATAACTGAGGCCTTGACAACTATGTTGGTGTTAGACGTGCGTCCGGTATCCGCCGTTAGTTCACAGGGAACTAGACAATTTATTGAGGCAGTGTGCCCCCGTTACCAAATACCATCTAGGTTCCACTTCTCTAGGCAGGCGATACCGAGAATGTACACGGACGTCAGAAAAAGACTCACCAGTGTCCTAAAAAATGCAGTTGTACCCAATGTCCACTTAACCACGGACATGTGGACAAGTGGAGCAGGGCAGCGTCAGGACTATATGACTGTGACAGCCCACTGGGTAGATGTATGGACTCCCGCCGCAAGAACAGCAGCGGCGGCACCAGTAGCAGCATCTCGCAAACGCCAACTCTTTCCTAGGCAGGCTACGCTTTGTATCACCGCTTTCCAGAATACGCACACAGCTGAAAACCTCTTACGGCAACTGAGGAAGATCATCGCGGAATGGCTTACCCCAATTGGACTCTCCTGTGGATTTGTGGCATCGGACAACGCCAGCAATATTGTGTGTGCATTAAATATGGGCAAATTCCAGCACGTCCCATGTTTTGCACATACCTTGAATTTGGTGGTGCAGAATTTTTTAAAAAACGACAGGGGTGTGCAAGAGATGCTGTCGGTGGCCAGAAGAATTGCGGGACACTTTCGGCGTACAGGCACCACGTACAGAAGACTGGAGCACCACCAAAAACAACTGAACCTGCCCTGCCATCATCTGAAGCAAGAAGTGGTAACGAGGTGGAATTCAACCCTCTATATGCTTCAGAGGTTGGAGGAGCAGCAAAAGGCCATTCAAGCCTATACAATTCAGCACGATATAGGAGGTGGAATGCACCTGTCTCAAGCGCAGTGGAGAATGATTTCAACGTTGTGCAAGGTTCTGATGCCCTTTGAACTTGCCACACGTGAAGTCAGTTCAGACACTGCCAGCCTGAGTCAGGTCATTCCCCTCATCAGGCTTTTGCAGAAGAAGCTGGAGACATTGAAGGAGGAGCTAACACAGAGCGATTCCGCTAGGCATGTGGGACTTGTGGATGGAGCCCTTAATTCGCTTAACAAGGATTCACGGGTGGTCAATCTGTTGAAATCAGAGCACTACATTTTGGCCACCATGCTCGATCCTAGATTTAAAGCCTACCTTGGATCTCTCTTTCCGGCAGACACAAGTCTGCTGGGGTTCAAAGACCTGCTGGTGAGAAAATTGTCAAGTCAAGCGGAACGAGACCTGTCAACATCTCCTCCTTCACATTCTCCCGCAACTGGGGGTGCGAGGAAAAGGCTCAGAATTCCGAGCCCACCCGCTGGCGGTGATGCAGGGCAGTCTGGAGCGACTGCTGATGCTGACATCTGGTCCGGACTGAAGGACCTGACAACGATTACGGACATGTCGTCTACTGTCACTGCATATGATTCTCTCACCATTGAAAGAATGGTGGAGGATTATATGAGTGACCGCATCCAAGTAGGCACGTCACACAGTCCGTACTTATACTGGCAGGAAAAAGAGGCAATTTGGAGGCCCTTGCACAAACTGGCTTTATTCTACCTAAGTTGCCCTCCCACAAGTGTGTACTCCGAAAGAGTGTTTAGTGCCGCCGCTCACCTTGTCAGCAATCGGCGTACGAGGTTACATCCAGAAAATGTGGAGAAGATGATGTTCATTAAAATGAATTATAATCAATTCCTCCGTGGAGACATTGACCAGCAGCAATTGCCTCCACAAAGTACACAGGGAGCTGAGATGGTGGATTCCAGTGGGGACGAATTGATAATCTGTGAGGAGGGGGATGTACACGGTGATATATCGGAGGATGATGATGAGGTGGACATCTTGCCTCTGTAGAGCCAGTTTGTGCAAGGAGAGATTAATTGCTTCTTTTTAGGTGGGGGTCCAAACCAACCCGTCATTTCAGTCACAGTCGTGTGGCAGACCCTGTCACTGAAATGATGGGTTGGTTAAAGTGTGCATGTCCTGTTTATACAACATAAGGGTGGGTGGGAGGGCCCAAGGACAATTCCATCTTGCACCTCTTTTTTCTTTCATTTTTATTTGCGTCATGGGCTGTTTGGGGAGTGTTTTTTGGAAGGGCCATCCTGCGTGACACTGCAGTGCCACTCCTAGATGGGCCAGGTGTTTGTGTCGGCCACTAGGGTCGCTTATCTTACTCACACAGCTACCTCATTGCGCCTCTTTTTTTCTTTGCGTCATGTGCTGTTTGGGGAGGGTTTTTTGGAAGGGACATCCTGCGTGAGACACTACAGTGCCACTCCTAGATGGGCCCGGTGTTTGTGTCGGCCACTAGGGTCGCTTATCTTACTCACACAGCTACCTCATTGCGCCTCTTTTTTTCTTTGCGTCATGTGCTGTTTGGGGAGGGTTTTTTGGAAGGGACATCCTGCGTGACACTGCAGTGCCACTCCTAGATGGGCCAGGTGTTTGTGTCGGCCACTAGGGTCGCTAAGCTTAGTCACACAGCTACCTCATTGCGCCTCTTTTTTCTTTGCGTCATGTGCTGTTTGGGGAGGGTTTTTTGGAAGGGACATCCTGCATGACACTGCAGTGCCACTCCTAGATGGGCCAGGTGTTTGTGTCGGCCACTAGGGTCGCTTATCTTACTCACACAGCTACCTCATTGCGCCTCTTTTTTTCTTTGCGTCATGTGCTGTTTGGGGAGGGTTTTTTGGAAGGGACATCCTGCGTGACACTGCAGTGCCACTCCTAGATGGGCCAGGTGTTTGTGTCGGCCACTAGGGTCGCTTATCTTACTCACACAGCTACCTCATTGCGCCTCTTTTTTTCTTTGCGTCATGTGCTGTTTGGGGAGGGTTTTTTGGAAGGGACATCCTGCGTGAGACACTGCAGTGCCACTCCTAGATGGGCCCGGTGTTTGTGTCGGCCACTAGGGTCGCTTATCTTACTCACACAGCTACCTCATTGCGCCTCTTTTTTTCTTTGCGTCATGTGCTGTTTGGGGAGGGTTTTTTGGAAGGGACATCCTGCGTGACACTGCAGTGCCACTCCTAGATGGGCCAGGTGTTTGTGTCGGCCACTAGGGTCGCTTAGCTTACTCACACAGCTACCTCATTGCGCCTCTTTTTTTCTTCTTTGCGTCATGTGCTGTTTGGGGAGTGTTTTTTGGAAGGGACATCCTGCGTGACACTGCAGTGCCACTCCTAGATGGGCCAGGTGTTTGTGTCGGCCACTAGGGTCGCTTAGCTTACTCACACAGCTACCTCATTGCGCCTCTTTTTTTCTTCTTTGCGTCATGTGCTGTTTGGGGAGTGTTTTTTGGAAGGGCCATCCTGCGTGACACTGCAGTGCCACTCCTAGATGGGCCCGGTGTTTGTGTCGGCCACTAGGGTCGCTAAGCTTAGTCACACAGCTACCTCATTGCGCCTCTTTTTTTCTTTGCTCATGTGCTGTTTGGGGAGGGTTTTTTGGAAGGGACATCCTGCGTGACACTGCAGTGCCACTCCTAGATGGGCCCGGTGTTTGTGTCGGCCACTAGGGTCGCTAAGCTTAGTCACACAGCTACCTCATTGCGCCTCTTTTTTTCTTTGCGTCATGTGCTGTTTGGGGAGGGTTTTTTGGAAGGGACATCCTGCGTGACACTGCAGTGCCACTCCTAGATGGGCCAGGTGTTTGTGTCGGCCACTAGGGTCGCTTATCTTACTCACACAGCTACCTCATTGCGCCTCTTTTTTTCTTTGCGTCATGTGCTGTTTGGGGAGGGTTTTTTGGAAGGGACATCCTGCGTGACACTGCAGTGCCACTCCTAGATGGGCCCGGTGTTTGTGTCGGCCACTAGGGTCGCTTATCTTACTCACACAGCTACCTCATTGCGCCTCTTTTTTTCTTTGCGTCATGTGCTGTTTGGGGAGGGTTTTTTGGAAGGGACATCCTGCGTGACACTGCAGTGCCACTCCTAGATGGGCCAGGTGTTTGTGTCGGCCACTAGGGTCGCTTAGCTTAGTCATCCAGTGACCTCGGTGCAAATTGTAGGACTAAAAATAATATTGTGAGGTGTGAGGTATTCAGAATAGACTAAAAATGAGTGGAAATTATGGTTTTTGAGGTTAATAATACTTTGGGATCAAAATGACCCCCAAATTCTATGATTTAAGCTGTTTTTTTAGTGTTTTTTGAAAAAAACACCCGAATCCAAAACACACCGAATCCGACAAAAAAAATTCGGTGAGGTTTTGCCAAAACTCGGTCGAACCCAAAACACGGCCGCGGAACCGAACCAAAAACCAAAACACAAAACCCGAAAAATTTCAAGTGCACATCTCTATTTAATATCTCCCATAGCCATGTCTAGGGACTCTGTGTCATACAGTATGCTGCAGAAGATATTCCTCTCAGGAGGAATCCATTCCATGTACACAGGAATGTAATGCCTTGTTTCAGAAGGGGATGATCTCTCAGATATCTACTAGGGTAGCTAATACTGCGACTGAAACTCAGGTGTTAAAGAAATCAGTGACAGTTTGATCAGGCTCTGTCTGTCCCTATTCATGCAAAATCCCCTAGCATGTTCCCACGGAAACGTGCACTTGCCCAGATTATGCAAGATGACACGGATACCGACTCTGATACAGCAGACGGTGATGGGGACGTGCTGACGGGGGCAGCATACCTTGCAAAGGGGGTGCAGCTCATGATTGAGGCCATTTGTGATGTGTTAAATATTACTGACACTCCACCTGAGCAGGTTGAGGAGGCTTACTTCACAGACAATAAGGACGCCTCGCTAACCTTCCCTGCTTCTAATAAATTAAACGCTATTTCTCTGACGTCCTAGTGGATGCTGGGGACTCCGTAAGGACCATGGGGAATAGCGGGCTCCGCAGGAGACTGGGCACTCTAAAGAAAGATGTAGTACTATCTGGTGTGCACTGGCTCCTCCCTCTATGCCCCTCCTGCAGACCTCAGTTAGAATCTGTGCCCGGACAGAGCTGGGTGCTTTTAGTGAGCTCTCCTGAGCTTGCTAATAAGAAAGTATTTTAGTTAGGTTTTTTTATTTTCAGAGAGCTTCTGCTGGCAACAGACTCTCTGCTACGAGGGACTGAGGGGAGAGAAGCAAACCTACTAACTGCGGCTAGGTTGCGCTTCTTAGGCTACTGGACACCATTAGCTCCAGAGGGATCGAACACAGGACCTGACCTTGTCGTCCATTCCCGGAGCCGCGCCGCCGTCCCCCTCGCAGAGCCAGAAGACAGAAGCCGGCAGAAGCGGAGAAGACATCGAAATCGGCGGCAGAAGACTCCTGTCTTCACATGAGGTAGCGCACAGCACTGCAGCTGTGCGCCATTGCGCCCACACTAACCCACACACTCCGGTCACTGTAGGGTGCAGTGCGCAGGGGGGGGGGGCGCCCTGGGCAGCAATTGTTACCTCCTGGCGAATGCTGCATATAGACAGTGGCACACTGTTATATGTATGAGCCCCCGCCATTTATTTTACAAAAAATCGCGGGACAGAAGCCCGCCGCTGAGGGGGCGGGGCCTTCTTCCTCAGCACTCACCAGCGCCATTTTCTTTCCACAGCTCCGCTGAGAGGAAGCTCCCCAGGCTCTCCCCTGCAGAATCACGGTAGAAGGGTAAAAAAGAGAGGGGGGCGCACATAAATTTAGGCGCATTAATCATAATACAGCAGCTACTGGGTAAACACTAAGTTACTGTGTAATCCCTGGGTTATATAGCGCTGGGGTGTGTGCTGGCAGACTCTCTCTCTGTCTCTCCAAAAGGCCTTGTGGGGGTCCTGTACTCATTTAGAGCTTCCCCTGTGTGTGTGGTGTGTCGGTACGCGTGTGTCGACATGTTTGACGAAGAGGGCTATGTGGAGGCAGAGCAAGTGCAGTTGACTGACGTGTTGCCGCCGACGGTGCCGACACCTGATTGGATGGATATGTGGAAGGTGTTAAAAGATAATGTAAACTCCTTACATAAAAGGTTGGATAAAGCTGATACCTCGGGCCAGTCAGGGTCTCAACCCATGCCTGATCCTACAGCGCAGAGGCCCTCAGGGTCTCAAAAGCGCCCACTATCCAAAATGGTTGACACATATGTCGACACGGATTCTGACTCCAGTGTCGACGACGATGATGCAAAATTGCAACCAAAAATGACAAAAGCTATACGTTACATGATTATAGCGATGAAGGATGTTTTACACATATCAGAGGTAAACCCTGTCCCTGACAAGAGGGTTTATATGTATGGGGAGAAAAAGCAAGAGGTGACTTTTCCCCCTTCACATGAGTTAAATGAGTTATGTGAAAGAGCGTGGGATTCCCCAGATAAGAAAGTCCTGATTTCCAAAAGGTTACTTATGGCATACCCTTTCCCGCCAGAGGACAGGGTGTGCTGGGAATCCTCCCCTAGGGTAGATAAAGCTCTGACACGCTTATCTAAGAAGGTGGCCCTGCCGTCGCAGGATACGGCCACCCTAAAGGATCCTGCAGGTAGAAAGCAGGAAAGTATCCTGAAATCTGTTTATACACATTCAGGGACTCTACTGAGGCCGGCAATTGCGTCGGCGTGGATGTGTAGTGCTGTAGCAGCGTGGACAGATAATCTGTCTGAGGAAATGGATACCTTAGACAGGGATACCATTATGCTGACCCTGGGGCATATAAAAGACACTGTCCTATATATGAGGGATGCCCAGAGGGACATTTGCCTACTGGGCTCTAGAATTAATGCAATGTAAATTTCTGCCAGGAGGGTCCTGTGGACTCGGCAGTGGACAGGTGATGCCGACTCCAAAAAACACATGGAGGTGTTACCTTACAAGGGTGAGGAATTGTTTGGGGACGGTCTCTCGGACCTGGTTTCCACAGCTACTGCTGGGAAGTCAAACTTTTTGCCATATATTACCTCACAACCGAAGAAAGCACCGTATTACCAAATGCAGTCCTTTCGCGCACAAAGAAGCAAGAAGGGCAGAGGTGCTTCCTTTCTTGCTAGAGGCAGGGGCAGAGGAAAAAGGCTGCACCTTACAGCTAGTTCCCAGGAACAGAAGTCCTCCCCGGCTTCCACTAAATCCACCGCATGACGCTGGGGCTCCACGGGTGGAGCCAGGAGCGGTGGGGGCGCATCTCCGACATTTCAGCCACCAGTGGGTTCACTCACAGGTGGATCCCTGGGCTATACAGATTGTGTCTCAGGGATACAAGCTGGAATTCGAGGTGATGCCCCCTCAACGTTACCTAAAATCGGCCCTGCCAGCTACCCCCATAGAAAGGGAAGTAGTGGTAGCGGCAATTCACAAGCTATTTCTCCAGCAGGTGGTGGTAAAGGTTCCCCTTCTTCAACAGGGGAAGGGATACTATTCCACAATGTTTGTGGTACCGAAACCGGACGGTTCGGTCAGATCTATATTAAATTTAAAGTCCCTGAACATTTATCTGAAAAGATTCAAGTTCAAAATGGAATCGCTCAGAGCGGTCATTGCAAGCCTGGAAGAGGGGGATTTTATGGTGTCTCTGGACATCAAGGATGCTTACTTGCATGTCCCCATTTATCCGCCTCATCAGGAGCACCTCAGATTTGTGGTACAGGACTGTCATTACCAATTCCAGACGTTGCCGTTTGGTCTCTCCACGGCACCGAGAATATTTACCAAGGTAATGGCAGAAATGATGGTGATCCTGAAAAAGCAAGGAGTCACAGTTATCCCATACTTGGACGATCTCCTCATAAAGGCGAGGTTGAGGGAGCAGTTGCAGATCAGCGTAGCGCACTCACAGGAAGTGTTGCAACAGCATGGCTGGATTCTGAATATCCCAAAGTCGCAGCTGATTCCTACGACGCGTCTGCCCTTTCTGGGCATGATTCTGGACACAGACCAGAAGAAGGTGTTTCTCCCGACGGAGTAGGCTCAAGAGCTTGTGACTCTTAAAACCGAAACAGGTGTCGGTGCATCACTGCACGCGAGTCCTGGGAAAGATGGTGGCATCGTACGAAGCCATTCCCTTCGGCAGGTTCCATGCGAGGATCTTTCAATGGGATCTGTTGGACAAATGGTCCGGATCGCATCTTCAGATGCATCGGCTGATCACCCTATCCCCCAGGGCCAGGGTGTCTCTTCTGTGGTGGCTACAGAGTGCTCACCTTCTCGAGGGCCGCAGATTCGGCATACAGGACTGGGTCCTGGTGACCACGGATGCGAGCCTCCGAGGGTGGGGGGCAGTCACTCAGGGAAGAAACTTCCAAGGGTTGTGGTCAAGTCAGGAGACTTGTCTGCACATAAATATCCTGGAACTAAGGGCCATATTCAACACCCTGAGTCAAGCGGAGCCCTTGCTTCGCAACCAACCGGTGCTGATTCAGCCAGACAACATCACCACGGTGGCTCATGTAAACCGCCAGGGCGGCACAAGAAGCAGAGTCACGATGGTGGAGGCCACCAGGATTCTTCGGTGGGCGGAGAATCACGTACAAGCACTGTCAGCAGTGTTCATTCCGGGGGTGGACAACTGGGAAGCAGACTTCTTCAGCAGGCACGACCTTCACCCGGGAGAGTGGGGACTTCATCACGAAGTCTTCATTCAGATTACAAATCGATGGGAACTCCCACAGGTAGACATGATGGCGTCCCGCCTCAACAAAAAGCTGCAACGGTATTGCGCCAGGTCAAGAGACCCTCAGGCGATAGCTGTGGACGCCCTGGTAACACCGTGGGTGTTCCAGTCGATCTATGTGTTCCCTCCTCTTCCTCTCATACCCAAGGTACTGAGAATCGTAAGAAGGAGAGGAGTGAGAACAATACTCATTGTTCCGGATTGGCCAAGAAGACCTTGGTACCCAGAATTGCAAGAAATGCTCACAGAGGACCCATGGCCTCTGCCTCTCAGACAGGACCTGTTGCAACAGGGGCCCTGCCTGTTCCAAGACTTACCGCGGCTGCGTTTGACGGTATGGCGGTTGAATGCCGGATCCTAGCGGAAAAAGGCATTCCGGAGGAAGTTATTCCTACGCTGATAAAGGCTAGGAAGGACGTGACAGCAAAGCATTATCACCGCATATGGCGAAAATATGTTGCTTGGTGTGAGGCCAGGAAGGCCCCTACAGAGGAATTTCAACTGGGCAGATTTCTGCACTTTCTACAGTCTGGAGTGACTATGGGCTTAAAGTTGGGATCCATAAAGGTCCAGATTTCGGTCCTATCCATTTTCTTTCAAAAGGAACTGGCGTCTCTTCCTGAAGTTCAGACGTTTGTTAAGGGAGTGCTGCATATTCAGCCCCCTTTTGTGCCACTAGTGGCACCTTGGGATCTCAACGTGGTGTTGGGTTTCCTAAAATCCCACTAGTTTGAACCACTTAAGACCGTGGAGCTAAAGTATCTCACGTGGAAGGTGGTCATGCTATTGGCATTAGCTTCGGCTAGGCGTGTGTCAGTATTGGCGGCTTTGTCATGTAAAAGCCCCTATCTGGTTTTTCATATGGACAGGGCAGAATTGCGGACTCGTCCCCAATTTCTGCCAAAGGTGGTGTCATCTTTTCATTTGAACCAACCTATTGTAGTGCCTGCGGCTACTCGTGACTTGGAGGATTCCAGGTTACTAGATGTAGTCAGGGCTTTGAAGATTTATGTAGCCCGAACGGCTGGAGTCAGGAAAACTGACTCGCTGTTTATCCTATATGCCCCCAACAAGTTGGGTGCTCCTGCTTCAAAGCAAACCGTTGCCCGCTGGATCTGTAACACGATTCAGCAGGCTCATTCTGCGGCTGGATTGCCGCATCCAAAATCAGTGAAAGCCCATTCCTCAAGGAAGGTGGGCTCTTCTTGGGCGGCTGCCCGAGGGGTCTCGGCATTACAGCTTTGCCGAGCTGCTACTTGGTCGGGTTCAAACACATTTGCAAAATTCTACAAGTTTGATACCCTGGCTGAGGAGGACCTTGAGTTTGCCCATTCGGTGCTGCAGAGTCATCCGCACTCTCCCGCCCGTTTGGGAGCTTTGGTATAATCCCCATAGTCCTTACGGAGTCCCCAGCATCCACTAGGACGTCAGAGAAAATAAGATTTTACTCACCGGTAAATCTATTTCTCGTAGTCCGTAGTGGATGCTGGGCGCCCGTCCCAAGTGCGGACTTTCTGCAATACGTGTACATAGTTATTGCTTAATAATGGGTTATGTTATGTTGGCATCCATTGTTGATGCCCTGTTGTTGTTCATACTGTTGACTGGATAAGTGTATCACAAGTTATACTGTGTGATTGGTGTGGCTGGTATGAGTCTTACCCGAGATTCCAAAATCCTTTCCTTATAATGTCTGCTCTTCCGGGCACAGTTTCCTTAACTGAGGTCTGGAGGAGGGGCATAGAGGGAGGAGCCAGTGCACACCAGATAGTACTAAATCTTTCTTTAGAGTGCCTAGTCTCCTGCGGAGCCCGCTATTCCCCATGGTCCTTACGGAGTCCCCAGCATCCACTACGGACTACGAGAAATAGATTTACCGGTGAGTAAAATCTTATTATTTGTTATATCCTGGGAAAATCCGGAGTAAGAATTCCAGATCCCCAAAAGGGTTTTGGTTGCTTTTCCCTTCCCTGAAGAGGATAGGAAAAGTTGGGAAACCCCGCCCATAGTTGACGCGTCTGTCTCCAGACTGTCAAAAAAGGTGGTATTGCCTGTCCCGGTTTCTACTGCATTGAAAGAACCGACTGATCATAAAATTGACACTACGCTCAAATCCATTTACATTCAGGAGTGGCGTTCAGGCCCACTATTGCCTGAGCATGGATTTCTAAAGCCATAGTAAAGTGGTCAGGCACGTTACTTGGGGAATTGGATAAAAGTGACGTTGCATTGTTTTTATGTAACATACAGGATTCTGCAGGATTTATGGCGGAATCCATGAAAGACCTGGGTTCGATGGCTGTAGGGATATCTTCCATGTCTGTCTCAGCTCGCAGAGGACTCTGGCTATGCCAATGGTCTGCCGACGCGGAATCCAGGAGAGGTGTGGAGAACCTACCCTACACAGGTCAGGCTCTATTTGGGGAAGCGTTGGATGCGTAGATTTCCACGGCAACTGCGGGTAAGTCACTTTTTTCTTCCCTCAGCTGCACCTGCTACGAAGAAACCCTTTTCTTCAGCTACGTCACAGTCATTTCGGACAGCTAAAAAAAAAGGACCAAGCCGTCTAACACCTTCTTTAGAGGAGGTCAGGCAAAATACAAAAATCCTGTTACTGCAGTTTCCCAGGACCAGAAGCCTGCTTCTGGTACATCAAAATCCTCAGCATAACGGTCCGCACGGCCTGGAGGAGAGGCCGGTGGGGGCGAGGCTCAGATGGTTCAGCCACGTTTGGGTGTCGTCTGGCCTGGACCACTGGGTACAGGGTATTGTGTCCCAGGAGTACAGGCTGGAGTTTCAAGAACTCCCGCCTTACCGATTCCTCAAATCAGGCCTACCAGCTTTGCTGGCAGACAGGGCTGTCCTACAGAAAGCCATCCAAAAATTGGAAAAGTCACAGTTCATTGTACCAGTTCCACCTCTGATGCAAAACAAGGGTTACTATTCAGACTTTTTCGTGATACCGAAACCAGGTGGTTTGGTCAGGCCAATTTTGAATTTGAAAACATTGAACCCCTATCTGAGGGAGTTAAAATGGAGTCTCTGAGAGCAGTAATCTCAGGTCTGGGGGAGGGGGAGTTCCTGGTATCCCTGGATATCAAGGATGCGTATCTCCACACTCCGATTTGGCCGCCGCATCAGGCTTATCTCCGATTCACATTGTTAGACTGTCACTATCAGTTCCAGGCACTGCCATTCAGTCTCTCCACAGCACCAAGGGTGTTCACCAAAGTGATGGCAGAGATGATGGTTCTCCTCCGCAGGCAGGGAGTAAACATAATTCCATACCTGGATGATCTGCTGATAAAGGCAGTGTCCAGGGAGAAGTTGTTGCAGTCCTTTGCTCTCACGACTCGACTGCTCAGGGATCACGGTTGGATCCTGGGGGTCATTCCGAGTTGTTCGCTCGTTGCCAATTTTCGCAACGGAGCGATTAAGGCAAAAATGCGCATGCGCATGGTATGCAGTGCGCATGCGGTGAGTATTTTAGCACAAAATTTAGTAGATTTACTCACGGACGAGCGAAGAATTTTCATCGTTGAAGTGATCGGAGTGTGATTGACAGGAAGTGGGTGTTTCTGGGCGGAAACTGGCCATTTTCTGGGAGTGTGCAGAAAAACGCAGGCGTGTCAGGGAAAAACGCGGGAGTGTCTGGAGAAACGGGGGAGTGGCTGGCCGAACGCAGGGCGTGTTTGTGACGTCAAACCAGGAACAAAACAGCCTGAGCTGATCGCAATCTGTGAGTAGGTCTGGAGCTACTCAGAAACTGCTAAGAATTTTCTATCCGCAATTCTGCTAATGTTTCGTTCGCTATTCTGCTAAGCTAAGATACACTCCCAGAGGTGGCCTAGTGTTTGCAATGCTGCTAAAATCTGCTAGCGAGCGAACAACTCGGAATGACCCCCTCTGAACCTTTCAAGGTCACATTTGGAACCAACAAGGAGATTGTCTTTCCTGGAGATGATCCTCGACACGGAAGTGCAGAGGGTGTTTCTACCGGTAGAGAAAGCATTGGTGATACAATCGATGGTTTGGGATGTCTTGAAGCCTGCCCGGCAGGCCCGGCGCTGACCGCTCAGCAAGGGAGGCGCTGGGTCGGAGAAGCTCTCTCCCCGCTCTGCGACCTTACTGATGCGCGCTATTGCTGCCGGCTGCCAGCACCTGTCACTCTGATAGGCAGTAGCGGCGCCGGTAGCAGGAAGAGCGGCTCCCCCTCCCTGCCTCCTCACTGATGAAGGGTCACTGTCCTCCCTGTTGCTGCCGCTGTTGTGTTGTCTCTCTGGGTGGGTAGGCGCATGCTAATTATGTTTCCGCAGCACATCTCTTCATGCTGCTGGTGCTGCTGCTGCCTGTTATAAGTGTGATAGGTGCTGGCAGCAGCAGCACCAGCAGCATGAAGAGATGTGCTGCGGAAACATAATTAGCATGCGCCTACCCACCCAGAGAGACAACACAACACTAGCACAGTTAAGCCACCCCCCCCCCCGCCCCCGTCGATACCTTGTCACTTGGTCCAGTCTGTTGACCCTGCCTCCTTTTCCGACGTCTCTATGTCATTATGTGCACTGCGCCTGTCCTTCCCTGTCTCTTTCTGCCACCGAGGAGCAGACAGAGTACAGAGGGCAGGGCAAAAGAGTGATCAGGGCTCGTTTCCTGGACGCTGAGGTAGAGGGGGCGGGGACCACTGCAGATCTATGGGACCATGATCACCCTCTTCTCCCATCACACAGTGCAGCTGAGATGTGCTGGCAGAGGGAGTCCAGCAGCCACAGCCAGTTCTAAACACGGCAGGAGCTAGGACCCAGCGACTGCAGCACAGGAGATTGGACCAATCGGAGACTGTGCTCTCTGAAGTTCATTTCATAGTGGGGAAAACTGAAAACCATGGCTTCAGCAGGAGGAGGACCTCCATCCCTAACAGTAGCAGCCAGAGGTATGAGTCTAGCTAGTATTAAAAGGGATCTGGGTGATTAGAGAAATAAGGAACATTTTCCCTGGAGCTGTGTGAGGTGGTCAGCCTCACTAGTGAACAGCAAGTGTCTAAACACTGGTGTCTCCCTCCCTCCCTCCCTCCCTCACTGCCCCTGGTCTCTGTGTCTCTCTGGTCTGTCTTTCTATTTCTCCCTGGTGTCTCCCTCTCTCTCTGTCCCTGATCTGTGTCTCTCTGTGCCCCAGGTCTTTCCCTGCTGCAGGTCCCCCCCTTGCCCCCTGTCTCTCTCTCTCTCTCTCTCTCTCTCTCTCTCTCTCTCTCACTCACTGCCTCTGGTCTCTCTCTCTCTACCTCTCTAAGCCAATGGTCTTCCCCTCTCTTTCTGCCCCTGGACTGTCTCTCACTCTCTGACCTTGGTCTGTGTGTCCCTCTCTCTCTCTCTCTGCTCCTGGTCTCTCCCTCCCTCTCTCTCTGCTCCTAGTCTCTGTGTCTCTCTCACTTTGGTCTGTCTCTCTGTCTCCTTGGTATATCCCTCTCTCTCTCGCTCTGTCCCTGACCTGTGTCTCTCTGTGCCCCTGCACCCCGCCCCCCCCAATCTCTCTCCCTCTCTCTCCCCTTTTCTTTCTCTCAGCACCTGGTCTCTCTCCAAGCCTCTGGTCTTACCCACTCTTTCTGCCCCGTGGACTGTCTCTCACTCTCTGCCCCTGGTCTGTCTCCCTTTTCTCTCTTTCTCTTTTCTCTCCCTCTCTCTCTCTCTCTCTCTCTCTCTGCCATTGTAGTAAAAAAATCAAAATTAATAATTTGAATTATATATATATAGATAGATAGATAGATAGATATGTGTGTGTATGTGTGTGTGTGTGTGTGTGTGAGTGTGTGTGTGTGTGTGTGTGTGTGTGTGTGTTAGGAGGGGCCCCGGAGATTTCAAAGTATCTGGCCCCAAGATTTCTGTTTTGCCAGCCCTGCTTACACTGCACATATCTGGTAAGTGACGAGAAGGGGGGGGGGGGGGGGGGGGGGGGGGCCTCGCTCCATAGCTTATAGTCTGTACATGAATGTTTACAGTATTTTATTTATTCTAATAAAGCTATTTTTTATGCCCCTGCCCTCACCCTTCCTGTAGATCCCCCTCAGTGCCCCTGCCCTCACCCTCCCTGTAGCTCCCCCCTCAGTGTGCCCTCACCCTCCCTCTAACTCCCCCCTCAGCATCCCTACCCTCACTCTCCCTGTAACTACCCCGTCAGTGTCCCTGCACTCACCCTCCCTGTAACTCCCCTCTCAGTGCCCCTGTCCTCACCCTCCCTGTTAGTCCCCCCTCAGTGCCCCTGTCCTCACCCTCCCTGTTATTCCCCCTTCAGTGCCCCTGCCCTCACCCTCCCTGTAGCTCCCCCCTCAGTGCCCCGTCCTCATCCTCCCTGTTAGTCCCCCTTCACTGCCCCTGCCCTCACCCTCCATGTAGCTCCCTCCCCCCTCAGTGTGCCCTCACCCTTCTGCTAACTCCCCCCTCAGCATCCCTACCCTCACCCTCCCTGTAACTACCCCGTCAGCGTCCCAGCCCTTACCCTCCATCTAACTCCCCCGTCAGTGTCCATACCCTCACCCTTCTTGTACCTCCTTGTCAGCATCCCTGCCCTTACCCTCCCTGTAACTCTCCCCTCAGTACCATTGCCCTCACCCTCCCTGTAACTTCCCCCTCAGTGCTCCTCAAAGTTCACACTCCTTCTAACTCCCTGTCAGCGTCCCTGCCCGCCCCTCCCTGTAACTCCCCCTCAGCGTCCCTGCCCTCGCCCTCCCTGTCAGGGCTGTTTCTAGCCAATTTGGCTCCCAGTGCAAGATTTAAAAATGCGCCCCCCCATGACATAAAAAATGTGCCCCCCCACACCTAGATGAAAACAACAACTTGCGCACGCTCCCGGCACAGGGGCGTGGCCTCATCTAAATGGGTGTGGCCTCGTCTGAAAAGACTACCTCACAATCCAGTTTTTGACCATGCTCCAACAGATCACGACCACCACAGGAAAAAAAATTCTACCATATTAAGCCCCACACAGTAATGCCCCCTGCACCATATTATGCCACACACCGCAATGCCCTTGATACATTAAATCCCCACACTACGGCAGGCAAGAGTCCCCATTTCAGACATTACGGCAGGTGTCCCCATTTTACACATTGAGAGAGAGAGAGAGAGAGAATACTTACAGAGGCGATTGCCGCTCTTCGGCCCGCCTCACCAGTCACTCCTCGCGCTGGCCTTTCCCTCTTCCTAACTTGGATCCCCCTCTGTACTCCACTTGGGGGGGAGTTTCGCGGAGTGACGGGGTTGCGTCGTGACGTAACGGCGCAACCGCGTCATTCCGTGAAACTCCGCCCCCCAAGCAGGTTACTAGGGGAGAAATAGGAGGGGGAAGCAGGGAGCCACAGTTAGTGCCGCGGCGGGCGCCCAGTGCGGTTGCACTGCTCGCCTGCCCCAAGAAACGGCCCTGCTCCCTGTATCTCCCAAATTAGTGAGATTAAGAAGGGGAAAGAGGGGATGGAAAATAGACGGGGAAAGGGGTTGCTGAGAGAGTGGAGGAAAACGAGAGAAGAAAAAAACAATAGCTCAAAAAAAAAAAACCCCAGGCAATGCTGGACATAAGTATATGGGACACTACTATGTTGTGTAATATGAATCATCGGGACTATGTGCAGTATAAATCGAATAAGATTGTGCTACAGTGTGGCGTAATCTGAATTGGAGGTACTATTGTGAGGTGCTATTGTGTGTCTGCACCCTTCCATGTGAGACCACACCCATCTTTTGTGACGCACACTAAACCTTTATGAGTTAAGGGAGGAAGGGCGCAATTTTATAGTTTGCAGGACGGTGCCGAACACCCTAGCCCCGTCCCTGCTGCCCAGGCATCGGTTCATCAATGCATTTGCCTTTGGGGAAGATGGTTGACTCCTACGAGGCTCTCCCGTATTGAAGATTCCAGGCTCAACCCTTCCAGCTGGATCTCCTAGACAAATGGTCGGGATCTCATCTGCACATGCACCAGACTATATGTCTCTCACCAAAGGCAAGGATTTCGCTCCTCTGGTGGTTGCAAATGCCTCAGCTTCTGGAGGGCCGCAGGTTCGGAGTTCAGAACTGGATCCTTCTAACCATGGATGTAAGTCTCAGAAGTTGGGGAGCAGTCACCCGGGGGGAAACCTTCCAAGGAAGATGGTCAAAACTGGAAGCCATTCCTCCTATAAACAAAGCGGCACATCTTCTAAAAGATTGGGCCATTCAAGTACAGTCAGACAATGTAACGACGGTGGCCTGCATAAACCAACAGGGAGGAACAAAGAGCAGAGCTGCAATGTCAGAGGTAACAAGAATCCTCCTCTGGGCAGAAAGGCACGCATTGGCGCTGTCAACGATCTTCCTTCCAGGAGTGGAAACTGGAAAGTGGACTTCCTCAGCAGACACGATCTCCATCCTGGAGAATAGGGCCTCCATCCGGAGGTGTTCACAGACGTGACCAGTCGTTGGGGCGTGCCTCAAATAGACATGATGTCCTCATGTCTCAACAAGAAGCTTCGGAGGTACTGTTCCAGGTCGAGGTAACTCCGAGGGTGTTCAAGTTAGTGTATGTGTTCCCTCCACTTCCACTCATTCCAAGAATTCTAAAATTTATAAAGAGAACAAGGGTTCAGGCAATTCTCATTGTTCCGGACTGGCCAAGGCGGGCTTGGTACGCGGATCTTCTGGACTTACTGCTGTAAGATCCAAGGCCTCTTCCACTTCGAGAGGACCTTTTACAACAAGGGCCGTTCGCTTATCAAGACTTACCGCGGCTACGTTTGTCGGCATGGCAGTTGAACGCCAGATCTTAGCCCAAAGGGGTATTCCAAGCAAAGTTATTCCTCCCCTTATACAGTCTAGGAAAGGGGTAACGTCTAAGCATTACCATCACATTTGGAAAACATATGTGTCTTGGTGTGAATCCAAGAACTTTCCTAGGATGGAGTTTCAGCTTGGACGGTTTCTCCTCTTCCTGTAAGCAGGTGTGGATATGATAGAGGAATTACTTAACTAGCGCTCTATGATGCTCTGTTCTTAGCTGAACTTCAACAATCCATTCCTCATTACATATTAGTCGAACCAATCATGCAAAATGAGAAAAAATTTATATAGTGTAATACAGCTTTAATACATATATCATAAAAAGGATTAAAAAAATTCATGCAATAGCCCCTTTGACAATAGGCAATTAGTCAGATGTCCAATCTGGAGAACAATTACCGGAGGTGTTGGAACTGTAAACAGTTCAATAACAGCATGAAAGTCCGTGTAGAAAGGGATTCCCAGGATAATCCCCACAGTCAAGCAGCTGTCCTGGTAATCGTCACCGTTTTCGGATAAGCTTTGAAGTATCAGATGTCCACCAACGCGTTTCTACCCTTCGCTAGGGTCTTTTTCAAGGTGCAAGTAACAACTGACACTCGTCCCATTACAATTTAAATACAGTCTGTCCAATCGCTGCGCTCCACCTTCAGCTGAACCCTATACATTAATTTACTACATGTCCCATGGTTCTGCTGGCGGAGGGCGTGTTGCCGTCATTGTACGTTGGATGACGGATGTGTAGTCATGGAAACCGCGGCTCCCCCTTGGTTTCGCGTCACGCTGGTAACCATGGAGACCCGTACTTCCTCCTCCTCCGTCTGTCACTTCCCGTCTGTTCTCGATCTCCGCATATGTGAACAGAAAAGTTTCTTAAATACTACAACACAGTAGAATCTACATCATGCGCCTGACATCTAGTTAGAATAATAATTTAAAATAAGAACATGAAGTTAAAAATCAATCCCCTCATTCAAAACGTCACTATCAGTGACGTCATCATCCCGGAATAAAACATATACTGTTAAATATAATAGTTTTAAAATTGTATTTATATTTCATAAAAATTCATAGTGCAAACAAGAAATCTTATAGCCTTAAAAGTGCTTTTATGTATGTTTCAACATTTATAAAAACCATTTGACTTCAAAATCTGCATTCAAGCCATCTGGTTTAAGGGTGCCCAACTCGTATATAGCTTTCATTTCCGCTATTGCTAATTGTTTATCTAAATCTTTCCTTCTCCACGATCCTTTTATATGCCTTAATCCATAAAAACACTTAATGCCCGATGTACAACTATTGTGTTGGACCCTAAAGTGCTCAGAAAGTGCATGAGTGGTCAGTCCTTTTCTTATATTTCGTAGGTGTTCGCCAATTCTTGTTTTTAGCGATCTAGATGTACGACCTACGTACCACATTCCACAGGTACATTCCAGCGCATACACTACACTTGCAGTGTTACATGTAATAAAATCGTTTATCTTAAAACACTTTTTGTTGATTTTTACTTCCAGGGTTTTACTTCCTTCTCCTTTTATTCCCCTACACCCTAAACATAACCCACACCTAAAAAAGCCTTTCGACTTAACTGTACCCATAGGTCTTTTTGAAGGCTGTGAGCTTTTCACTAAACGTGTTTTAATAGTTGGCGCTCTCCTGAAAATACATCTGGGATTTTTTGGCAATAGTGTACCTATAACTGGATCTTTTTTTAAAATTCCCCAATGTTTCTTAAGTGTTCTTTCAACCACTTTGTACTGGCTGTTGAACGTGGTCACAAATGCCCATTCGTAATCAGAGGTTGATTGGTTGTCATTTTTTTCTTTTGGTTCCAACAGCACTTTTCTGTCTATATCTGCTACCCGATTTCTTGTATGTTCTAGTTTCTCTGTAGCATACCCAGAAGCTTCAAATTTGGATTTAAGTTCTTCTGCCTGTACCTGATAAAGTTCCAAATTTGTACAATTGCGTTTCAAACGTCTAAACTGTCCGTCTGGGATTGAACCCAGCCAGTCTGGGTGATGACAACTTGATGCTTGGATAAAGGCCCCAGAATCTGTCGGTTTGTTAAAATTCATAGTTTGTAACTGTCCCTGGTCTACAAATACCATGACATCTAAAAAATTCATCTTTTCTTTACTAATATCAAAAGTAAAACTAATATTAAGATCATTGCTATTTAGATAACTGCAAAATTCATTAAGACTCTCTTCACCTCCTTTCCAAATAAAAAACACGTCGTCTTTATATCTTCTCCAGGTCACCAGGCTCGCTCCGAAGGGACAGTGGTTCCAGATAGCAATATCTTCCCACTGTCCCATAAAGATGTTAGCATAACTCGGAGCGAACCTGGTGCCCATGGCTGTGCCGACCTCTTGTTGGTAGAAGGTCCCATTAAAAGAGAAATAATTGTTCTCTAAAATAAAACGGACTCCTTTTTTGATGAAATCTTGTAAAGAATTCCCCAGTCTACTTAGGGACAATGCTTTCGATATGGCCTGTAGACCATCTTGATGTGAAATGATGGTATACAGGGAGCGGACATCTGCCGCTACCATAATAAATCCTTCTTCCCAGCTGATTGTTTCAACCACATTAAGGAAATCCCTGGTATCCTTTAAGTGTGAGGGATAGGTGGTAACTAAAGGTTGTAGGTAGTGGTCAATAAACTCAGACAGATTTGATGTTACCGACCCAATTCCAGATACTATAGGTCTGCCCGGTGGATTCACCGGGTCTTTATGGATTTTGGGCAGTATATAGAGAACTGGAATTACTGGTTCCTTATTAGACAAGAACTTGGCTTCCCTTTCTTCCAAGGTTCCATTCTGTTCGTATTCACTCAAAAGGATGCCTAACTGATCCACTATTCTGTTGGTAGGATCTGTCCTTAATTTCTTATAAGTCCCTCCATCACTTAATTGACGCATTACCTCTGTATCGTAGGCTTCTTTGGACATAATAACTATTCCTCCCCCTTTGTCTGTCGGTTTTATGACTAACTCCTCTTTCTCTTGCAAATTTTTTAGTGCCCTCCTCTCCTTAAAGGTTAAGTTGTTCTTTGGTATTTTAATATTTATTTCTCTCAAGTCGTCTGAAACCAATTTTAAGAAGGTTTCCAAAAAATTTCCCCTCATTTGGATAGGGTTAAAAATAGACTTGGGCCTAAAAGGAGTTGTCTCTACTTCCTTTGGTTCCGTGCGGTCCTTATTTAAGAAGAATTTCTTCAAACTTAATTTTCTTATAAATTTTTGAAGGTCCACAAATGTACTAAACTGGTTCAATGCGACAGAGGGGGCAAATTTCAGCCCTTTTTCCAAAAGGGAGATCTCTTCTTTTTCCAATAGGTGGTTGGTAACGTTAAATATCTTAATTTTCCCCTTATTTTCGGTCCTATTCTGTGCTGAGGATTCTGTTACGGGGGGGGGACAGGTCTTTTTTCTTTTTCTTTTTCTTATCTACCTTTTTCTTTCTTTTCTTATTGGGTTTTCCCCCTCTACAACCCCTTCTTACCTTATGAAACCTCGTCTCCTCTCCCTGAATAAAAAAGGAGATGGTTCTCTGTCATCTTTAATCACCTCAAATCTATTTTTCATCCTATAATCTTTATAAGGTTTTCCTTCTTCTCTCGTCTGATACTGGGGTTGATAGTTTATTCTTTCCCTCTGACCATATCTACCTTCATTATATTCCTTTTTTCTCCAATCTTTATTAATATTTCTCTGTTGGTATCCATTATCTCTTCGACTGTATAGTAATGACCTATAGTAGGGATCCCTGTGTCTATCTCTACTAGAGCTCCTTCCTCGCCTTTGTTGTACATATTCCCTACTATTCCTTCTTCTACGAGTGTTCTGGGCTTTACGTTGGGTTTTAAATTCAATGGGACTGGAATCGGCCGATGGTATATAATCTTCCTCTATCTGATCAATCTCCTCCTCATTCACCTCATCAATTCCTACTTCTGCCTCCTCCTCTTTCTCCCCTTTCTTATCCCTATTGAATTTTCTTACTTTTCTCTCTATTAACAGTTTCTCATTCTTCTTTAAACTTGTCAATACGTTTTTCAAAGTCTTTGAATTCTTGAAGCTCTTTAAATGGATGGATGAGTGTTTTGAAGTTGGTTATCTCCGACTCCAATTTCATCAATTCCTGTTTTCTATCATGAATTATTAATTCCATTAGAGATACTGAGCAAGTATTTAAAATTCTACCCCATTCTGATTTGAATTCTTCATTAGCAGTAGAAAAGGATGGGATCTTCTGAATAAGTAAACCCTTAGGGACCATCTGGTGCGAAAGATATTTCTCCAAAGTTACCATTTCCCACCAGATCCGGTTTTCTCTTAACAATACTGCTTCCAGTTTTTTCATAAGACTTTCTAAATTTTCATCTACAAGAACTGTAGAGTCTCCCTCCTCCCTAAATACATAATCAAACTTTGATTTTCGGTTTTCCCTCAGTTTGAACATGTTTGCAGCACAGTATCAACACTTAAAGGAAATAGATACAATACTCATACAATAGATAGTGGTGAGTTCCGTGCGCACTTAAGAGCTGCTTATCAGTAATATCTCTTTTGAAGGTTTCCTTCACCCTTCACCCAAGTGAATATATGTCAAAAAAATAGAGGAATTACTTAACTAGCGCTCTATGATGCTCTGTTCTTAGCTGAACTTCAACAATCCATTCCTCATTACATATTAGTCGAACCAATCATGCAAAATGAGAAAAAATTTATATAGTGTAATACAGCTTTAATACATATATCATAAAAAGGATTAAAAAAATTAATGCAATAGCCCCTTTGACAATAGGCAATTAGTCAGATGTCCAATCTGGAGAACAATTACCGGAGGTGTTGGAACTGTAAACAGTTCAATAACAGCATGAAAGTCCGTGTAGAAAGGGATTCCCGGGATAATCCCCACAGTCAAGCAGCTGTCCTGGTAATCGTCACCGTTTTCGGATAAGCTTTGAAGTATCAGATGTCCACCAACGCGTTTCTACCCTTCGCTAGGGTCTTTTTCAAGGTGCAAGTAACAACTGACACTCGTCCCATTACAATTTAAATACAGTCTGTCCAATCGCTGCGCTCCGCCTTCAGCTGAACCCTATACATTAATTTACTACATGTCCCATGGTTCTGCTGGCGGCGGGCGTGTTGCCGTCATTGTACGTTGGATGACGGATGTGTAGTCATGGAAACCCCGGCTCCCCCTTGGTTTCGCGTCACGCTGGTAACCATGGAGACCCGTACTAACTCCTCCTCCATCTGTCACTTCCCGTCTGTTCTCGATCTCCGCATATGTGAACAGAAAAGTTTCTTAAATACTACAACACAGTAGAATCTACATCATGCGCCTGACATCTAGTTAGAATAATAATTTAAAATAAGAACATGAAGTTAAAAATCAATCCCCTCATTCAAAACGTCACTATCAGTGACGTCATCATCCCGGAATAAAACATATACTGTTAAATATAATAGTTTTAAAATTGTATTTATATTTCATAAAAATTCATAGTGCAAACAAGAAATCTTATAGCCTTAAAAGTGCTTTTATGTATGTTTCAACATTTATAAAAACCATTTGACTTCAAAATCTGCATTCAAGCCATCTGGTTTAAGGGTGCCCAACTCGTATATAGCTTTCATTTCCGCTATTGCTAATTGTTTATCTAAATCTTTCCTTCTCCACGATCCTTTTATATGCCTTAATCCATAAAAACACTTAATGCCCGATGTACAACTATTGTGTTGGACCCTAAAGTGCTCAGAAAGTGCATGAGTGGTCAGTCCTTTTCTTATATTTCGTAGGTGTTCGCCAATTCTTGTTTTTAGCGATCTAGATGTACGACCTACGTACCACATTCCACAGGTACATTCCAGCGCATACACTACACTTGCAGTGTTACATGTAATAAAATCGTTTATCTTAAAACACTTTTTGTTGATTTTTACTTCCAGGGTTTTACTTCCTTCTCCTTTTATTCCCCTACACCCTAAGCATAACCCACACCTAAAAAAGCCTTTCGACTTAACTGTACCCATAGGTCTTTTTGAAGGCTGTGAGCTTTTCACTAAACGTGTTTTAATAGTTGGCGCTCTCCTGAAAATACATCTGGGATTTTTTGGCAATAGTGTACCTTAGGTGTGGGTTATGCTTAGGGTGTAGGGGTGTAGGGGAATAAAAGGAGAAGGAAGTAAAACCCTGGAAGTAAAAATCAACAAAAAGTGTTTTAAGATAAACGATTTTATTACATGTAACACTGCAAGTGTAGTGTAGTGTATGCGCTGGAATGTACCTGTGGAATGTGGTACGTAGGTCGTACATCTAGATCGCTAAAAACAAGAATTGTCGAACACCTACGAAATATAAGAAAAGGACTGACCACTCATGCACTTTCTGAGCACTTTAGGGTCCAACACAATAGTTGTACATCGGGCATTAAGTGTTTTTATGGATTAAGGCATATAAAAGGATCGTGGAGAAGGAAAGATTTAGATAAACAATTAGCAATAGCGGAAATGAAAGCTATATACGAGTTGGGCACCCTTAAACCAGATGGCTTGAATGCAGATTTTGAAGTCAAATGGTTTTTATAAATGTTGAAACATACATAAAAGCACTTTTAAGGCTATAAGATTTCTTGTTTGCACTATGAATTTTTATGAAATATAAATACAATTTTAAAACTATTATATTTAACAGTATATGTTTTATTCCGGGATGATGACGTCACTGATAGTGACGTTTTGAATGAGGGGATTGATTTTTAACTTCATGTTCTTATTTTAAATTATTATTCTAACTAGATGTCAGGCGCATGATGTAGATTCTACTGTGTTGTAGTATTTAAGAAACTTTTCTGTTCACATATGCGGAGATCGAGAACAGACGGGAAGTGACAGATGGAGGAGGAGGAAGTACGGGTCTCCATGGTTACCAGCGTGACGCGAAACCAAGGGGGAGCCGCGGTTTCCATGACTACACATCCGTCATCCAACGTACAATGACGGCAACACGCCCGCCGCCAGCAGAACCATGGGACATGTAGTAAATTAATGTATAGGGTTCAGCTGAAGGCGGAGCGCAGCGATTGGACAGACTGTATTTAAATTGTAATGGGACGAGTGTCAGTTGTTACTTGCACCTTGAAAAAGACCCTAGCGAAGGGTAGAAACGCGTTGGTGGACATCTGATACTTCAAAGCTTATCCGAAAACGGTGACGATTACCAGGACAGCTGCTTGACTGTGGGGATTATCCCGGGAATCCCTTTCTACACGGACTTTCATGCTGTTATTGAACTGTTTGCAGTTCCAACACCTCCGGTAATTGTTCTCCAGATTGGACATCTGACTAATTGCCTATTGTCAAAGGGGCTATTGCATGAATTT
This sequence comes from Pseudophryne corroboree, assembly GCF_028390025.1. Lineage (NCBI taxonomy): Eukaryota > Metazoa > Chordata > Amphibia > Anura > Myobatrachidae > Pseudophryne > Pseudophryne corroboree. Next base: position 685,058,952 of record NC_086447.1, on the reverse strand, counting down.
TTTTAATCCTTTTTATGATATATGTATTAAAGCTGTATTACACTATATAAATTTTTTCTCATTTTGCATGATTGGTTCGACTAATATGTAATGAGGAATGGATTGTTGAAGTTCAGCTAAGAACAGAGCATCATAGAGCGCTAGTTAAGTAATTCCTCTATTTTTTTGACATATATTCACTTGGGTGAAGGGTGAAGGAAACCTTCAAAAGAGATATTACTGATAAGCAGCTCTTAAGTGCGCACGGAACTCACCACTATCTATTGTATGAGTATTGTATCTATTTCCTTTAAGTGTTGATACTGTGCTGCAAACATGTTCAAACTGAGGGAAAACCGAAAATCAAAGTTTGATTATGTATTTAGGGAGGAGGGAGACTCTACAGTTCTTGTAGATGAAAATTTAGAAAGTCTTATGAAAAAACTGGAAGCAGTATTGTTAAGAGAAAACCGGATCTGGTGGGAAATGGTAACCTTGGAGAAATATCTTTCGCACCAGATGGTCCCTAAGGGTTTACTTATTCAGAAGATCCCATCCTTTTCTACTGCTAATGAAGAATTCAAATCAGAATGGGGTAGAATTTTAAATACTTGCTCAGTATCTCTAATGGAATTAATAATTCATGATAGAAAACAGGAATTGATGAAATTGGAGTCGGAGATAACCAACTTCAAAACACTCATCCATCCATTTAAAGAGCTTCAAGAATTCAAAGACTTTGAAAAACGTATTGACAAGTTTAAAGAAGAATGAGAAACTGTTAATAGAGAGAAAAGTAAGAAAATTCAATAGGGATAAGAAAGGGGAGAAAGAGGAGGAGGCAGAAGTAGGAATTGATGAGGTGAATGAGGAGGAGATTGATCAGATAGAGGAAGATTATATACCATCGGCCGATTCCAGTCCCATTGAATTTAAAACCCAACGTAAAGCCCAGAACACTCGTAGAAGAAGGAATAGTAGGGAATATGTACAACAAAGGCGAGGAAGGAGCTCTAGTAGAGATAGACACAGGGATCCCTACTATAGGTCATTACTATACAGTCGAAGAGATAATGGATACCAACAGAGAAATATTAATAAAGATTGGAGAAAAAAGGAATATAATGAAGGTAGATATGGTCAGAGGGAAAGAATAAACTATCAACCCCAGTATCAGACGAGAGAAGAAGGAAAACCTTATAAAGATTATAGGATGAAAAATAGATTTGAGGTGATTAAAGATGACAGAGAACCATCTCCTTTTTTATTCAGGGAGAGGAGACGAGGTTTCATAAGGTAAGAAGGGGTTGTAGAGGAGGAAAACCCAATAAGAAAAGAAAGAAAAAGGTAGATAAGAAAAAGAAAAAGAAAAAAGACCTGTCCCCCCCCGTAACAGAATCCTCAGCACAGAATAGGAACGAAAATAAGGGGAAAATTAAGATATTTAACCTTACCAACCACCTATTGGAAAAAGAAGAGATCTCCCTTTTGGAAAAAGGGCTGAAATTTGCCCCCTCTGTCGCATTGAACCAGTTTAGTACATTTGTGGACCTTCAAAAATTTATAAGAAAATTAAGTTTGAAGAAATTCTTCTTAAATAAGGACCGCACGGAACCAAAGGAAGTAGAGACAACTCCTTTTAGGCCCAAGTCTATTTTTAACCCTATCCAAATGAGGGGAAATTTTTTGGAAACCTTCTTAAAATTGGTTTCAGACGACTTGAGAGAAATAAATACTAAAATACCAAAGAACAACTTAACCTTTAAGGAGAGGAGGGCACTAAAAAATTTGCAAATGAAAGAGGAGTTAGTCATAAAACCGACAGACAAAGGGGGAGGAATAGTTATTATGTCCAAAGAAGCCTACGATACAGAGGTAATGCGTCAATTAAATGATGGAGGGACTTATAAGAAATTAAGGACAGATCCTACCAACAGAATAGTGGATCAGTTAGGCATCCTTTTGAGTGAATACGAACAGAATGGAACCTTGGAAGAAAGGGAAGCCAAGTTCTTGTCTAATAAGGAACCAGTAATTCCAGTTCTCTATATACTGCCCAAAATCCATAAAGACCCGGTGAATCCACCGGGCAGACCTATAGTATCTGGAATTGGGTCGGTAACATCAAATCTGTCTGAGTTTATTGACCACTACCTACAACCTTTAGTTAACACCTATCCCTCACACTTAAAGGATACCAGGGATTTCCTTAATGTGGTTGAAACAATCAGCTGGGAAGAAGGATTTATTATGGTAGCGGCAGATGTCCGCTCCCTGTATACCATCATTTCACATCAAGATGGTCTACAGGCCATATCGAAAGCATTGTCCCTAAGTAGACTGGGGAATTCTTTACAAGATTTCATCAAAAAAGGAGTCCGTTTTATTTTAGAGAACAATTATTTCTCTTTTAATGGGACCTTCTACCAACAAGAGGTCGGCACAGCCATGGGCACCAGGTTCGCTCCGAGTTATGCTAACATCTTTATGGGACAGTGGGAAGATATTGCTATCTGGAACCACTGTCCCTTCGGAGCGAGCCTGGTGACCTGGAGAAGATATATAGACGACGTGTTTTTTATTTGGAAAGGAGGTGAAGAGAGTCTTAATGAATTTTGCAGTTATCTAAATAGCAATGATCTTAATATTAGTTTTACTTTTGATATTAGTAAAGAAAAGATGAATTTTTTTAGATGTCATGGTATTTGTAGACCAGGGACAGTTACAAACTATGAATTTTAACAAACCGACAGATTCTGGGGCCTTTATCCAAGCATCAAGTTGTCATCACCCAGACTGGCTGGGTTCAATCCCAGACGGACAGTTTAGACGTTTGAAACGCAATTGTACAAATTTGGAACTTTATCAGGTACAGGCAGAAGAACTTAAATCCAAATTTGAAGCTTCTGGGTATGCTACAGAGAAACTAGAACATACAAGAAATCGGGTAGCAGATATAGACAGAAAAGTGCTGTTGGAACCAAAAGAAAAAAATGACAACCAATCAACCTCTGATTACGAATGGGCATTTGTGACCACGTTCAACAGCCAGTACAAAGTGGTTGAAAGAACACTTAAGAAACATTGGGGAATTTTAAAAAAAGATCCAGTTATAGGTACACTATTGCCAAAAAATCCCAGATGTATTTTCAGGAGAGCGCCAACTATTAAAACACGTTTAGTGAAAAGCTCACAGCCTTCAAAAAGACCTATGGGTACAGTTAAGTCGAAAGGCTTTTTTAGGTGTGGGTTATGCTTAGGGTGTAGGGGAATAAAAGGAGAAGGAAGTAAAACCCTGGAAGTAAAAATCAACAAAAAGTGTTTTAAGATAAACGATTTTATTACATGTAACACTGCAAGTGTAGTGTATGCGCTGGAATGTACCTGTGGAATGTGGTACGTAGGTCGTACATCTAGATCGCTAAAAACAAGAATTGGCGAACACCTACGAAATATAAGAAAAGGACTGACCACTCATGCACTTTCTGAGCACTTTAGGGTCCAACACAATAGTTGTACATCGGGCATTAAGTGTTTTTATGGATTAAGGCATATAAAAGGATCGTGGAGAAGGAAAGATTTAGATAAACAATTAGCAATAGCTGAAATGAAAGCTATATACGAGTTGGGCACCCTTAAACCAGATGGCTTGAATGCAGATTTTGAAGTCAAATGGTTTTTATAAATGTTGAAACATACATAAAAGCACTTTTAAGGCTATAAGATTTCTTGTTTGCACTATGAATTTTTATGAAATATAAATACAATTTTAAAACTATTATATTTAACAGTATATGTTTTATTCCGGGATGATGACGTCACTGATAGTGACGTTTTGAATGAGGGGATTGATTTTTAACTTCATGTTCTTATTTTAAATTATTATTCTAACTAGATGTCAGGCGCATGATGTAGATTCTACTGTGTTGTAGTATTTAAGAAACTTTTCTGTTCACATATGCGGAGATCGAGAACAGACGGGAAGTGACAGACGGAGGAGGAGGAAGTACGGGTCTCCATGGTTACCAGCGTGACGCGAAACCAAGGGGGAGCCGCGGTTTCCATGACTACACATCCGTCATCCAACGTACAATGACGGCAACACGCCCGCCGCCAGCAGAACCATGGGACATGTAGTAAATTAATGTATAGGGTTCAGCTGAAGGCGGAGCGCAGCGATTGGACAGACTGTATTTAAATTGTAATGGGACGAGTGTCAGTTGTTACTTGCACCTTGAAAAAGACCCTAGCAAAGGGTAGAAACGCGTTGGTGGACATCTGATACTTCAAAGCTTATCCGAAAACGGTGACGATTACCAGGACAGCTGCTTGACTGTGGGGATTATCCCGGGAATCCCTTTCTACACGGACTTTCATGCTGTTATTGAACTGTTTGCAGTTCCAACACCTCCGGTAATTGTTCTCCAGATTGGACATCTGACTAATTGCCTATTGTCAAAGGGGCTATTGCATGAATTTTTTTAATCCTTTTTATGATATATGTATTAAAGCTGTATTACACTATATAAATTTTTTCTCATTTTGCATGATTGGTTCGACTAATATGTAATGAGGAATGGATTGTTGAAGTTCAGCTAAGAACAGAGCATCATAGAGCGCTAGTTAAGTAATTCCTCTATTTTTTTGACATATATTCACTTGGGTGAAGGGTGAAGGAAACCTTCAAAAGAGATATTACTGATAAGCAGCTCTTAAGTGCGCACGGAACTCACCACTATCTATTGTATGAGTATTGTATCTATTTCCTTTAAGTGTTGATACTGTGCTGCAAACATGTTCAAACTGAGGGAAAACCGAAAATCAAAGTTTGATTATGTATTTAGGGAGGAGGGAGACTCTACAGTTCTTGTAGATGAAAATTTAGAAAGTCTTATGAAAAAACTGGAAGCAGTATTGTTAAGAGAAAACCGGATCTGGTGGGAAATGGTAACCTTGGAGAAATATCTTTCGCACCAGATGGTCCCTAAGGGTTTACTTATTCAGAAGATCCCATCCTTTTCTACTGCTAATGAAGAATTCAAATCAGAATGGGGTAGAATTTTAAATACTTGCTCAGTATCTCTAATGGAATTAATAATTCATGATAGAAAACAGGAATTGATGAAATTGGAGTCGGAGATAACCAACTTCAAAACACTCATCCATCCATTTAAAGAGCTTCAAGAATTCAAAGACTTTGAAAAACGTATTGAGACAAGTTTAAAGAAGAATGAGAAACTGTTAATAGAGAGAAAAGTAAGAAAATTCAATAGGGATAAGAAAGGGGAGAAAGAGGAGGAGGCAGAAGTAGGAATTGATGAGGTGAATGAGGAGGAGATTGATCAGATAGAGGAAGATTATATACCATCGGCCGATTCCAGTCCCATTGAATTTAAAACCCAACGTAAAGCCCAGAACACTCGTAGAAGAAGGAATAGTAGGGAATATGTACAACAAAGGCGAGGAAGGAGCTCTAGTAGAGATAGACACAGGGATCCCTACTATAGGTCATTACTATACAGTCGAAGAGATAATGGATACCAACAGAGAAATATTAATAAAGATTGGAGAAAAAAGGAATATAATGAAGGTAGATATGGTCAGAGGGAAAGAATAAACTATCAACCCCAGTATCAGACGAGAGAAGAAGGAAAACCTTATAAAGATTATAGGATGAAAAATAGATTTGAGGTGATTAAAGATGACAGAGAACCATCTCCTTTTTTATTCAGGGAGAGGAGACGAGGTTTCATAAGGTAAGAAGGGGTTGTAGAGGGGGAAAACCCAATAAGAAAAGAAAGAAAAAGGTAGATAAGAAAAAGAAAAAGAAAAAAGACCTGTCCCCCCCCCGTAACAGAATCCTCAGCACAGAATAGGACCGAAAATAAGGGGAAAATTAAGATATTTAACCTTACCAACCACCTATTGGAAAAAGAAGAGATCTCCCTTTTGGAAAAAGGGCTGAAATTTGCCCCCTCTGTCGCATTGAACCAGTTTAGTACATTTGTGGACCTTCAAAAATTTATAAGAAAATTAAGTTTGAAGAAATTCTTCTTAAATAAGGACCGCACGGAACCAAAGGAAGTAGAGACAACTCCTTTTAGGCCCAAGTCTATTTTTAACCCTATCCAAATGAGGGGAAATTTTTTGGAAACCTTCTTAAAATTGGTTTCAGACGACTTGAGAGAAATAAATATTAAAATACCAAAGAACAACTTAACCTTTAAGGAGAGGAGGGCACTAAAAAATTTGCAAGAGAAAGAGGAGTTAGTCATAAAACCGACAGACAAAGGGGGAGGAATAGTTATTATGTCCAAAGAAGCCTACGATACAGAGGTAATGCGTCAATTAAATGATGGAGGGACTTATAAGAAATTAAGGACAGATCCTACCAACAGAATAGTGGATCAGTTAGGCATCCTTTTGAGTGAATACGAACAGAATGGAACCTTGGAAGAAAGGGAAGCCAAGTTCTTGTCTAATAAGGAACCAGTAATTCCAGTTCTCTATATACTGCCCAAAATCCATAAAGACCCGGTGAATCCACCGGGCAGACCTATAGTATCTGGAATTGGGTCGGTAACATCAAATCTGTCTGAGTTTATTGACCACTACCTACAACCTTTAGTTAACACCTATCCCTCACACTTAAAGGATACCAGGGATTTCCTTAATGTGGTTGAAACAATCAGCTGGGAAGAAGGATTTATTATGGTAGCGGCAGATGTCCGCTCCCTGTATACCATCATTTCACATCAAGATGGTCTACAGGCCATATCGAAAGCATTGTCCCTAAGTAGACTGGGGAATTCTTTACAAGATTTCATCAAAAAAGGAGTCCGTTTTATTTTAGAGAACAATTATTTCTCTTTTAATGGGACCTTCTACCAACAAGAGGTCGGCACAGCCATGGGCACCAGGTTCGCTCCGAGTTATGCTAACATCTTTATGGGACAGTGGGAAGATATTGCTATCTGGAACCACTGTCCCTTCGGAGCGAGCCTGGTGACCTGGAGAAGATATATAGACGACGTGTTTTTTATTTGGAAAGGAGGTGAAGAGAGTCTTAATGAATTTTGCAGTTATCTAAATAGCAATGATCTTAATATTAGTTTTACTTTTGATATTAGTAAAGAAAAGATGAATTTTTTTAGATGTCATGGTATTTGTAGACCAGGGACAGTTACAAACTATGAATTTTAACAAACCGACAGATTCTGGGGCCTTTATCCAAGCATCAAGTTGTCATCACCCAGACTGGCTGGGTTCAATCCCAGACGGACAGTTTAGACGTTTGAAACGCAATTGTACAAATTTGGAACTTTATCAGGTACAGGCAGAAGAACTTAAATCCAAATTTGAAGCTTCTGGGTATGCTACAGAGAAACTAGAACATACAAGAAATCGGGTAGCAGATATAGACAGAAAAGTGCTGTTGGAACCAAAAGAAAAAAATGACAACCAATCAACCTCTGATTACGAATGGGCATTTGTGACCACGTTCAACAGCCAGTACAAAGTGGTTGAAAGAACACTTAAGAAACATTGGGGAATTTAAAAAAAAGATCCAGTTATAGGTACACTATTGCCAAAAAATCCCAGATGTATTTTCAGGAGAGCGCCAACTATTAAAACACGTTTAGTGAAAAGCTCACAGCCTTCAAAAAGACCTATGGGTACAGTTAAGTCGAAAGGCTTTTTTAGGTGTGGGTTATGCTTAGGGTGTAGGGGAATAAAAGGAGAAGGAAGTAAAACCCTGGAAGTAAAAATCAACAAAAAGTGTTTTAAGATAAACGATTTTATTACATGTAACACTGCAAGTGTAGTGTATGCGCTGGAATGTACCTGTGGAATGTGGTACGTAGGTCGTACATCTAGATCGCTAAAAACAAGAATTGGCGAACACCTACGAAATATAAGAAAAGGACTGACCACTCATGCACTTTCTGAGCACTTTAGGGTCCAACACAATAGTTGTACATCGGGCATTAAGTGTTTTTATGGATTAAGGCATATAAAAGGATCGTGGAGAAGGAAAGATTTAGATAAACAATTAGCAATAGCTGAAATGAAAGCTATATACGAGTTGGGCACCCTTAAACCAGATGGCTTGAATGCAGATTTTGAAGTCAAATGGTTTTTATAAATGTTGAAACATACATAAAAGCACTTTTAAGGCTATAAGATTTCTTGTTTGCACTATGAATTTTTATGAAATATAAATACAATTTTAAAACTATTATATTTAACAGTATATGTTTTATTCCGGGATGATGACGTCACTGATAGTGACGTTTTGAATGAGGGGATTGATTTTTAACTTCATGTTCTTATTTTAAATTATTATTCTAACTAGATGTCAGGCGCATGATGTAGATTCTACTGTGTTGTAGTATTTAAGAAACTTTTCTGTTCACATATGCGGAGATCGAGAACAGACGGGAAGTGACAGACGGAGGAGGAGGAAGTACGGGTCTCCATGGTTACCAGCGTGACGCGAAACCAAGGGGGAGCCGCGGTTTCCATGACTACACATCCGTCATCCAACGTACAATGACGGCAACACGCCCGCCGCCAGCAGAACCATGGGACATGTAGTAAATTAATGTATAGGGTTCAGCTGAAGGCGGAGCGCAGCGATTGGACAGACTGTATTTAAATTGTAATGGGACGAGTGTCAGTTGTTACTTGCACCTTGAAAAAGACCCTAGCAAAGGGTAGAAACGCGTTGGTGGACATCTGATACTTCAAAGCTTATCCGAAAACGGTGACGATTACCAGGACAGCTGCTTGACTGTGGGGATTATCCCGGGAATCCCTTTCTACACGGACTTTCATGCTGTTATTGAACTGTTTGCAGTTCCAACACCTCCGGTAATTGTTCTCCAGATTGGACATCTGACTAATTGCCTATTGTCAAAGGGGCTATTGCATGAATTTTTTTAATCCTTTTTATGATATATGTATTAAAGCTGTATTACACTATATAAATTTTTTCTCATTTTGCATGATTGGTTCGACTAATATGTAATGAGGAATGGATTGTTGAAGTTCAGCTAAGAACAGAGCATCATAGAGCGCTAGTTAAGTAATTCCTCTATTTTTTTGACATATATTCACTTGGGTGAAGGGTGAAGGAAACCTTCAAAAGAGATATTACTGATAAGCAGCTCTTAAGTGCGCACGGAACTCACCACTATCTATTGTATGAGTATTGTATCTATTTCCTTTAAGTGTTGATACTGTGCTGCAAACATGTTCAAACTGAGGGAAAACCGAAAATCAAAGTTTGATTATGTATTTAGGGAGGAGGGAGACTCTACAGTTCTTGTAGATGAAAATTTAGAAAGTCTTATGAAAAAACTGGAAGCAGTATTGTTAAGAGAAAACCGGATCTGGTGGGAAATGGTAACCTTGGAGAAATATCTTTCGCACCAGATGGTCCCTAAGGGTTTACTTATTCAGAAGATCCCATCCTTTTCTACTGCTAATGAAGAATTCAAATCAGAATGGGGTAGAATTTTAAATACTTGCTCAGTATCTCTAATGGAATTAATAATTCATGATAGAAAACAGGAATTGATGAAATTGGAGTCGGAGATAACCAACTTCAAAACACTCATCCATCCATTTAAAGAGCTTCAAGAATTCAAAGACTTTGAAAAACGTATTGAGACAAGTTTAAAGAAGAATGAGAAACTGTTAATAGAGAGAAAAGTAAGAAAATTCAATAGGGATAAGAAAGGGGAGAAAGAGGAGGAGGCAGAAGTAGGAATTGATGAGGTGAATGAGGAGGAGATTGATCAGATAGAGGAAGATTATATACCATCGGCCGATTCCAGTCCCATTGAATTTAAAACCCAACGTAAAGCCCAGAACACTCGTAGAAGAAGGAATAGTAGGGAATATGTACAACAAAGGCGAGGAAGGAGCTCTAGTAGAGATAGACACAGGGATCCCTACTATAGGTCATTACTATACAGTCGAAGAGATAATGGATACCAACAGAGAAATATTAATAAAGATTGGAGAAAAAAGGAATATAATGAAGGTAGATATGGTCAGAGGGAAAGAATAAACTATCAACCCCAGTATCAGACGAGAGAAGAAGGAAAACCTTATAAAGATTATAGGATGAAAAATAGATTTGAGGTGATTAAAGATGACAGAGAACCATCTCCTTTTTTATTCAGGGAGAGGAGACGAGGTTTCATAAGGTAAGAAGGGGTTGTAGAGGGGGAAAACCCAATAAGAAAAGAAAGAAAAAGGTAGATAAGAAAAAGAAAAAGAAAAAAGACCTGTCCCCCCCCGTAACAGAATCCTCAGCACAGAATAGGACCGAAAATAAGGGGAAAATTAAGATATTTAACCTTACCAACCACCTATTGGAAAAAGAAGAGATCTCCCTTTTGGAAAAAGGGCTGAAATTTGCCCCCTCTGTCGCATTGAACCAGTTTAGTACATTTGTGGACCTTCAAAAATTTATAAGAAAATTAAGTTTGAAGAAATTCTTCTTAAATAAGGACCGCACGGAACCAAAGGAAGTAGAGACAACTCCTTTTAGGCCCAAGTCTATTTTTAACCCTATCCAAATGAGGGGAAATTTTTTGGAAACCTTCTTAAAATTGGTTTCAGACGACTTGAGAGAAATAAATATTAAAATACCAAAGAACAACTTAACCTTTAAGGAGAGGAGGGCACTAAAAAATTTGCAAGAGAAAGAGGAGTTAGTCATAAAACCGACAGACAAAGGGGGAGGAATAGTTATTATGTCCAAAGAAGCCTACGATACAGAGGTAATGCGTCAATTAAATGATGGAGGGACTTATAAGAAATTAAGGACAGATCCTACCAACAGAATAGTGGATCAGTTAGGCATCCTTTTGAGTGAATACGAACAGAATGGAACCTTGGAAGAAAGGGAAGCCAAGTTCTTGTCTAATAAGGAACCAGTAATTCCAGTTCTCTATATACTGCCCAAAATCCATAAAGACCCGGTGAATCCACCGGGCAGACCTATAGTATCTGGAATTGGGTCGGTAACATCAAATCTGTCTGAGTTTATTGACCACTACCTACAACCTTTAGTTAACACCTATCCCTCACACTTAAAGGATACCAGGGATTTCCTTAATGTGGTTGAAACAATCAGCTGGGAAGAAGGATTTATTATGGTAGCGGCAGATGTCCGCTCCCTGTATACCATCATTTCACATCAAGATGGTCTACAGGCCATATCGAAAGCATTGTCCCTAAGTAGACTGGGGAATTCTTTACAAGATTTCATCAAAAAAGGAGTCCGTTTTATTTTAGAGAACAATTATTTCTCTTTTAATGGGACCTTCTACCAACAAGAGGTCGGCACAGCCATGGGCACCAGGTTCGCTCCGAGTTATGCTAACATCTTTATGGGACAGTGGGAAGATATTGCTATCTGGAACCACTGTCCCTTCGGAGCGAGCCTGGTGACCTGGAGAAGATATATAGACGACGTGTTTTTTATTTGGAAAGGAGGTGAAGAGAGTCTTAATGAATTTTGCAGTTATCTAAATAGCAATGATCTTAATATTAGTTTTACTTTTGATATTAGTAAAGAAAAGATGAATTTTTTAGATGTCATGGTATTTGTAGACCAGGGACAGTTACAAACTATGAATTTTAACAAACCGACAGATTCTGGGGCCTTTATCCAAGCATCAAGTTGTCATCACCCAGACTGGCTGGGTTCAATCCGAGACGGACAGTTTAGACGTTTGAAACGCAATTGTACAAATTTGGAACTTTATCAGGTACAGGCAGAAGAACTTAAATCCAAATTTGAAGCTTCTGGGTATGCTACAGAGAAACTAGAACATACAAGAAATCGGGTAGCAGATATAGACAGAAAAGTGCTGTTGGAACCAAAAGAAAAAAATGACAACCAATCAACCTCTGATTACGAATGGGCATTTGTGACCACGTTCAACAGCCAGTACAAAGTGGTTGAAAGAACACTTAAGAAACATTGGGGAATTTTAAAAAAAGATCCAGTTATAGGTACACTATTGCCAAAAAATCCCAGATGTATTTTCAGGAGAGCGCCAACTATTAAAACACGTTTAGTGAAAAGCTCACAGCCTTCAAAAAGACCTATGGGTACAGTTAAGTCGAAAGGCTTTTTTAGGTGTGGGTTATGCTTAGGGTGTAGGGGAATAAAAGGAGAAGGAAGTAAAACCCTGGAAGTAAAAATCAACAAAAAGTGTTTTAAGATAAACGATTTTATTACATGTAACACTGCAAGTGTAGTGTATGCGCTGGAATGTACCTGTGGAATGTGGTACGTAGGTCGTACATCTAGATCGCTAAAAACAAGAATTGGCGAACACCTACGAAATATAAGAAAAGGACTGACCACTCATGCACTTTCTGAGCACTTTAGGGTCCAACACAATAGTTGTACATCGGGCATTAAGTGTTTTTATGGATTAAGGCATATAAAAGGATCGTGGAGAAGGAAAGATTTAGATAAACAATTAGCAATAGCTGAAATGAAAGCTATATACGAGTTGGGCACCCTTAAACCAGATGGCTTGAATGCAGATTTTGAAGTCAAATGGTTTTTATAAATGTTGAAACATACATAAAAGCACTTTTAAGGCTATAAGATTTCTTGTTTGCACTATGAATTTTTATGAAATATAAATACAATTTTAAAACTATTATATTTAACAGTATATGTTTTATTCCGGGATGATGACGTCACTGATAGTGACGTTTTGAATGAGGGGATTGATTTTTAACTTCATGTTCTTATTTTAAATTATTATTCTAACTAGATGTCAGGCGCATGATGTAGATTCTACTGTGTTGTAGTATTTAAGAAACTTTTCTGTTCACATATGCGGAGATCGAGAACAGACGGGAAGTGACAGACGGAGGAGGAGGAAGTACGGGTCTCCATGGTTACCAGCGTGACGCGAAACCAAGGGGGAGCCGCGGTTTCCATGACTACACATCCGTCATCCAACGTACAATGACGGCAACACGCCCGCCGCCAGCAGAACCATGGGACATGTAGTAAATTAATGTATAGGGTTCAGCTGAAGGCGGAGCGCAGCGATTGGACAGACTGTATTTAAATTGTAATGGGACGAGTGTCAGTTGTTACTTGCACCTTGAAAAAGACCCTAGCGAAGGGTAGAAACGCGTTGGTGGACATCTGATACTTCAAAGCTTATCCGAAAACGGTGACGATTACCAGGACAGCTGCTTGACTGTGGGGATTATCCCGGGAATCCCTTTCTACACGGACTTTCATGCTGTTATTGAACTGTTTGCAGTTCCAACACCTCCGGTAATTGTTCTCCAGATTGGACATCTGACTAATTGCCTATTGTCAAAGGGGCTATTGCATGAATTTTTTAAATCCTTTTTATGATATATGTATTAAAGCTGTATTACACTATATAATTTTTTTTCTCATTTTGCATGATTGGTTCGACTAATATGTAATGAGGAATGGATTGTTGAAGTTCAGCTAAGAACAGAGCATCATAGAGCGCTAGTTTAGTAATTCCTCTATTTTTTTGACATATATTCACTTGGGTGAAGGGTGAAGGAAACCTTCAAAAGAGATATTACTGATAAGCAGCTCTTAAGTGCGCACGGAACTCACCACTATCTATTGTATGAGAGGTGTGGATATGAGCCTACATTTGGAATCCACAAAGGTCCAGATTTCGGCTTTATCCATTTCCTTCCAGAAACAATTGGCTGCCCTCCCTGAGGTTCAGACCTTTTTGAAAGTGGTTTGGCACATCCAGCCTCCCTTTGTGGCGCCAACGACACCCTGGGATCTGATTGTGGTGTTGCAGTTCCTGCAATCTGATTGGTTTGAGCCTTTCCATGAGGCTGAGGTCAAGTTTCTCACGTGGATGGCTGTCACTTTGTTGGATTTAGCTTCTGCTCGATGTGTGTCGGAATTGGGAGCTTTGTCTTACAAAAGCACCTACTTAATCTTCAATGAAGATAGAGCTGAGCTCAGGATGCGTCAGCAGTTCCTTCCGAAAGTTGTGTCGGCTTTTCATATCAACCAACCTATTGTGGTGCCAGTAGCTACTGACTCCTCATTTACATCACAGTCCTTGGATGTTGTGAGGGCTTTGAAGATCTATGTGAAGCGGATGGCTCGTCACAGAAAAACGGACTCTCTGTTTGTCCTGTATGACCCCAAGAAACTTGGGTGTCCTGTTTCTAAGCAGATGATTTCTCCCTGGATCAGGTTCACTATCCAGCATGCATATTCTACGGCAGGATTGCCGTATCCAAAATCTGTTAAGGCCCACTCTACTCGTAAGGTGGGTCCTTCCTGGGCGGCTTCCAGGAGCCTCCGCGCTCTCCCTCCTGTTGTGGGAGCTTTGGTACATCCCCATGGTACTAATATGGACCTCAGCATCCTCTAGGATGTAAGAGTAAATAGGATTTTAATTACCTACTGGTAAATCCTTTTCTCGTAGTCCGTAGAGGATGCTGGGCGCCCGCCCAGTGCTTCGTTATCCTGCAGTGGTTATCTGGTTCAGTACGACTTTGTTCTTCATTAAGTACTGCCTTGTTACTTGGTTAAGTAATGTTTCAGCTGTTGCTGAGTTTCAAGCTCGTTAGCTTGGTTTGCCTTGTATGTGGGAGCTGGTGTGAATCTCGCCACTATCTGTGTATAATCCTTCTCTCGAAGATGTCCATCTCCTCGGGCACAGTTTCTAGACTGAGTCTGGTAGGAGGGGCATAGAGGGAGGAGCCAGCCCACACTATCAAACTCTTAAAGTGCCAATGGCTCCTGGTGGACCCGTTTATACCCCATGGTACTAATATGAACCCCAGCATCCTCTACGGACTACGAAAAAATTATTTACTGGTAGGTAATTAAAATCCTATTTTTAGGCTGCGCTGGCTGCTTCACAGCAGCATGGACTACAGCAGCCGTAGCACGCCCCCTCTTTACTCCGGCCCCCTCCAGGCAGCCCCACCCCTTGCACAAGCACACACGCCAATCATGTGCGACCTGGGAGCAAACTCCCGGGTCGCATCTTTCAGACCTAAGCCGGGTTGTCTACCCGGGACTTAAGTTCCGGGAAAAACCCTGCTCATTGCAGGGTTGACAACCTGAGAATGTGTTCCCGGGTTGGCACCTTTCACACATGCCAAATAATAACCGGGTTGGTGCGCGTTCATGTGCAAAAACTCGGGATTTTGGAGTATGTCTGAAAGGGGTATAAGTCTATTTCCAGTGCCTTTGAATAAATCTTTCTCTTGGACTGCCATTACACAGCCATTCTGAACGGCAGTAAGCGTTAGATCTATATAGGTATTATCTATACATATAATAAAACTGTACGGGTTGTGTATATACATACTGTAGCAAATGTTTGTTATACTTCTAGGGACTTATAAACTATGGAGACGAGAAAAAAATCAGAATTTTTGTCTGTTTGTTCTGGCATCAAAGGGTCAAAAGGTCGATATGTAAAAGTTAGACAGTTCAAAAGGTCGACATGACAATGGTCAACACCCTTATTTTTTTAACTATTTTTTCATCTGTTTCATACTTTACCATCTACTTGGACTGTGACTGGGAAAAGTAACTTGTGCTGTGCGCAGCAGTAGCGGATCGAGGCACCTTGCCCAAAGCATGGTGAGTGGAGCGAGCCATGCGAGAGGACGTGGTACACTAATGGGGCTTGTTTGTGCCAGAAAAAGTGGAATTTTTTTTGTCTACCTTTTTTGTGTCAACCATTTCCATGCCGACCTTTTGACCCTGTCAACATGTTGACCCATGTAGACCTAATACAAATCTACAATTAGTGGTAGACCCATTGACTGTAGACATTTTTAGAGTAGATCTAATAATCCACACCCCACCTGAACATTGGCCCCTACCACTGCATTCCCCCTGGTGGGACCTTCATACCCCAGTCCGACACACTCCATCATTGTTCATTAATTCCCCTATTTCATTAATAAAGTGTTCCACCTCTATTTATTTAAAAGCGATTGACCACAAGTACAGACCCTTGTGGTATTCCGCTGACTACTGGGGACCAGGTTGAGGACTTCACGTTGACCATTACTCGCTGTACCCTTTTATCCAGCCAGTTACTTATCCATGTGCAAATAGTTTTTCCTAGGCCAAGCTCCTTTAAATTGATGATCAGTCTCCTGTGAGGCACTGTATCGAAGGCTTTTGCAAAATCTAAGTAAACCACATACACTGCTTTTCCCTGATCAAGATTATTGCTCACTTCTTCGTAGAAGCTAATTAAGTTAGTTTGACATGACCTGTCCCTCACAAACCCATGCTGGTTCTTGCTAATAATCATAGCGGTCTGTAGATACTCCTGTATGCTGTCCCTTAGAATTCCTTCCAATATTTTCCCCACTATAGATGTCAAACTAACCGGTCTGTAGTTACCCGGATGATTTTTGGATCCCTTCTTAAATATACTACAGATAGCATTAGTGACTCCTATGTACCATGGGCAGCATTAACGACCTTCATATACTACGAACAGCAGTAGTTAAGGACAGTGTTAAGATCCTAATTATATACTCCAGGATCATAAAAAATGTTAAACCAGTAATATACTGTACAACAAAGCCCGGCACTCCACTGTAGGATGCTGTCTGCTCAGGTACCCTCTGTATGGGTGTTGCATAGATTGAAGAAAAGGCAGCGGCACTAGGAAAACTGTAAGGGTGTATTCAAAACATCACAACATGAAGAACCAATGTTTCAGGGCAACCAAACCCCTTTGTCAAGGGTAACCTAACCCCTCACCTTGGCAAAGGGGTTAGGTTACCCAGAAACGTTTGTTCTGCATGCTGTAAACCTTTACATTTAAAAGGCTCTGAGTGCCGCTGCCTTTTATTCAACCTATACAGTATATATATATATATATATATATATATATATAAGCGGAATATAAGCGGCACTCACCAGACTGCAGAACTTGATGATTAAAAATATCCTTTATTAGGGTCCTACGTTTCGGGGACATTCCCCCGTCGTCAGGGACAGCTTGAATACAACAGTGCACAACACACACATATAAATACCCACACCAATTAACAAAGACTAGTAACAGGTGTACTCAGCCAGCCGGCGCCGCCCGCCCGATTCACGGAGCCCGCTTCTGAACTCAGTGTCGCGGGATCCGTGACATCAGTGCGCCGCGTCCACCGGCAGGAGAGTCCCAGTCGCTTAGCAACCTTCCGAATTTCACAAAACCAAAATATATACATAGATATACCACATTATTACAATATTCGTTGCACATGTTACAGACAGCAATATTTCTACTAGTATATTGTATTACGCAAGTATAGTTACTAGATCATAACATTATAGCTCTACAATATCGCTTCCATATCGGAAGCTAACCATACCTAATAGTTTTAATACTGTTACAATTGTTTCATTGAAAATAGGCTACCAAGGACTGCTACAGTCTTGCTTAACATGATAAACTCATAGGAAACATTGTAGTCCCAATGATTCATTTAGACCTTTCAGTGATATTGTATCTAGAGTGTGGATCCACCAACATTCTTTTTGTAGGAGCAACTAAGCATGGCTGCCCCCTCGTATTTTAAACGGGATATGATCTATAATGATAGCGCAAATACTAGCAACACTGTGTCTTGCCTGTATACAATGTCTGGCTACAGGTTGTTTGCTTTTTCCCATTTCTAATGCACGTCTGATTGCAGTTCTGTGTTGAGCCATGCGTTCTTTGAATTGTCGCTGTGTCTTACCTATATATGCCAACCCACAAGGGCAGGTTAGCATATACACGACAAACATGGTACTGCAAGTCAGCGCATATCTAATAGAGAATCTTAAACCTGTATGGGGATGTCCAAAAGCACTTCCTGCTAGAAGTGCCCTGCGTGTTACACATCCCAGGCATTTATAACAGCCATTCTTTCTGGTTAGGAAATGTTCTGGCTGTTTCTTGCCCATATCTGTAATGTCTAGTTTGACAAGGCGGTCTTTAAGATTTCTGCCTCTTGTGAAACTAGGCATTCATTTTGATTGTTCCAATAATGGTAAGTCTTTATCAGTGCTGACCATAGGCCACCATTTCTTTGCTTTACTGGTCAGGGCTGAACTTTTGGCTGTAAATTGTGTCACCCATGGGATGGTGCTGGTATTTACCCTCGACAGATTGTGTTTGTCTACATAACGTAGGGTATCTTCTCGTGGGGTGTTTAATACCCTATTTTTAGTTTGTTCCAATAGTTTTTTGTTATATCCACGATCAATAAATTTATTTACCATGTTACTCAATGTGGGGGCTAATGATGACGGTTCTGATGTGATTCTTCTTGCTCTTAATAACTGTGAATATGGCAAGCTATTTCTTAATGAGAGCGGATGAAAGCTATCATTTCTCAGGATAGTGTTCCTGTCTGTTTCCTTCATGTATAGGGATGTACTAATTTTCATATCTTTTATAGCTATATTCACATCCAAGAAGTGGATAGTATTATCACTAATCTCATACGTCAGTTTTGCGGTACTGTCAGTTCTATTATGATCATCCAATAAATCCTGCAATGAGGATTGTGACCCTGACCATACAATAAGCAAGTCATCTATAAATCGCACATATAGACATATTTCAGGATTCCTGATGTTATCCCTCCAAAACAGTTTTTGCTCAATAGCATACATGAAGGCGTTGGCGTACGATGGGACCACAGAGGACCCCATCGCACACCCCGCCTTCTGGAGGTAAAATCTCCCATCATGTAGAAAGTAATTTCGTGTAAGTACTAGCCACAAAAGTTTCAGAAAAAATTCTACAGGTGGACCTATATATAGTGGATTGTCCACAATCAACTGTCTGACTGCCTCCACACCTGCATCATGTGGGATGCAGGTGTAGAGGCTAGTCACAGCCGCACTGCATAGTACTACAGTGCCAGATGTTGTGTCAATGGTGTCCAATTTTTTCAGTAAAGCTGTAGTATCCTGTATATACAAAGGAATCTGCTTAATACATGGATTCAAATAAGAATCTAAGTACACCGAAATGATCTGGTATAATGAACCCCTACCGGACACTATTGGACGTCCAGGGGAAAATCGCAGGCTCTTGTGTATTTTGGGGACCACATAAAACAAAGGCACAATAGGACATTCAACCATCAATGCTTTACTTAGCTCATCAGAGATATTACCTTCTACCACAGCCTTTTTCAAGATAGCATCAATTTCTAACTTAAATTGTTTAGTAGGATCACTGGGTAATAGGTCATAGGTACAGACATCCAACAGCTGTCTATCACATTCTGCCCTATAATCAATCAAATTCATTACAACTATCGCCCCGCCCTTATCGGCGGGGCGGATAATGATGTCATTACGTGCTGCCAATGATTTTACAGCTGCAATCTCATCCTTGCTTAAATAATTTTCATAGCTAGGTGTATTAATTTCTTTATATCCCTCCTCTCCTAATAAGCGGGAGAAAGTTCTTATAGATGAGTTTTGTGTAATAGGGTCAAATTTTGATCTAGGCATCAAATCCTTAACATTATTAGGTATATCTGATGTTACATTTTTAGACGTCTGTATGGATGACTTACCGAAATTATCCTTTAACCTCAGTGTCCGATTGAGCTTATACATACTGACTTTCCAATCAAATGAGTCCATATGCGTGGTTGGAACGAAAGAAAGTCCCTTAGATAAGATTTTATTCTCATCTTTCGTTAATGTCACATCTGAAAGATTAAATACTAGATCGCTTAGCGACGAGGAGGCCTTTTGTTTGTTGATCCTTTCTGTCTGCCGCGCCCGCCTCGTCCTCCTCTTCCTCTTGGGCGAGCTGCTGATCTCGTTTGTACCCCCAAAGTGGTGAGTGCCGCTTATATTCCGCTTCTACAAATAGCCTATATGGCTTAAGAGGGCACCGCAGCAAGTAAACGTGTATTAACCAGGGGAGTGCCGGACGAGTGGAGTCGATATAGATATATATATATATATATATATATATATATAAAGATTTCAGTGTAGGCAGCACTCAGGAGGCTGAATATTCCTTTTAGAGTTTTTAATTCATAGCTTCACAGTCCAACGCACTTTTCGGGACACAGCCCGTCGTCAGGTTTGTCCCTGACGATGGGCTGTGTCCCGAAACGTGCGCCAGACTGTGACGCTATGAATTAAAAAATCTAAAAGGAATATTCAGCCTCCTGAGTGCCGCCTACACTGGAATCTTTACACTAGGTATTTCTATACCGTGGAGGGCACCGGAGCATTTATACTACATCAATTGTGGTGAGTGCCAGGTATAGAACTGTTATATATATATATATGTATATATATATATATATATATATTTATATATATATATATATATATATATATATATATATGTATATGTTGCGTACGAAACTCGACAGTCAGAAGGCTGACAGCGGGATCCCGATGGCCAGATCCCGGTGAGTATTTTCACTGTAAACCGAATACTACCACTAACACTAACCTTCCCCTCCTGCAGCTTAACTGTTGCCTCTGCCTAAACCTAACTGCTCCCCCACCTCCTGCAGCCTAACCTTAACCTCCCCAATTTTGCAGCTGCACCCTATCCTCTGTACTTGCCTCTGGGATTTGTTGGGATTCCGCTGTCAGTTTCCTGACTGCCAGGATTTTGGCTGCATCCCTATTAGTCTCCTGATTGCCAGGATTCTAATGTCAGTCTCCTGACTGCCAGAATTTTGGCTGCATCCTTATATATATATATATATATATATATAAAATCAAGCATGAAGTAGAGGCAGAGGCACTCCGATGTCGTTTTTAGAAAAATAAGTTTAGTTTACGTGCAAGCAAAAATGATCACATAGGGACAACGTTTCGGGGCTCATAGCCCCTTTATCAAAGGTTCATGCCTTGATAAAGGGGCTACGAGCCCCGAAACATTGGCCCTATGTGACCATCTTTGCTTGCACTTAAACTAAAATTATTTTTCTAAAAACTACATCAGAGTGCCTCTGCCTCTACGTCATGCTTCATTTTATTACTTCATTGCGGAGGGCACCTAGGATCGTATTGTGTACATAGGGAGTGCTGGGCACATTCTACTACATATATATATATATATATATATATATATAAAAAAGAGGATTATTCAGGCGGCACTTATCAGTCTCAAGTCCGTGGGTTTAAATGAACATCATGTTTATTGAGAAATAGCTATCTGTCAATAAACATGACGTTCATTTAAATCCACGGACTTGAGACTGATGAGTGCCACCTGAATAATCCTCTTTTCTGCATGGTGGGTAGCATATCCCACGAGGAGGGCACCACGGCACACCCATACTACAGGTTACGAGTTCCGGACAACATTTGGACATTTATATATATATATATATATATATACACTGCTCAAAAAAGTAAAGGGAACACTTAAACAACACAATGTAACTCCAAGTCAATCACACTTCTGTGAAATCAAACTGTCCACTTAGGAAGCAACACTGATTGACAATCAATTTCACATGCTGTTGTGCAAATGGAATAGACAAAAGGTGGAAATTATAGGCAATTAGCAAGACACCCCCAATAAAGGAGTTGTCCTGCAGGTGGTGACCACAGACCACTTCTCAGTTCCTATGCTTTCTGGCTGATGTTTTGGTCACTTTTGAAAGCTGGCGGTGCTTTTACTCTAGTGGTAGCATGAGACGGAGTCTACAACCCACACAAGTGGCTCAGGTAGTGCAACTCATCCAGGATGGCACATCAATGCGAGCTGTGGCAAGAAGGTTTGCTGTGTCTGTCAGCGAGGTGTCCAGAGCATGGAGGCGCTACCAGGAGACAGGCCAGTACATCAGGAGACGTGGAGAAGGCCGTAGGAGGGCAACAACCAAGCAGCAGGACCGCTAACTCCGCCTTTGTGCAAGGAGGAACAGGAGGAGCACTGCCAGAGCCCTGCAAAATGACCTCCAGCAAGCCACAAATGTGCATGTGTCTACTCAAATGATCAGAAACAGACTCCATGAGGGTGGTATGAGGGCCCGACGTCCACAGGTGGGGGTTGTGCTTACAGCCCAACACCGTGCAGGACATTTGGCATTTGCCAGAGAACACCAAGATTGGCAAATTCACCACTGGCGCCCTGTGCTCTTCACAGATGAAAGCAGGTTCTCACTGAGCACATGTGACAGACGTGACAGAGTCTGGAGATGCCGAGGAGAACGTTATGCTGCCTGCAACATCCTCCAGCATGACCGGTTTGGCAGTGGGTCAGTAATGGTGTGGGGTGACATTTCTTTGGGGGGTCACACAGCCCTCCATGTGCTCGTCAGAGGTAGCCTGACTGCCATTAGGTACCGAGATGAGATCCTCAGACCCCTTGTGAGACCATATGCTGGTGCGGTTGGCCCTGGGTTCCTCCTAATTCAAGACAATGCTAGACCTCATGTGGCTGGAGTGTGTCAGCAGTTCCTGCAAGACGAAGGCATTGATGCCATGGACTGGCCCGCCCGTTCCTCAGACCTGAATCCAATTGAGCACATCTGGGACCATCCGCCACCTCATCAGGAGCATGACCAGGCGTTGTAGGGAGGTCATACAGGCACGTGGAGGCCACACACACTACTGAGCCTCATTTTGACTTGTTTTAAGGACATTACATCAAAGTTGGATCAGCCTGTAGTGCGTTTTTTCCACTTTAATTTTGACTCCAAATCCAGACCTCCATGGGTTAATAAATTTGATTTCCATTGATAATTTTTGTGTGATTTTGTTGTCAGCACATTCAACTATGTAAAGAACAAAGTATTTAATAAGAATATTTAATTCATTCAGATCTAGGATGTATTATTTTAGTGTTCCCTTTATTTTTTTGAGCAGTGTATATATATATATATATATATATATACAGTATATATGAGAGAGAGAGAGAGAGAGAGAGAGAGAGTAACAAACACCCGGCACTCATGTGTGGATTCTCAGCAAACCTTGCTGTGGTGCTCTCTGTGAGTCAAACAGGCTAGTAGAGGTATCCAGCGGCACTCAGACAGACTTGCAATCAATTAGAACGGCATTCTTTATTAGGACCTAATATATAATGTATATAGGATACCTCTACCTATATATATATATATATATATATAATAAATAAAAATATATAGTGAGGTGGCCAGTATACTTGTGAAAGTCTCAAGTCCAGCAAAGACAACAGGTGCCCTGAACTCTAATTGCACATATGTCCACAAATACAGTTGTGCTCATAAGTTTACATACCCTAGCAGAATTTGTAATTTTCTGGCCATTTGTCAGAGAATATTAATGATAACTCACAAACTTTTTTTTTACTCATGGTTAGTGGTTGGGTGATGCCATTTATTGTCAAACAACTGTGTTTACTCTTTTTAAATCATAATGACAACAGAAACTACCCAAATGACCCTGATCAAAAGTTTACATAACCTGGAGATTTTGGCCTGATAACATGCACACAAGTTGACACAAACGGGTTTGAATGGCTACTAAAGGTAACCATCCTCACCTGTGATCTGTTTGCTTATAATAGGAGTGTGTGTATAAAAGGTCAGTGAGTTTCTGGACTCCTGAAAGACCCTTGCATCTTTCATCCAGTGCTGCACTGACGTGTCTGGATTCTGAGTCATGGGGAAAGCAAAAGAATTGTCAAAGGATCTGCGGTAAAAGGTAATTGAACTGTATAAAACAGGAAAGGGATATAAAGGGGAAAGGGATATAAAAAGATATCCAAGCAATTGAGAATGCCAATCAGCAGTGTTCAAACTCTAATTAAGAAGTGGAAAATGAGGGATTCTGTGGAAACCAAATCACGGTTAGGTAGACCAACAAAAATTTCAGCCACAACTGCCAGGAAAATTGTTCGGAATGCAAAGAAAAATCCACAAATAACTTCAGCTGAAATACAGGACTCTGAAAAAAAGTGGTGTGGTTGTTTCAAGATGTACAATAAGGAGGCATTTGAAGAAAAATGGGCTGCATGGTCGAGTTGCCAGAAGAAAGCCATTACTGTGCAAATGCCACAAAGCATCCCGCTTACAATACCCCAAACAGCACAGAGAAAAGCCTCAAAACGTCTGGAACAAAATTATTTGGAGTGATGAGACCAAAATTGAACTTTTTGGCCACAGCCATAAACGTTACATTTGGAGAGGAGTCAACAAGGCCTATGATGAAAGGTACACCATTCCTACTGTGAAACACAGAGGTGGATCGCTGATGTTCATTAGTGTAAGGAATATATTATTTCTCATATTATTAGGGGGAACCAGGACTTAACTCCAGATCAGACTTCATTTATGGTTCCAGGTATGAGAATAATATCATCATGTACCAAAGGTACATTGATGATATTATCATTATCTGGCAAGAAGAGCTGGAAGTTTTGACTGAATTTATTTCTTACATCAATCTGAATGATAGAAACCTTCATTTCACTTATAAACAAGATCCACAGAGGATTGAATATTTAGATCTAGAACTGAGCGGAGTCCCGGGTAAATCATTCAGACTAAAACACATTTTAAAACAGTCGATGCAAACAGCTACATCCCATATTCCAGTTGTCACCATCCTGTCTGGAAAAGGGGTGTACCTTTTTCACAATTTCTCAGAGTAAGAAGAAACTGTAGTGATGAAAACGAGTACTGGGTGCAATCCCATATACTATATGATCGGTTTATAGAAAGAGGATATGAACATGAATTGGTTAATGATGCTAGATTTCGAGCAGCATCCAGTGTAAGGGAAGACCTATTGGTACCCAAGCCTAAAGTTAAGAAGGACTGGCAAACCAGACCTTTCTTCACGCAGTATAATAGAGAGAATCATCTTATACGTAAAATTCTGGATCGGCATTGGGGAATCCTGATAAAAGATCCCATTTTAGGCCCACATCTTCCACCAAGGCCAAACCTGGTATTTCGGAAAGCATCTAACCTCAGAAATCAACTTGCTCCAAGTAGATTACAACTTGATAAGTCTTCAGAAAAGAAATCTCATAATTTCCTGATGACTAAAAAACCAGGATGTTTACCATACAACAGATGCATATGTTGCAAGTTTCTTGATAGATCTAAGTACAGCTGGAAATTAGACACAGGGAAATTGTATATATTAACACAACCAGTGACCTGCAACTCTGAATATGTTATATATAAAATGACCTGTGGGTGTGGCCTTATATATGTCGGAAAAACCAAAAGTCAGATCAAAATCAGAATTCAGGAGCATATGCGTAATATTAAAAACAAAATAGGGACGCATAGTTTACCTAGGCATTTTCTGGAGAAACATAAATCAGAAGTACATCCTTCTTCATTCTGATTTACTATCTTAGAACAGGTTTTAGAACCCCCTAGGGGAGGCAGTAGAGACCGGGCTCTGGCCAGAAAAGAAAGCTTCCGGATTTACACCTTAAACGCTATGACTCCTCACGGTTTAAATGAGGGTATAGATATAACCTCTTTTACTTAGAACTAGTAGTTCCCTCTTTTTATTCACATCCCAACCCTGGGCATTCCCCTTGTATTCATCTCTCTACGAAGGGTAGTTATATAAATACCAATTAATGCTATATTGGTCATTATATTGTATATTGGTAAACACTAATAACTATTTTTATATAGGGTCTTTATGTTTGTCCCTAAAATATAAGAAAAATGAGGGAGAAGTTTCCCTATGTTACATTGTAGTTGTTTTATAAGGTGGAACTGATCATTATGTTACATTGTTAGAATCCTTTATGTAACTGATCATTATGTTACATTGTTATAATTCTTTATGTAAATATGGGAGCACTGAACATGTTAAACCTAAATGTGGTATCTATTGTAGCCATCTATAGGAACTCATAAACTTAGAACTTGTTACACACATAAGGTAGACACTTTTATTTACTTAGTATTTTATATTTCACTTAATATGTTTTTTTTACATTGTTTAAGTTTTTTATACAGCGGAAGTTAATGTCCGCTGGTGGAAAACATAAATAACTAAGATGCATTTCATATGAATATTCAATGCATCTTTTTCACAGACACTCCCCATTATCCTTCCACTAACTCAGCGGAAGTCAATGCCTGCTGGTGGAATGCATATAAATACAATGGGGGTAATTCTGAGTTGATCGCTAGCTGCTTTCGTTCGCAGTGCAGCGATCAGGCTAAAAAACGGCAGTTCTGCGCATGCGTATTTGGCACAATGTGCATGCGCGTCGTACTCTTACAACGAACTATGTCGTTTCATACAAGGTCAAGCGAAGCTTTTCAGTCGCACTGCTGACCACAGAGTGATTGACAGGAAGTGGGTGTTTCTGGGTCTCAACTGACCATTTTCAGGGAGTGAGTGTAAAAACGCAGGCGTGCCAGATAAAAACGCAGGCGTGGCTGGTGAAACGTAGGCATGGCTGGCCGAACGCAGGGCATGTTCGTGACATCAAAACAGGAACTAAATAGTCTGCAGTGATCGCAAGCTAGGAGTAGGTCTGGAACTACTCTGAAGCTGCACAAAATTATTTTGTAGCCGTTGTGCGATCATTTTGTTCGCACTTCTGCTAAGCTAAGATACACTCCCACAGGGCGGCGGCTTAGCATTTGCACGGCTGCTAAAAGCAGCTAGCGAGCGAACATCTCGGAATGACCGCCAATATGCGTTTCACAGTATTATTCAGTGCACCAGCCCTACAGACCCGGAAGTTCATTATCAGAAATGCCGGCTGGTGGAACGCATGTAAAGACAATACGCGTTCCACAATATGTATTGCACTTCTCCCACATACACTCTCAGGAAGTACATCACCGGAAGAGCGCTGGTCGCCGCCAGTGGAACGCATGCATGTATGTAATGCGCTCCACGGCGGTTATCATGGACACTCCTTTGATAGCTCATGGCTAAGCATCCTTAAATGTTTTTCCTTCATGTAAATGCCCTTAGAAAGTTCCTCGTTTTGTAATGTGTCCCTCTTCTTTGAGCCCGTGACCGGAAGTCTGTTATATGATGCTGGAACGCAAATAGGAAGTTGTATGTACCACAGGTGGAACGCATATTGGCGGCGTTCTACCGTGGTCTTCATGACTTTTTAGTTTCATTCTTCACATACAGATGATGTTCTAACATTGGTTATATAATAAAAATAATAAAATTATAGTTATAGTGATTATCATATCACTGTTCATTTAATATCACATAACTGTTCATTTATATGAATAATGGAACACACTCTGGCTAATTGAAAAATAGACAGAAAGTGAGGTCATTAGCTGTGGAACACACTCTGGCTAATTGAAAGATAGACAGGAAGTGGGGTCATAGCATTGTTGTATATATACTCCTCACCTTCACACTCACATTCATTCACTATTGGAACTCTGATAGACACACACCAGGCTGCTGTGAGTATCATCTGTTTATTGCTCTCATATAAGATAGTTTATCTGTATCTCCTGTTTATTACCATGTATTACCGAAAATGTTATTATTGTTATTGAAAATGTATTACTGAAAATCTCTTTTGGGTAATCATTGTCTGTCAAGTATTTCCAGGTTATCTATTTATGTTAGACAAATGGGGTATGTATCAGGATAACCCTCAGTTATACCATATAAGTATGTATTGCTACACATTCATTTATATATTATGGAATTTTTAATTGATCTGGAGTTAAGTCCTGGTGCCCCCTAATAATATGAGAAATAATATATTCCTTACACTAATGAACACTGTAGTACCCGATTATTTTATGTGGGTATTTTATATGAATATATAAAGAAAGTAAATAAATATATATAAATTTCCACAGATTATTTACGGTGCTGGTTTAGCGAATCCAATTTATCACCCATTGGAAACAGTAATTGTTCCATAGTGTTCCCTTTGTTCATATGCTTCATTAGTATCTATCATTACTTTATTGTAAATTTCTCAAAAAAAAAATTTTGGGACCATCCTAATGAACACTCACCCTCCCCTTCTTTCTGTAGGTCCAATATAATCGTTGGTAACCATATATAAAGTTCCTGTTAGGGACCTTCATTGATTGAAGATTTTTATCCGATTCTATTAATTCTGTAGTAATTTCCCATATGGAAAACCGATCTGTTATGTATTTTAAGTCAAACTTGCTCTCCTCATCCTGATATATTGTTAAACTAATTAAACTAATAAAATGTTATATGTTAGTTTTCAGATTATTACAAACTGGCACTTCTAGCGACATACTCCTGTGGGTTCACTACGGCTGGCCGGCGGTCGGGCTCCCGGCGACCAGCATCCCGGCGCCGGGAGCCCGACCGCCGGCTTACCGACAGCGTGGCGAGCGCAAATGAGCCCCTTGCGGGCTCGCTGCGCCCGCCACGCTACGGGCACGGTGGCGCGCTACGCGCGCCACACTATTTTATTCTCCCTCTATGGGGGTCGTGGACCCCCACGAGGGAAAATAAGTGTCGGTATGCCGGCTGTCGGGCTCCCGGCGCCGGTATACTGAGCGCCGGGAGCCCGACCGCCGGCATACAGAAGACCACCCACTCCTGTATATCATATTTGCCTATAAATTTTGGTATGTATCCATGTTTTTAGATTATTGTTAAAACTGACTATTATTTATATATGACAATATCTGTTATACTAAGTTACTGCATTTGTTATCTAGATACTTGCTCCTGAAGAAGTCCTTCAGGACGGAATGCATTGGTTTCTGTGTCATTTTATTTTTCATTTACCACCATCTGAATGAATATCTGACAAAAGCTATTTGTCCTGTTCATGTTGGATCAATCAATACATTAATGTAAAATCTGCTGTTAATCTGAGCTTAATTGTTCTTATGTGTGGTTCTGTAAAATAAATTTTATTTATTTAAAGGAGTTTGTGTTTTACAAAGACTTTTAGATTACTGGTACAATACAGCTGTCTTACACATTATTATCATTTAGTTGTTAACAAACACCATTAGCGCCCTCAGAATTGTTTTCCATATATATATATATATATATATATATATATATATAGTGGAAAGGAAATCAGCGGCACTCAGCAGACTGTTATAAAGTAAAAAAGTCTTTAATCCGGTCCGGACCGGATTAAAGACTTTTTTACTTTATAACAGTCTGCTGAGTGCCGCTGATTTCCTTTCCACTATATCGGATCTTGCCTTTGATCCTCAGAGGGCACCGCGGCAAGTAACTATACCCTTACTAGAGAGTGCCGAACCACAACCGCTATCTATATATATAGGAAAAACGAAACGTCCACTCAAAATCAGGATTCAGGAGCACGTCCGAAGTATACGAAATAAACAGGAACATCATATCATCCCGAGACATTTTAAAAATCTCCATGGATCCGAGACAAAAGAACTGACTGTAAGAATCTTAGAAAATGTCAAATTGGGTCCCAGAGGTGGAGATAGGGAGAAAAAACTTTCCCAAAGGGAGATGTTTTGGATTTATGAACTCAAAACACTGGCCCCAAGAGGCCTTAATGACAATTATGAAATTGCCCCTTTTTTATGAAAACATGATATTATGATATGGGCATTCCTGTTTTAATTAAGTAATCAGCGAGTTTTTATGTGTTTATATTTTTTTATATATATATATTTTTATGTGTATATATATTTTTTATACATATTTATTATATATATTTTTTATACATATATATGATATTTTAGTCCTGAGCATATTTAAAATAGATATTTTTCCTATATTTTAAGGTCATTTTATATGTAGTTTCAAATGAATTTGGTCTAATTGATCGTAATTACTGAATATCCCCCAATGCAATTTAATTATCCCGCTATATTCAATGTGATTCCTAACTTACCCATAAGTATGATGGTTTTAAATAATAATCATTTTAGTTTAAATCTTCTAAATGGAATGTCCGAATCCTTCATATACTTTATCAATAAACTATTGGGTTAATGATTTTGACCATAGAAATATAATTGACTAGGAAGCATATTACAAAACACCAGTTTAATATATGCTCCACAACTTCGTTGTCCCTAGTTACGGCATGATGTATCTGGGATCCCACTAAAAATGTGTATTTGCTATCAGATGCATAGGCGAGCAGCGGGGACGGACGGCATTGTGACCGTCTGAGTCCCGCGCATGCTCAAACAGTACATCTGAGGCTGAAAGATCTGAGGGCGGAAGCGCTGCCCGGCGCGCTCGTGACTTCCGGCGGTCACGGGCTCCGGGAGCGGACACGCCGCTCATATACACATACTAGGGGAACCACGTTACATAGTGCAAAAACAGAGATCAAACATACGAACCCTCATATTAGTATTCTTAAAGATTAAAAGTTGGTTTTCTTTTTACTCGAAACCGGAAGTGATGTCACTTCCGGAAACGGCCTAATTTGAAGCTTATTATTCATTTAACAAAGAGGTATAAATACAGGCACATATGAGCCATTATGGTATGCACTCCTGAGGAAGTCCAGCAGCACAGCAACGGACGAAACGCGTTGAGTGTCAGACGGATACACCTATATACAGATAAGCTGTTTTATATTTAACTCATGGTACGGGCAACTTGTTTTTATGTATTGAATGTGAAATAAATGTTTTAAACAGTATTACACTATGCTGTATTCTACTCTATCCTTTACATCATACACTGTGAGATCACAAGTGCAGACGTGACCGGTACATCAAAACATCTATTAGAAGCGGGGATTGATACTTGTTTATTCTGAGAAAACGCTGATCAACAGTGGTAGGAGACCACCCCATACGGTACACCTCTAATTTTAGGGTGCTATTGGTGGAGGTTCATTTTACTGTCTGTATTGCACTAGGGGCGCCTCTCTCACTTGTTTTTTCTAGATTAACTGAGGATCCGTTGGAACAGCGGATCATTTGGAGAACAGGCTGCCACCCCAGAAAATATAGGGGAAGTGCTCAGGACATTTAAGGAATTCACTGTATAACACACGGATTACGAGAGGAAGGTTTAGTGCGCCAATTATCACCTATCTATCTCCATATATATATATATATATATAAAATCCACAATCAGCTTGTCACTTATCATTGTTTCAATTAGCTGACCCTGTTAACTTCACAGAAACCTCACACTGTTAGTGCAGCCACGTGCATACGTCAATACAACAGTTCCTGCACAGTCAAACAGCTTAACAACAGTTCCAAGACCCTGAGATCCCAGATACCTGCTACACTGTCAGCACAGTTATCTGCACACAGCAATACAGCAGTCTATATACAGTCAAACATTTATACCCCATCATTATGTCTCAGAAAACGACATCTCCAAACAAAACAAGGTCCCAAGTCTCTGGATCCTCAAAAGCAGCATCTGTCAATAATGCAGCCATCCTTGCACGTGCAAAAGCTGAAGCTGCGAAAGTACAGGCCAACGTTGCTGAACAAGAAATGCAGTTAAAAATAGAGAAATCATGTTTGGAAGCAGAGAAAGAAATATAAAAAGCATGTCTGGAGGCAGAAAAGGATATGGAGAAAAAATGCTTAGAAGCAATTAGCAAGAAACTTACTGCTGAAAAGGAAGCCGCAGCTTCCATGGCTGAAGCAGAGTACTTAGAGTCTGCAGAACTCTTTGACACAAAGGGAACCATTAATGTATTTGATGCAGAACTTGGATCACAGAATTCAATGCAACGCACATCAGAATATGTTTGCCAAGTCTCTAAAAATGGCAGCAACTCTCCATCATTGCAGGAAATTAAATGAGATGTCATCAGTGGAACAAGCCAAACATGTTATGCAGCACCATCACATATCAGCAACAAACTCCAAACTTGCAAGAAGTAGAACTCTGGACACAGTGAGCTCACGAGGGATGACTCTCCTTCACGCCAGATGTCTGAATCTGCTAACTGCAAGTCTGCAACAAAGGCACAGACTCCCGCACTCAAAAATGGCACGATACAAGTCAGCAGAAACCAATCACAACAGGTACGACAACACACAACTTACCTACCATGTTATTGTACCAACAGCATCTCCTAGAGCCAATCAAGTCACATTAGACTTTGTTAAGTTTCTTGCCCAGCGTGACCTGGTCACAAAAGGTATTTCAAAGTTTAATGATCATCCTGAGAGTTTTAGAGCCTGGCAATCCTCCTTCCAAAATGCAATCATAGGATTAGGACTTTCACATAGTGAAGAGATAGACCTCTTAATTAAATGGCTTGGAAAAGAATCCACTGAGCATGCTAGAAGGATAAGAGTGATCAATATTAACCAACCTAAGAATAGCCTTAAAATGATCTGGGATAGACTTAATGAATGCTATGGCTCACCAGAGATAATAGAAAGTGCACTGTTTAAAAGAATTGATGAATTCAATAGGCTACCTAACAAAGGCTATAAGAGGCTTAGAGAATTAAGTGATTTACTAATGGAGCTTCAAGCAGCCAAATGTGAAGGAGACTTACCAGGACTTCCCTTCCTTGACATGGCCAGAGGTATCAACCCCATAGTGCAGAAGCTACCTTATATTCTACAGGAACAATGGATCACCCATGGCTCCAAATATAAACAACGGGACAATGTAGCATTTCCACAATTCTCCATTTTCGGGGACTTTGTACATCAGCAAGCTAAGACCAGGAATGACTCTAGTTTTGCCTTTACCCTAACAGGTGCTACCCCTACACTACCTAACCCCTGCAAGACATCAGTCACAGTTCATAAGACTAATGTGCATTATTCAGATTCTTCCCTTCATGGCCAAAATATTTGAGAACGGCCACGCTAAGATAGCTCCCATTCTTAAAGACACAGATGAATGCTGGTACCACCCAAAGAAACCAGGTCACATCAGAGTTGTGTTTGATTCCAGTGCCAAGTTTGAAGGAATCTCCTTAAATGATGTGTTTCTGACAGGACCAGACCTTAACAACAAACTCCTTGGAGTACTCATACGTTTCCGAAGGGACTCTATTGCCTTCACACCTGACATTTAACAAATGTTTCATTGTTTCCTCGTGAGAGAAAAAGACAGAAATTTCCTAAGATTCTTTTGGTTCAAATATAATGACTCCTCTAAAGATATTGTAAAGTACCGCATGATGGTACACATCTTTGGCAACAGCCCTTAACCAGCAGTTGCCATCTATGGACTCAGACGTTCAGCTCAGGGGGGTGAGCTAGAGTATGGTTCTGATGTTAGACAACTTGTAGGAAAAGATTTCTATGTGGACGACTGTTTAAAATCTACACCAACAGATGAGACAGCAATCAGTCTCCTCAAGAAAGCTCAGGAAATGCTTGCATGTTCTAATCTCAGACTTCAAAAAATAGCCTCCAACAGCAAAGCATTCCTTTCCCAAGATCATACCACTGACTTAAGGAACTTGGATTTGGGAGCTGATTCTCCACCAGCCCAACGTAGTCTTGGACTTCTATGGGACTTGAAATCTGACTCCTTCACCTTCCAAGTAAACAGCGAGGAAAGGACCTTCACTCACAGAGGTGTCTTTTCTACTATAAACAGCTTTAGGATTTGCAGCTCCTGTCACTATCCAAGGTAAAGCCCTACTCAGATACCTAACCTGTGAGTCATCTGACTGGGATGCTCCACTGCTTCCACAGAAAAGGGAATTGTGGGAAGAGTTGAAAAGTTCTCTGTCCGCCTTAACCAACTATTATATTGCACGTCCATATGCTCGTGTTCCTTCCACAGAAGTAAGAAACCAGAGACTTTGTATATTCTCTGTTGCTTCAGTCAAAGCTATCGCTACCGTTGCATATCTTAAAATCATAGACAACAAAGGTGAATGTCACATTGGACTTGTCATGGGCAAAGCAAAGCTAGCACCACTTCCAGAGCACACAGTGCCCAGACTAGAACTTTGTGCTGCAGTACTAGCCGTAGAATTAGCCAAGCTCATTTCATCCGAGTTGACCATTGAACTCTCAGAAACAGAATTCTACACAGACAGTAGTGTTAGGCTACATTTTCAATGAGACTAGGTGATTCCATGTTTATGTCAGCAATCATGTGCTAAGGATCAGGAGATCCACCAATCCAAAACAGTGGCACTATGTATCCTGCAGATCATGCTACAAGAGCCATCCCAGCCAGTCTTCTCAAAGACACTGCATGGTTCAGAGGACCTGAATTCCTGTACAAGACAGATCACAACAATACTGAAAGTAACACATTTGAATTAGTAGATGCAGACTCAGATGTTGAAATACGTCCACAAGTAACTACAATCCATACCACGAT
This sequence comes from Pseudophryne corroboree, assembly GCF_028390025.1. Lineage (NCBI taxonomy): Eukaryota > Metazoa > Chordata > Amphibia > Anura > Myobatrachidae > Pseudophryne > Pseudophryne corroboree. The sequence goes on along the minus strand of NC_086447.1, from coordinate 685,024,700 downwards.
TTCAGATTGTCAACTTGAACCTCACAGATTCCAAAGATTCTCAACTTGGAAGTCACTTGTTAGAGCCATTACCTGCTTAACCCACATAGCCTGTTCTTTTAAACGCACTGCAGCTGCAAATGGGAACAAATGTAAAGGTTGGCATCACTGTCAAAATACTTACACAGTAGAAGAAATGTAACAATCTAAGAATCTCATTATCCATGTTGTTCAGCACCAAACCGGTATGCTAAAGAAATTCACAACATCACCACTGGGAATCCTATTCCTAGAGACAGCACCTTGAAAAAGCTAGACCCATTTCTCGATGAGAATGATTTATTGAGAGTAGGATGTCACCTTCAAGAAGCGAATTTAGGATCAAATGAAAAAAATCCTTTAATCATTCCCGGAAGTCACCACATTGCTTCTTTAATTGTGCAACACTACCACAATGAAGTCAAACACCAGGGATGACTGTTCACCGAGGGAGCTCTATGTTCAGCTGGGTTCTGGATTATTGGAGCGAAATGGTGTATTAGTAACACAATCTTCAAATGTATTACTTGTCGCAGACTTCGTGGACTTTCTTAAACTCAGAAGATGGCTAATCTTCCAGCAAACAGGCTTAGTACAGACCCTCCCTTTTCTAACATTGGTCTTGACGTACTCAGTGGCGTCACAAGGCGGGTGCGGGGGGTGCGGCCCGCACCCGGGTGTGACACCTGGAGGGGGTGACACCAAATGTCAGCTCCTCCGTAGTGACAGGAGCCAGGTGCTGCAGTGTGAAATTCCGCTACAGCACCCGGCTCCTGTCATAGCAGAGGAGCCGACAGCACACTGAGACCGTCTCTGGGGGAAGCCCAGCATCTCCGGAGGTGCTGGGCACGCCCCCAGAGTGACGATACCAGTATCCCCGCGAGGCCACGCCCCCTAGCTGTAAGGCCATGCCCCCTTTTTGCCGCGATCGCGGCAGTACATCAGGGGTGCGCACCGGGTGTCACCACACCTGGTGACGCCTCTGGACGTACTTGGTCCCTGAACTGTTATCACCCGACACACAAAAGGAGTAAATGCAAACAGTAAGCATTGGGCAGTTGTATTCACCTGCATGAGCATCAGAGCAGTTCACATTGAGGTTATAGAATCAATGGACACTTCAAGCTTCATCAATGCCCTTAGACGCTTAATTGCCATCCGTGGCCCTGTTAAACACATCCACTCTGACAGGGGCACCAACTTCATCGTACAGTCAAGGAATTACAAATTCACTCAAACATTGACACCAAAGGTGAGGAGAAATACCTTAGTGAACAAACCCTCCTCATTCTTCTTTTATGGGAGGAGCCTTGGAAAGGATGATCGGCATAATACACAGAATCCTTGATTCTATCTTTCTGCGAGTAGGAACTTCAAAACTTGCTGTAATCATGAGAGTTTAATTACCTTTATGGCTGAAGTCTCAGCTGTTGTCAATGCCAGACCCTTAACTTCAGTTTCTAATGACCCAGAAGATCCACTTCTGTTTACCCCTGCTACTCTTCTTACTCAAAAGACTGGGACTATCTATGCTCCTTCTGGAGAATTCAACACCAAAGACTTGTTCAAACGTCAACGGAGACAAGTTCAGAGCCTTGCAAACACCTTTTGCGACAGGTGGAAAAGACAGTATATCTCTACCTTGCAGCCAAGAAGCAAGTGGCAAGTTGCCAAAGCTTACTTAAAACCAGGTGACATTGTGCTCGTTAGAGATTGCCAGTCACAAAGTAATGAGCGGCCTTTAAGTCTTGTCACCAAGACATTCCCAAGCAAGGATGGGAAAGTCTGTAAGATGTGTAAGCAAGTAGAGACTAGGGCCAGTATTTACTAAAAATCCGAGTTTGGACGATTTGTGTTTTTTTTTCTAAGTCCCAATCCGGGAATTCACTAAGCACCAATCTCGGCAGTGTCTGGTCTATTCATAATGGTTTGAATGACAACGTTCCGAAATACGAATGAATAGACAATCGGTCAAACGCGGCTGTTATTTCATACAATACGGGCTTTCACTATTCATTCGTATTTGGGTGTTAGTTTCTGAGTGCTCAAGTGCGGGTCTGTTTTTTTTCGATTCATTAAAAAAAGCAGGAAAAAAATAGACCTGCTTTTTCCAGTCAAGTTTGGATAACCATGCATGAATCAGTGAGATCTGTGCATGGTTATCTATGGGAAAGGGTCTGTTTAGTGTAAAATCTGAGAAAAAAATTGCGTGGGGTCCCCCCTCCTAAGCACAACCAGCCTCGGGCTCTTTGAGCCGGTCCTGGTAGAAAAAATATGGGGGAAAAATGACAGGGGTTTCCCCATATTTAATCAACCAGCACCGGGCTCTAAGCCTGGTCATGGTTCCAAAAATACGGGGGACAAAAAGCGTAGGGGTCCCCCGTATTTTTGAAACCAGCACCGGGCTCCACTAGCTGGGGAGACAATGCCACAGCCGGGGGACACATTGATATCGGTCCCTGCGGCCATGCCATTAAAACCCCAACTAGTCACCCCTGGCCGGGGTACCCTGGAGGAGTGGGGACCCCTTCAATCAAGGAGTCCCCCCCCTCCAGCCACCCAAGGGCCAGGGGTGAAGCCCGAGGCTGTCCCCCCCATCCAAGGGCGGCGGATGGGGGGCTGATAGCCTTGTGAAAAATTGTGAATATTGTTTTTAGTTGCAGTACTACAAGTCCCAGCAAGCCTCCCCCGCAAGCTGGTACTTGGAGAACCACAAGTACCAGCATGCGGTGGAAAACCAGAACTTTGCGGTCAGCGGTGAGGTTACTTTCGGTCAACCGCTGACCGCAAAGTTCCCACCATTGGCTACAATGGAGCGCATAGGTGCTACATTGTATCTGTGCCGTGTGCTGCCTGACAGACACTACAGGAGCACACAGCCAATAAGGAGAGTGCCACGACGTGGCGCTCCATGATTGGCTGAAGGGACCCTCTTTGACAGGAGTCAGGGGGGGTCCTGGCAGTCGGGGAAAGGGGTCCCATGTGTTAACATGGGGCCCCTTTTAGTGCGTGGTCGGGTTTCCATTTTATTATTTTGCCAAGTACGTGGATTATACATAGAGCAGAAGGTACACTGGATTATGTGAGTATAATTTTTTTCACAGGTACCCCTAGGATTCTACATGGAGAAGCGGACCGAGCCTCGTGGGAACATAGGTAAGTATGTATGTTTGGAGGTGTGCATGTATGTAATAACCTTATACTGTCACTGTGTGTGTCATGTTTTTTTGGGGGTATTTTTTTAGTAGTAGTACTACAGGTACCAGCGGGCCCGGTTTTCCACCGCATGCTGGTACTTGTGGTTCTCCAAGTACCAGCTTGCGGGGGAGGCTTGCTGGGACTTGTAGTACTGCTACTAAAAACAATATTCACAATTTTTCACAAGGCTATCAGCCCCCCATCAACCGCCCTTGGATGAGGGGACAGCCTCGGGCTTCACCCCTGGCCCTTGGGTGGCTGGAGGGAGGTCCCCTTGATTGAAAGGGTCCCCACTCCTTCAGGGTACCCCGGCCAGGGGTGACTAGTTGGGGTTTTAATGGCACGGCCGCAGGGACCGATATCAAAGTGTCCCCCGGCTGTGGCATTATCTCCCCAACTAGTGGAGCCCGGTGCTGGTTTCAAAAATACGGGGGACCCCTACGCTTTTTGTCCCCCGTATTTTTGGAACCAGGACCAGGCGCAGAGCCCGGTGCTGGTTGATTAAATATGGGGGAACCCCTGTCATTTTCCCCCCCATATTTTTTCTACCAGGACCAGCTCAAAGAGCCCGAGGCTGGTTGTGCTTAGGAGGGGGGACCCCACACAATTTTTTTCTGAATTTTTTAGACTTTAAACAACTTTTTAAGGTACACAATGAAGCCCTGCATGGATCTCACAGATCCGGCCGGGATTCCTTGTGTTTGTCAGGCAGTGTTTTACTCTTCACTCCCGTAAAACACTGCCTGATATTACGAATTACATCGACATCGGAAAAAACGATTGTGCAAAACTCGGCAGCTTAGTGAATGATCGTATCAGGATTCAAAAAGTTGCAGTAAAATGCACCCGATACCATTCGAGTTCAAACACCCTTCAAAACGGCCAAAACACGAATCTTTGTAAATATACCCCCAAGTTGTTCCTCAGGCCATTATCTGAACTGTTCTTACTGTTATCTTCTTAGGATTTGAAATATGATACCAGATGGGGAGTGCCATGCCTTCCAGCATAGTTGTTAGACTCATGTTTATTTCTGTGCCTCAGTAACCTGTATAATCAACTCCCTCCAGTGGTCAGCACTCTTTTATAGTCCCTTCTAACTTGTTGTAGTTAGCTAGCTATGCATGCTGGGTCAAGGAGTCAAGGGAGCTGTGAGTAGCCATTTTCTATTCACACATGGACAGAGACACATTGGCTAGATCCATCCTCTAGCTGGCAATCATACTAGATGGTGAGTTAATGACTTAAATTGTGTCAACATAGGCTTGTTTAGTCAGTCAGACATGCTAGCTATATTGGTAGCACTGCAATTTATTATGTTTGTACATGTAATACCAGTTAGGTATGTATACTCATGTCACATGTACTGTATATGCTTGAGTGCTCTATTCACATCCATATTGTAATTGCATCTTATTGTTTATTTACAGTTTTACCACTTTCATTGCAATTGTATTACATCATCTCATCGTTTATCACATACTTTTATGATTCCTTTTACTAAATAATAAACACCATTCTTCAGACATCGCTTCTGAAAGGATTATTGAAAAGTAAAAGGCGGTTATGATGTAGGCTTCGAATTTGCTTCAAGTACTGTAGCTTAGTGAGAGGCTGAACAGAAACATTTAAGGGGATGTATACAGCAAAGAGCCATAGTGTCTACGTTTCAGGGCATACCAAAGTATACTTTGACTGCTGTAGACATCCCCCTGAATGCTGTGTCTCTTACTTGAGTTCTTGTAAGTATACCGAAATAAGTTGTATTTATGTGGAGGGGTGCTGGCAAAGGAACTTTGTTTATTTTACACACATATATATATATATATATATATATACACACACACCCACACACATATACACAAATGCATACTTATAACATCGCTCTATACACACAAGTAGTATATATATATATATATTTCTCTGACGTCCTAGTGGATGCTGGGAACTCCGAAAGGACCATGGGGAATAGCGGCTCCGCAGGAGACTGGGCACAAAAGTAAAAGCTTTAAGACTAGCTGGTGTGCACTGGCTCCTCCCCCTATGACCCTCCTCCAAGCCTCAGTTAGATTTTTGTGCCCGAACGAGAAGGGTGCAATCTAGGTGGCTCTCCTGAGCTGCTTAGAGTAAAAGTTTAAATTAGGTTTTTTATTTTCAGTGAGACCTGCTGGCAACAGGCTCACTGCATCGAGGGACTAAGGGGAGAAGAAGCGAACTCACCTGCGTGCAGAGTGGATTGGGCTTCTTAGGCTACTGGACATTAGCTCCAGAGGGACGATCACAGGCCCAGCCGTCCCCCTTACAGAGCCAGAAGAGCAGAAGAGGTCCGGAAAATCGGCGGCAGAAGACGTCCTGTCTTCAATAGGGTAGCGCACAGCACCGCAGCTGTGCGCCATTGCTCTCAGCACACTTCACACTCCGGTCACTGAGGGTGCAGGGCGCTGGGGGGGGGCGCCCTGAGACGCAATAAAAATACCTTATATGGCAAAAAAATACATCACATATAGCTCCTGGGCTATATGGATGCATTTAACCCCTGCCAGGATACATAGAAAAACGGGAGATAAGGCCGCCGATAAGGGGGCGGAGCCTATCTCCTCAGCACACTGGCGCCATTTTCCCTCACAGCTCCGTTGGAGGGAAGCTCCCTGGCTCTCCCCTGCAGTCACTACACTACAGAAAGGGTTAAAAAAGAGAGGGGGGCACTAATTAGGCGCAGTATAAACAATACAGCAGCTATAAGGGGAAAAACACTTATATAAGGTTATCCCTGTATATATATAGCGCTCTGGTGTGTGCTGGCAAACTCTCCCTCTGTCTCCCCAAAGGGCTAGTGGGGTCCTGTCCTCTATCAGAGCATTCCCTGTGTGTGTGCTGTATGTCGGTACGTTTGTGTCGACATGTATGAGGAGAAAAATGATGTGGAGACGGAGCAGATTGCCTGTAATAGTGATGTCACCCCCTAGGGGGTCGACACCTGAGTGGATGAACTGTTGGAAGGAATTACGTGACAGTGTCAGCTCTGTATAAAAGACAGTGGTTGACATGAGACAGCCGGCTACTCAGCTTGTGCCTGTCCAGACGTCTCATAGGCCGTCTGGGGCTCTAAAGCGCCCGTTACCTCAGATGGCAGATATAGACGCCGACACGGATACTGACTCCAGTGTCGACGGTGAAGAGACAAATGTGACTTCCAGTAGGGCCACACGTTACATGATTGAGGTAATGAAAAATGTTTTACACATTTCTGATAATACAAGTACCACCAAAAAGGGGTATTATGTTCGGTGAGGAAAAACTACCTGTAGTTTTCCTGAATCTGAGAAATTAAATGAGGTGTGTGAAGCTACGATAACAACTGATAATTTCTAAAATGTTATTGGCATTATATCCTTTCCCGCCAGAGGTTAGGGTGCGTTGGGAAACACCCCCTAGGGTGGATAAAGCGCTCACACGCTTGTAAGGGCTCTACCCTCTCCTGAGATGGCCGCCCTTAAGGATCCTGCTGATAGAAAGCAGGAGGGTATCCTAAAATGTATTTACACACATACTGGTGTTATACTGCGACCAGCAATCGCCTCAGCCTGGATGTGCAGTGCTGGGTTGGCGTGGTCGGATTCCCTGACTGAAAATATTGATACCCTAGATAGAGACAGTATATTATTGCCTATAGAGCATTTAAAAGATGCATTTCTATATATGCGTGATGCACAGCGGAATATTTGCCGACTGGCATCAAGTCTAAGTGCGTTGTTCATTTCTACCAGTAGAGGGTTATGGACACGACAGTGGTCAGGTGATGCGGATTTCAAACGGCATTTGGAAGTATTGCCTTATTAAGGAGAGGAGTTTTTTGGGGTCGGTCTTTCAGACCTGGTGGCCACGGCAACAGCTGGGAAATCCACGTTTGTACCCCAGGTCGCCTCTCAACATGAGAAGACGCCGTATTATCAGGCGCAGTCTTTTCGTGGACAAGCGGGCAAAAGGTTCCTCATTTCTGCCCCGTGACAGAGGGAGAGGAAAAAGGCTGCAGAAATCAGCCAGTTCCCAGGAACAGAAACCCTTTCCCGCCTCTGCCAAGCCTTCAGTATGACGCTGGGGCTTTACAAGCAGAATCAGGCACGGTGGGGGCCCGTCTCAATGAATTTCAGCGCGCAGTGGGCTCACTCGCAAGTAGACCCCTGGATCCTTCAGGTGATATCTCAGGGGTACAAATTGGAATTCGAGACGTCTCCCCCTCGCCGTTTCTTAAAGTCGGCTTTACCGATGTCTCCTTCTGACAGGGAGACAGTTTTGGAAGCCATTCACAAGCTGTATTCCCAGCAGGTGATAATCAAGGTACCCCTCCTGCAACAGGGAACGGGGTATTATTCCACACTGTTGTGGTACCGAAGCCGGACGGCTCGGTGAGACCGATTCTTAATCTAAAATCTTTGAACACTTACATACAGAGGTTCAAATTCAAGATTGAGTCACTCAGAGCAGTGATTGCGAACCTGGAAGAAGGGGACTACATGATGTCTCGGGACATCAAGGATGCTTACCTTTCATGTCCAAATTTACCCTTCTCACCAAGGGTACCTCAGGTTTATGGTACAGAACTGTCACTATCAGTTCAGACGCTGCCGTATGGATGGTCCACGGCACCCCGGGTCTTTACCAAGGTAATGGCCGAAATGATGATATTCCTTCGAAGGAAGGGAATTTTAGTTATCCCTTACTTGGACGATTCCCTGATAAGGGTAAGATCCAGGGAACAGTTGGAGGTCGGTGTAGCACTATCTCAGGTAGTGTTGCGGCAGCACGATTGGATTCTCAATATTCCAAAATCGCAGCTGGTTACGACGACTCGTCTTCTGTTCCTAGGGATGATCCTGGACACAGTCCAGAAAAAGGTGTTTCTCCCGGAGGAGAATGCCAGGGAGTTATCCGAGCTAGTCAGGAACCTCCTAAAACCGAGCCAAGTCTCAGTGCATCAATGCACAAGGGTTCTGGGTAAAATGGTGGCTTCCTACGAAGCAATCCCATTCGGCAGATTCCACGCAAGAACTTTCCAGTGGGACCTGCTGGACAAATGGTCCGGGTCGCATCTTCAGATGCATCAGCGGATAACCCTGTCACCAAGAACAAGGGTGTCCCTCCTGTGGTGGTTGCAGAGTGCTCATCTTCTAGAGGGCCGCAGATTCGGCATTCAGGACTGGGTCCTGGTGACCACGGATGCCAGCCTGCGAGGCTGGGGAGCAGTCACACAGGGAAGGAATTTCCAGGGCTTATGGTCAAGCCTGGAGACATCACTTCACATAAATATCCTGAAGCTAAGGGCCATTTACAATGCTCTAAGCTTAGCAAGACCTCTGCTTCAAGGTCAGCCGGTGTTGATCCAGTCGGACAACATCACGGCAGTCACCCACGTAAACAGACAGGGTGGCACAAGAAGCAGGAGGGCAATGGCAGAAGCTGCAAGGATTCTTCGCTGGGCGGAAAATCATGTGATAGCACTGTCAGCAATTCCGGGAGCACGACCTCCACCCGGGAGAGTGGGGACATCACCCAGAAGTCTTCCACATGATTATAAACCGTTGGGAAAAACTCGACAGGTATTGCGCCAGGTCAAGGGACCCTCAGGCAATAGTTGTAGACGCTCTGGTAACACCGTGGGTGTACCAGTCAGTGTATGTGTTCCCTCATCTGCCTCTCATACCCAAGGTACTGAGATTGATAAGATGGAGAGGAGTAAGCACTATATTCGTGGCTCCGGATTGGCCAAGAAGGACTTGGTAACCGGAACTTCAAAAGATGCTCACGGAGGATCCGTGGCCTCTACCTCTAAGAAGGGACCTGCTTCAGCAAGGACCCTGTCTGTTCCAAGACTTACCGCGACTGCATTTGACGGCATGGCGGTTGAACGCCGGATCCTGAAGGAAAAAAGGCATTCCGGATGAGGTCATCCCTATCCTGATCAAAGCCAGGAAGGATGTAACCGCAAAACATTATCACCGCATTTGGCAAAAATATGTTGCGTGGTGCGAGGCCAGTAAGGCCCGACGGAGGAAATTCAACTGGGTCGATTCCTACATTTCCTGCAAACAGGAGTGTCTATGGGCCTGAAATTGGGGTCCATTAAGGTTCAAATTTCGGCCCTGTCAATTTTCTTCCAAAAAGAACTAGCTTCAGTCCCTGAAAGGGGTACTGCATATACAGCCTCCTTTTGTGCCTCCAGTGGCACCTTGGGATCTCAATGTAGTTTTTTGGTTCCAAAAAGTCACATTGGTTTGAACCACTTAAATCTGTGGAGTTAAAATATCTCACATGGAAAGTGGTCATGCTGTTTGCCCTGGCCTGGGCCAGGCGCGTGTCAGAATTGGCGGCTTTATCCTGTAAAAGCCCTTATCTGATTTTCCATTCGGACAGGGCGGAATTGAGGACTCGTCCTCAGTTTCTCCCTAAGGTGGTTTCAGCGTTTCACCTGAACCAACCTATTGTGGTGCCTGCGGCTACTAGGGACTTGGAGGACTCCAAGTTGCTAGACGTTGTCTGGGCCCTGAAAATATATGTTCCCAGGATGGCTGGAGTCAGAAAATCTGACTCGCTGTTTATCCTGTATGCACCCAACAAGCTGGGTGCTCCTGCTTCTAAGCAGACTATTGCTCGTTGGAATTGTAGTACAATTCAGCTTGCACATTCTGTGGCAGGCCTGCCACAGCCAAAAATCTGTAAATGCCCACTCCACAAGGAAGATGGGCTCATCTTGGGCGGCTGCCCGAGGGGTCTCGGCTTTACAACTTTGCCGAGCTGCTACTTGGTCAGGAGCAAATACGTTTGTAAAATTCTACAAAATTGATACCCTGGCTGAGGAGGACCTGGAGTTCTCTCATTTGGTGCTGCAGAGTCATCCGCACTCTCCCGCCCGTTTGGGAGCTTTGGTATAATCCCCATGGTCCTTTCGGAGTTCCCAGCATCCACTAGGACGTCAGAGAAAATAAGAATTTACTTACCGATAATTCTATTTCTCATAGTCCGTAGTGGATGCTGGGCGCCCATCCCAAGTGCGGATTGTCTGCAATACTTGTACATAGTTACAAAAATCGGGTTATTATTGTTGTGAGCCATCTTTTCAGAGGCTCCTCTGTTATCATGCTGTTAACTGGGTTCAGATCACAGGTTGTACGGTGTGATTGGTGTGGCTGGTATGAGTCTTACCCGGGATTCAAAATCCTTCCTTATTGTGTACGCTCGTCCGGGCACAGTATCCTAACTGAGGCTTGGAGGAGGGTCATAGGGGGAGGAGCCAGTGCACACCAGCTAGTCTTAAAGCTTTTACTTTTGTGCCCAGTCTCCTGCGGAGCCGCTATTCCCCATGGTCCTTTCGGAGTTCCCAGCATCCACTACGGACTATGAGAAATAGAATTATCGGTAAGTAAATTCTTATTATATATATATATTGGCAAAACACACACACATATTTATTTATTTATGTATGTATTTATTTATGTATGTGGCCTGGATTTACATAGTTTGTTAATGATCACTCCAGCACAACAAAAGGCCCCACACTGCAGCACGCCTCTCCTCTCACTCACAAACAGCTGTAGGACGGTGACCCGAGTTCTGTCCCTCCTCTTTTCTCCCAGTGCTGAGTCCCTGCCGCTGCGCTGCTTTGCTGCCGTGACCAGAAAAGACTGAGGCAGATGCAGGGTAGTAGCTACTGGTGTCAGGTTGACGTGTGAAGCACTAGTGTCCTGCACTCCCCTTGCTTCCCCGTAGTGTGAGTAATCTGCTCTGGCATACTAACTGTCATTGCCCACGGCCCTGCGACAGCGGCTTACAGAGTCAGTCTGACTCATTATTAAGCCTGTGGTTTTGGGGTCCTTCATAGCGGTGTACCCCGGAGCATTGCACCAGTTGCACCGCTGCAAGTTCTGCCACTGCATTGGTAGTATTTGAGAATTTATCAGATAATGGGGCAGGATTTCATTATTTATATTCGGGTTATTACATAGGGACATAGCCATCCAAACATAAGTCTAAATTGCAGTTCATCATTTCTGGACTGCATTTAAAAGCAGCCAGTATTTACTATTTACCTGCATTCAAGAAACAAAAACCAGGCTGATAACAATGAGAGAGCACCACAAATCCTGGGCCATCCTCTTTACCAGGTCATTGCTACCTATATAGATATGTAAGACATGTAGAACACCAAAACGCCTAGCAAACTCTAACAAATGATCTCTAAAAGCATATCACTGCATATCTCTAAAGCTAAGCTAACACATACTATTTGACCTTAGAAAAAACAGAGTTCCATCAGTAGCCATATATTTAAAAGCCCAAAATATTTAATTGTGTTCACTCTAGGAAATCTTGATGGCAGGGTACTGACTACTGAAAAGGGCACCACAAGGCATGTGCCATAAAAGGACGTGTGCCTTTCTGCGATGGATGTGGTCTCATGGTACCATAGCCAGATTAAGGGCTGCAGCACAGTGACATCACTAGCTCCCCTTCTTGTGCGGCAGCAGAACCAGGCAGCAAGAATGTGAGCAGGACAGTATGCAGTGCAGGCAGAGACACAGGAGTATCAGCTTTCATGAGCTACCGATGGAGCTTCCTGACCAGAGGAGAGCTAGAAGGGGAAAGAGAGCTGTAAATGACCAAGGGATCCCAGCTTCTCCTTCATCTCATGTGGGTCCTTTGTAACCTGTTATGTAATGAGAGTATTTGGGTCTAAAGAGAGACACACACAGAGAGTCCTCCTGATTCCTGTCCCAGTGTTTAAGTAGTACAGAGGCTGCTGCTATTCCACATGTGACAGCATAGATGAGATTTTATTTTTCTATGTGTAGAAAAATAAAAGGTTAAGTTGTCTTTCTTCCACTACAAGAAAACTTTATAAAACAGTTGTCTCTCAATTAGGTTGAGCTATAAACAGTTCTCAGGCATTATTAAACTATTTGTTTAAATCTAATATATACCATTGATTTAAATTTTATATAAACAATCCATAGCTCCCAACAGGAACTATTCCAAGAGGGACAAAATGCTCACTACCGGGACTTCCCTCTAATTTATTATTGCAATCACCTGTGTTAAAACACTTGACTTATAAATGAAATAGTTCAACACAGGTGGCGCCAATCATATAATAAGAGGGAAGTCCAAGTAAAGAGCATTTTGTCCCTCCTGGAATGGGTCATATTGGGAGTTATACACAATCTAATGTAGACCCCCCCTTCTATCAGGGCCCCCCTCTTAAGTGCCCCGGGCACCACTAAGGCTTAATCCAGCCCTACATGGTACGCACCCCATTTCCATCTCTCATACAGTAGAAAAGGAAACAGGTGATAGTGACTGATATAAACATAAGCCATAAACAGCCAAACCAGCATAATGTGGGCCCAGTGTGACCTTACATGCTAAAGATACACAAGGAAAAAGCAGGAAGCAAACATTTGGATGGAAAACTAGGATTTTAATTACCTACCGGTAAATCCTTTTCTCGTAGTCCGTAGAGGATACTGGGAATCCATTTAGTACCATGGGGTATAGACGGGTCCACTGGGAGCCTTGGGCACTTTAAGAATTTGATAGTGTGTGCTGGCTCCTCCCTCTATGCCCCTCCTACCAGACTCAGTCTAGGAAACTGTGCCCGAGGATATGGACATACTTTGAGAGAAGGATAGATAGTGGTGAGATCACGAACCAGCACACAGAACAATAGGAAAGCAATGCTAACCAAATTTGAAACATGAACAGCAACAGCTGATCAAACCAGAATACTTAACCAAGTAACAGTGCAGGAAGAACGAAGCACCGGGTGGGCGCCCAGTATCCTCTACGGACTATGAGAAAAGGATTTACCGGTAGGTAATTAAAATCCTATTTTCTCTTACATCCTAGAGGATAATGGGATTCCATTTAGTACCATGGGGAAGTACCAAAGCTCCTAAACTGGGTGGGAGAGTGCTGAGGTTCCTGCCGAACTGACTGATCAAACGGAAGGTCCTCAGAGGCCAAAGTATCGAACTTGTAAAACTTTGCAAACGTGTTTGAACCTGACTTAGTAGCTGCTCGGCAGAGCTGTAAAGCCGAGACACCCTGGGCAGCCACCCAAGAAGAACCCACCGACCTAGTAGAGTGGGCTTGTACAGATTTTGGAACTGGCAATCCCACTGTGGAATAAGCATGATGGAGAGTGAGCCTGATCCAGCGTGCAATAGACTGCTTTGAAGCAGGACACCCAATTTTATTGGGATCATAGAGTGTGAACAGCAGCTCGGATTTTCTGTGATGAGCTGTTCTTGTTAAAAACATCTTCAAAGCCCTCACAACATCCAAAGACTTTGAAGTAGCAGAGGAACCACAATAGGTTGGTTAATGTGAAAAGCGGATACCACCTTAGGAAGAAATTGCTGACAAGTTCTGAGTTCAACTCTGTCCTCATGAAAAATTAAGTAGGGACTCTTGTGAGACAACGCCCCTAGCACCGACACACGGCTTGCTGCGGCCAATGCCAACAGTGTGATGGTCTTCCACGTAACGTACTTTACGTCAACCTCCTGTAATGGTTCAAACCAGTCCGATTGGAGGAACTGCAGCACCAAATTGAGATCCCAAGGTGCCGTGGGAGGCACAAAGGGAGGCTAGATGTGCAGAACACCTTTCAAGAATGTCTGGACCTCGGAGTGAAGCCAATTGTTTCTGAAAGAAAATAGACAAACCTGAAATCTGGACTTTAATGGAGCCTAGGCGTAGGCCCACATCCACTCCTGACTGCAGAAAAAGCAGGAGACATCCCAGATTAAATTCCACCATGGAATATTGTCTGCTGTCACACCAAGAGACATACTTCTTCCATAAACGGTGGTAATGTTTAGACATTACCCCCTTACTGGCTTGCATCATAGTCAGGATGACCTTGTCAGGAATCCCTCTCCTGCCTAGAATCAGCTGTTCAACGTCCATGCCGTTAAATGTAGCCACGGTAAGTCTTAATAGACGAACGGGCCCTGTAGCAGAAGATCCTCGAGAAGAGGTAGAGGCTACGGATCTTCGATCAGCATCTTGAGAAGATCCGCATACCAGGCCCTTTAAGGCCAGTCCGGAGCAATGAGGATTGCTTGAACCTTTTCCCTTTTTATTCTCTTTAGAATTCTTGGGATCAGAGGAAGTGGAGGAAACACGTACACCAGCTGGTAGACCCACAGAGTTGTCAAAGTGTCTACTGCCACTGCTTGTGGGTCTCTTGACCTGGAACAATACCACTTGAGCTTCTTGTTGAGTCGAGAGGCCATCATGTCGATCTGTGGATATCCCCACCAACGTGTCAACCACCGGAACACCTCCGGGTGGAGGCCCCACTCCCCCGCATGCAGGTCGTGTCTGCTGAGGAAGTATGCTTCCTAGTTGTCTACTCCCAGAATGAAGACCACCGACAACGCCACAGTGTGTTTTTCCGCCCAGAGGAGAATTCATGACACCTTTGACATTGCTGCTCTGCTTTTCATTCCACCCTGTCGGTTTATGTATGTTACCGCCGTTACATTGTCCGACTGGACTTGAATGGCCTGATTCCGAAGTAGAGATGAGGCATGCAGAAGGGCGTTGTAGATTGCCCTGAGTTCCAAGATGTTTATTGGAAGGACGACTTCCTTGAAACTGCACCCCAGGGTGACTGCTCCCCAAACTCTGAGGCTTGCGTCTGTGGTTAACAGAACCCAATTCTGAATCCCGAACCTCTAACCCTCGAGGAGGTGAGAAGTCTGTAGCCACCACAGAAGGGATATTCTGGCTTTTGGCAACATACAGATTCTCTGGTGCATGTGAAGATCCGGACCATTTCTCCAACAGATCCAGCTGGAAGGGCCTCGCATGAAACCTTCTGTACTGAAGTGCCTCATAAGAGCCCACCATTTTCCCCAGAAGGAAAATGCACATATGCACTGAGATCTGGGTTGGCTTCAGGACAGCCCGAACCATCGACTGGACTTCCATAGCCTTCTCCAAGGGAAAGAACACTCTCTGAGACTCTGTGTCCAGTATTATTCCCAGGAAGGAAAGCCTTTGCGTCGGTTCCAGGTGAAATTTTGGTAAGTTCAGAATCCAACCGTGATCCAGGAGTAGTCTGGTTGAGAGACCAATGCTGTCCAACAACCACTCCCTGGAAGGTGCCTTTATCAGAAGAACGTCCAGGTACGGAATTATGTTCGCTCCCTGTTTGCGGAGTAGAAACATCATCTTTGCCATCACCTTGGTGAACACTCTCGGTGCCGTGGAGAGACCAAATGGCAGGGCCTGGATCTGGTAGTGGCAGTCCTGCAGTGCAAACCGTAGATAAGCCTGATGATTCAGCCAGATCGGAACGTGAAGGTACACATGCTTGATATCCAGAGACACTAGAAATTTCCCCTCCTCCAGACCTGAGATCACCACTCTCAGAGACTCCATGTTGAATTTGAACACTCGTAAGTACGGGTTCAATGACTTGAGGTTAAAAATTGGTCTTAATGAACCGTCCTGTTTCGGTACTACAAACAAGTTGGAATAATATCCCTTGTTTTGCAGATGAGATGGAACTGGAACGATGACCTGAATCTGTACCAGTTTTTGAATGGCGCCCTGTAAGGTTATGTTTGCTTCCTGTGAAACTGGTAAGCTTGATTTGAAGAATCTGTGAGGTGGGAGCTCCTGGAACTCCAGTCTGTAGCCCTGGGAAATAAGATCTATGACCAAGGGATTCTGGCATGATGTTGTCCAGATGTGACTGAAAAATCTTAGTCTAGCTCCCACCTGCCAGTTTTTCAGGCATCGTGGTCCACCATCATGCTGAAGGCTTTGAGGAAGCAGAGCTTGAGCTCTGTTCCTGTTAACCGGCAGTTGCTGGTTTTCATGGTTTACCTCTAGCACCTCTGGTGGCTGTAGAAGAACCTCTGGTTTTACCCTTAAACTTAGCAGTCTGAAAGGACTGTAGAGTAGGTCCTGAGTAGGCTTTCCTGGCTGGGGGAGCTGTAGAAAGAAGATAAGTGGACTCATCCGCAGTAACTTTAGAGATCCATTTGTCTAGTTCATCTCCAAATAAGGCCTCTCCTGTGAAGGGTAGGCCTTCCACGCCTTTCCTGGAGTCCGCATCAGCAGTCCACTGGCGTAGCCATAAGCCTCTGTGTGCTGACACTGCCATAGCAGTGGTGCATTAAGTAAGCCTATTTCTTTTATAGCTTTGCTCATAGTGAAGCCCCGCCCCTTCAATGGTACGCGGTCTTCCTGGTTTTTTATACTGGCTGAGGTAATTTTAGTGCCTAAAATGGAGTCAGCTTCCTTTTAAGTTTATAATACCAGTCTGGGTACTGTGTACACACGTAGTGTATTTATACAAAGTTCGTTCCCTCAGAAGCGGTGCGTCTGCACTGTGTACTGAGTCTGGAGATTCATCCGCCCCCTGTAGAGGCTGTGTGTCTCCGTAACCTCATGCCACCATAATGGCTGGTGACCCGCTAACCCGGACGCCGGCTGAGTATGCACCACTCTTCTATCTTCTGGCTCTGTTAGAGGTGGCGGCATGCTGCGGGAATGTTCTCTCGCCGTGGTTGGGCTTGCGAATAGTTCCCTCAGGAGCTAGTGTCCTGTCAGTGTGGAACGGGACCATTAACCCTTCAAGAGGTTGGGCCGTACTCCCCCCTAAGTCCCATGAAGCAGGTAGGCTGTTGCCATCCAGACCTGCCTGAAAATTACAAACATACAAAATAAATGAAGAAAACTCTTCTTGAGCTTCCAGCGACATGACCGGCTCCTTTGGGCACATTTTCTAAATGGAGTCTGGTAGGAGGGGCATAGAGGGAGGAGCCAGCACACACTATCAAATTCTTAAAGTGCCCAAGGCTCCTTGTGGACCTGTCTATACCCCATGGTACTAAATGGATTCCCAGTATCCTCTAGGACGTAAGCGAAATAACAATATATAGAAATAATCAAAAAATTACTTCTGCAATGATGTATTATCTGCTCAGCACCATGTGGGGAGGAGCCACACTCATACATAGTAACATAGTAACATAGTATCTAAGGTTGAAAAAAGACAATTGTCCATCGAGTCAACCCATTTGTGGTCTCCTTTGCACGATTATTTTGTAGAAAATTTTGACTGAAGTTGATGACTGCCGTTACATTTTACCCCTCTTTTTTTATAATAACCATAGTGCGTGACTATGCCCCGTAACCCTGGATATCCTTATCCATTAGGAATTTATCTAACCCATTCTTAAAGGTGTTGACTGAGTCTGCCATTACAACTCCCTCAGGCAAGGAATTCCAAACACGTATCGTCCTTACCGTAAAAAAGCCTTTACGCTGTATTGTGCGGAATCTCCTCTCCTCTAACCTGAGCGAGTGTCCACGAGTTCTCTGTGTTGATCTAACCAAAAACAGGTCCTGCGCAAGATCTGTATAATGTCCCCTTATTTATTTGTAAATGTTGATCATGTCCCCTCTTAATCTCCTCTTTTCCAGTGTAAACATGCCTAGTCTTGCAAGCCTTTCCTCGTATTCCAGCGTCAATATACCCTTAATTAGTTTGGTCGCCCGCCTTTGAACCTTTTCTAGCTCCAGGATATCCTTTTTGTAGTATGGTGCCCAGAATTGTACACAGTATTCAAGGTGTGGCCTCACAAGTGATTTATATAACGGGAGTATAATACTCTTGTCCCTAGCATCAATTCCCCGTTTTATGCATACTAATATCTTATTAGCCTTCTTTGCTGCAGTCCTACTTTGGGTACTACTGCTTAGTTTGCTATCTATGAGGACACCTAAGTCCTTTTCCAGTACAGAATCCCCTAATTTTACCCCATTTAGTAGGTAGGTGTTATTTTTGTTCTTGTTACCACAGTGCATTACCTTACACTTGTCTGTATTGAAGCGCATTCTCCATTTTGCTGCCCAAGCTTCTAATTTAACTAAGTCGTTCTGAAGCGACTCAGCATCCCCCTCCACATTTATAACTTTACACAATTTGGTATCATCTGCAAAACTTGACACCATGCTCTCTAGACCTTCTGTTAGGTCGTTAATGAAAATATTGAACAATAGCGGTCCTAATACTGAGCCTTGCGGCACACCACTTAGCACTTCAGTCCAAGTTGAAAAAGATCCATTAACCACAACGCGCTGCTCCCTATTATCTAACCAGTTTTTGACCGAAGTGCATATTGTGCTTCCTAGCCCTGATTCTTGTAGCTTGTAGATAAGTCTCATGTGTGGTACAGTGTCGAATGCTTTATCAAAATCTAAAAAGATTACATCCACCTCTTTACCCTGATCTAGGTTTGCGCTTACTGTTTCATAAAAGCCAAGTAAATTGGTTTGACAGGATCTGTCCTTCATAAACCCATGTTGATTCCTTTTAATGACCTTATTGACTTCAAGGAACTTGTGAATACTATCTCTTAGAATACCTTCCAATACTTTCCCCACTATAGATGTAAGACTAACTGGTCTATAATTACCTGGTTCAGCTTTACTTCCCTTTTTGAGTATAGGCACTACTTCCGCTATACGCCAGTCTTTGGGAACCATACCTGATATTACTGAATTCTTAAAGATCAAAAATAGCGGTTTTGCAAGTTCAAAGTGAAGCTCCATTAGAACCTTTGGGTGAATACCATCGGGACCTGGTGACTTATTAATCTTTAAATGTTTTAATCGGTCACAGACTACTTCCTCACATAAATAAGTACCTATCAGTGGGATATTCTCATTATTGAGATTATGTGTTAGTCCCTGAATTGGGTCCTCTCTAGTAAATACTGCTGAAAAAAACTCATTTAGTATGTCCGCTATGTCATTATCATTTTTGCTTCTATTCACCCGAGCAGCAGACTTGACACAGTGACACCTGCACTCAGGTGAGGGGGCTGCAGAGTGTGACACTGGATATATTTACAAAGCTTCATGATCTAAAACCTGACACCTCTGTGCATGATTATATCTGATTTTTACGAGTGTAGAGAGTGGGGTGGGAGTAGAGAGCAGAGATGGAGGGTGCAGGCAACAGTGAGGGAGGGTGGGAGTAGAGAGCAGTGAGTGAGGGTGCAGAGAACAGTGAGGGAGGGTGGGAGTAGAGAGCAGTGAGGGAGGGTGCAGGGAACAGTGAGGGAGGGTGGGAGTAGAGAGCAGTGAGGGAGTGTGCAGGGAACAGTGAGGGAGCGTGGGAGTAGAGAGCAGTGAGGGAGGGTGCAGGGAACAGTGAGGGAGGGTGGGAGTAGAGAGCAGTGAGGGAGGGTGCAGGGAACAGTAAGTGAGGGTGGGAGTAGAGAACAGTGAGGGAGGGTGAGAGTAGAGAGCAGTGATGGAGGGTGCAGGGAACAGTGAGCGATGGTGGGAGTAGAGAGCAGCAGTGAGGGAGAGTGCAGAGAACAGTGAGGGAGGGTGCAGGGAACAGTGAGGGACTGTGGGAGTAGAGAGCAGTGAGGGAGGGTGCAGGGAACAATGAGGGAGGGTGGGAGTTGAGAGAAGTGAGGGAGGGTGCAGGGAACAGTGAGGGAGGGTGGGAGTAGAGAGAAGTGAGGGAGGGTGCAGGGAACAGGGAGGGAGGGTGGGAGTAGAGAGCAGTGAGGGAGTGTGCAGAGAACAGTGAGGGAGAGTGGGAGTAGAGAGCAGTGAGGGAGGGTGCAGGGAACAGTGAGAGAGGGTGGGAGTAGGGAACAGTGAGGGAGGGTGGGAGTAGAGAGCAGTGAGGGAGGGTGCAGGGAACAGTGAGGGAGGGTGGGAGTAGAGAGAAGTGAGGAAGAGTGCAGGGAACAGGGAGGGAGGGTGGGAGTAGAGAGCAGTGAGGGAGTGTGCAGAGAACAGTGAGGGAGAGTGGGAGTAGAGAGCAGTGAGGGAGGGTGCAGGGAACAGTGAAGGAGGGTGGGAGTAGAGAGAAGTGAGGAAGAGTGCAGGGAACAGGGAGGGAGGGTGGGAGTAGAGAGCAGTGAGGGAGGGTGCAGGGAACAGTGAGGGAGGGTGGGAGTAGATAGCAGTGAGGGAGGGTGCGTTGGGAGCACAGATAGGATGGATGTACGAAGTGTTTTGGGTACCTGCTTCGGAATCTCCTGACCACTTTCCACATGTGTCCCAATATGGGGCCTAATTCGACCTGGTCGCACTCAGGCTATTTTTTGCACTGCTGCGACCAGGTAATCGCCGCCCAGAGGGGAGGGGGTTAGGGTTTTGCAGGGAAGCAAACGCTTGTGTAGAGAGCTGCACAAACAAAAGTTTGTGCAGTCTCTGCACAGCTCAGGACTTACTCACCCGCTGCAACGATCCGGGATGTTGATGATGTCAGGAACCCTCCCAGAAAACGGCCTGGCACGCCTGTGTTTCTCCGGAAACTCCTATAAAATGGTGAGTTGCCATCCACGAACGCCTTCTGCCTGTCAATCTTCTTGCGTTCGCCGATGCGATCCCTTTCTTCATTCGTTTCGTCACTGCCCAGCGATGCGCCTGCGCATTGCGACCCATGCGCATGCACAATACAGACCCGATCGCACGGCTGCAAAAAACTGCAGCGTGCGAATGGATCTGAATGAGGCTCAATAGAGTGAGACTGCAGGTTCATGGCTCTCAGTTTTAAAGCTAGCAATCTTTTGCAGGGGTATCAGCCCCTCATAGATTAGGATAAGAGGGGAACATTCCACAGGCAGTGCAAACTGATGCCGATGATTAGGCTCTGGTGCTCCCAGTGAGTTCTCACTGCTGAAGTTACCCCCGCTGATGGTATCTGGCTGCCTCTCCGTCCAGACACACCCGGCTATTCAGGCCCCGGTGTATGGAGACACACTGTTGCCTATTAGTTCTCCATCACCTGTGTATCGATGGGCAGCTGTAGATACACAGACAGTGCTGGCAACATTTCAGATGTAGCGCTGGCCACCAGCCAATCTGCAGCTGGTGGTCCGGCAGCCAATCAGGAGCTGCTGCTGTGGCCGCTTGCCTGATTGGCTGCCAGTCCACCAGCTTTGATTGGTTGGTGGCTGGCACTACATTTGAAATGCTGCCAGAGCTGTCGGTCTGTCCATGGCTGCCCACCTAGGCTCCATATACCGCGCTGCCACCCAAGCCGCCCAGCCAGGCAGCGTCTGAGCCTAGTGCTCAGCACTGCGTGATAACACTGCGCATGCGCAACGTAATCCCACGAATCCCCAGATTTGAAGGCTATTTGGGCTATTTGGGCTAAAGTCCAGGATTGGCCTCCCTAGCCAGAACCTGCAGTGCCCCCCCAATCAGGCCTATACTACACAGGAGGCTCCTAGTTTAAAGACTATGGCTCATTGTGAGAGGCTTGCATTATAAAGTGAGGCTTGGCTTATTAAGTGAGTTTGAAACAGCAGCAGGTGAGTTAGAATACAGCAAAAGGTGAGTTTTATAATACACCAAGTGACACAAAGATTTGCGATACCATTAACATCTGATACAATGTTTGGCCTTGTGCAGTGCAATGGATGTAAAGCATTTGTTTGGAAAGAGGCAGTGTGGACACTCGGCTGCTGTCCAATCTGTGAGCAATTTTCTCTGCTGAAGGAGGAGATAGCAAAACTGCATGCTGAGATTTGTAGGATGTCTGTGTTTTTGAAGCCTCCACTGCCTCAGAGAGCCACCAGAAGACATTCTGCCTGGACTACTGTGGGCTCTCAAGGGCAGAGATTTCCAGAGGGACACAGACACCTCCCGCAAGCGGTGACACTGCAAAACTCGTATGCTACTCTTGCAGGGCTGGAAGATACAACTAATAGAGGCATTACAGAACAGGAGGATATGGGGACTTCTACCAACTATAGGAACAGGAAATGGAACAGGAAAATTGCATCTCCAAAAAGGACTGCACTTCTCTTGGGAGATTCCATTATTAGAGGAATACATCTGGGAAATGCAAATAAAGTAGCGAAACAAGTAAGGTGCTTACCTGGAGCCACAGCTCCAAGGGATAAAGAGCGCATGCTAAGAATTGTAAAGGCAGCAAGAAAAGATGGGGAGGTGGATGTCATTGTCCACCTAGGGACAAATGACCTGGCAAATGCTGAACTCATGGCCGTAAAAGATGAATTTTGGAAGTTAGGGACTGCTCTGAAGCAGGTGGCAACCACTGTATCTTTTTCAGAAGTATTGCCAGTACACAGAGGGGAAGACAGAACTCATTGCATCAGAAACTTCAATGTTTGGCTAAGGACATGGTGCAATGAGGAGAGATTTGGATTTATAGGCCACAGTCACACCATCTGGCAAGATAGGAGCTTATACAAAAGTGACGGCCTGCACCCATCTTCAAGGGGAACAAGAATACTAACTGAACAGTTTGGATGCTTCATCAAGAACTATTTAAACTAACAAAGGGGGGCAGTGAACCAAACAGGAATAAAGAAATCTGCTCCCCCAACACAGAGGTATTGTTTCTGCAGGCAAAGGGAATAGGAAACATATCCACAGCAACAGAAGATAATTCAGATCAAAACCAAATAAAAATAGGCAGAGAGAAGAAAATAGCTAGGAACAGAAAAAGCACAAACAAAACTCTAAACTATGTGTGCAAATGCTAGGAGCTTAGGTAATAAAATCCCAGAACTAATTGCAATAATGACAAGGGATGATCTAGACATTGTGGCAATTACAGAGTCATGGTACAATGAAAATCATGACTGGGACATAGCTATACCGGGATATACTTTATTTAGGAAGGACAGAATTGGAAAAATTGGAGGTGGGGTAGCAATGTATGTAAAAAAAACCATAAATACTACATTAATACAAAGTATTAAAGAAAAAACTGAGGCCCTTTGGGTGACCATAGAAACAGGGGAAAAGTTGATTATTCGTATTGGCGTGATATACAGGCCACCAGGTCAGGAAGAGGTACTCGACAAGAACCTATTGCAGGACATAACTAAAATGGCATTAAAAGGAGAGGTAATAATCATGGGAGACTTTAATCTTCCTGATGTAAACTGGGAGGTGTCTGTTGCTAGTTCCACTAGAAGTAGGGACATTTTAAATTCCCTTCAGGGAGCAACCCTCCACCAATTGGTGAGGGAGCCCACTCGGAAAGACGCAATATTAGACTTAATACTTACAAATGGAGACAGATTATCGGATGTAAAAGTGGGTGAAAACCTGGGATCCAGTGATCATCAAGCAGTATGGTTCAGCATTAAGACAGAGACTGACTCGTCCCATACAAAAACAAAGGTGTTGGATTTTAGGAAGGCTGATTTTGTAGGGATGGGAAAATGTGTAAGTGATTCTTTGGCAGAGTGGAGGAACTTGGAAGCAGTGCAGGAGAGGTGGGAAACATTAAAATGTGCAATATTGAAGGCAACAGACCTTTGTATCAAAACTGTTAGGAAAAACACAAGGAAAAGGAAGCCAGTGTGGTTTGCAAAAGAAGTAGCAAATATTGTGAGAGCAAAAAAGATAGCTTTTAGGAAATATAAGCAGACACAAAACAATGAAGACAAAGAGATATATCTTGTTAGACAGAAGGAGACTAAGAAGGTAATCAGATGTGCAAAGGCACAAGCTGAGGAGAAAATGGCCCAGTCAGTGGGTAAAGGAGGCAAAACTTTTTTTAGGTATATAAGCGAAAGGAGAAAAACAAAAGGCGAAATTATAAAACTAAAGACGGACACTGGGAGTCTTGTTGAAGGAGACAATTTAATAGCAGATCATCTTAATGATTATTTATGCTCAGTATTTACTACTGAAAGAGAGGGGAAGGGGCCACAGTTAAGTTGCAGGGGAATTCAGGAAAATGAAACAAGTACATTTACAGAGGAGAAGGTCCTAACAGAACTCTCAAAGCTGAAAGTGTACAAATCTATGGGGCCAGATGGGATACATCCAAGGATACTAAAAGAACTTAAAGAGGTGCTGGTAGCACCATTGACAGAATTATTCAACCAGTCATTAGCTACAGAAGTAATTCCAGAGGACTGGAAAAGAGCAAACGTAGTCCCACTGCACAAAAGTGGAAGCAAGGAAGAGGCAAACAACTACAGACCAGTGAGTCTTACATCAGTAGTAGGGAAATTGATGGAAACACTCTTAAAAGAAAGAGTTGTAGATTATCTCAAATCCGGCAATTTACAGGATCCCAAACAGCATGGATTCACTGGGGGGAGATCATGTCAAACAAATCTTATTGACTTTTTTGATTGTGTGACTAAAGTGATGGATAAAGGTGGAGCCATGGATATAGCTTATCTAGACTTTAGTAAGGCTTTTGACACTGTTCCACATCGCAGACTGCTAAATAAACTTGAAAGTTTGGGATTGGATATTAGGATTATTGAATGGATAAGATCTTGGTTGAAGGATAGAAAACAGAGAGTTGTGGTAAATGGAGTGCATTTACAGGAGGGAAATGTTACCAGTGGAGTACCCCAGGGATCTGTACTTGGACCAGTGCTTTTTAATATCTTTATTGGTGACATTGCAAATGGCATTAAAGGGAAAGAATGCATTTTTGCAGATGACACAAAGGTATGCAACAGGGTAGACACACCAGGTGGGGTAAAACAAATGATTGAGGATCTAGGTAGACTAGAGGAATGGTCAAGAGTGTGGCAATTACAGTTTAATGCCAAAAAATGCAAAATTATGCACTTGGGTCTCAAAAATCCAAAAGCTAAATATAGTATTAATGGCACTATACTGGAAACTACTGTGGAGGAAAGGGATATAGGAGTCACTATTTCAGATGACTTAAAGGCAGGTAAGCAATGTAACAAGGCAATGAGGAAGGCTAGTCAGATGCTTGGCTGCATTGGGAGAGGAATCAGCAGCAGAAAGAAAGAAGTAATAATGCCACTGTATAGGTCATTGGTACGGCCTCATCTAGAATACTGTATTCAGTTCTGGAGGCCATATCTTCAAAAGGATATTAATACATTAGAAACTGTACAAAGGAGGGCAACTAAAATGGTGCATGGCCTACATCACAAAACATACCCAGAAAGACTAAGAAATCTCAATATGTATAGTTTGGAGCAGAGAAGGGAAAGGGGGGACATGATAGAAACTTTCAAATATATCAAGGGTTTTAACAAAGTCCAGGAGGGAAACATTCTCCAAATGAAGAGAAGCAATAGGATACGAGGACATGCACTGAGACTGGAGGGGGGGAGGTTCAGGGGAAATTTGCGGAAAAATTATTTCGCAGAAAGGGTAGTGGACAAGTGGAATAGCCTCCCATCAGAGGTGGTAGAGGCTAAGACAGTAGAGCATTTTAAACATGCATAAATAAGACATAAGGATATCCTTACAAAGAAATAAGGATCAAATAAGGTTAGAGTCAAAAATAATGTAAAAAAAAAAAAAAAGGGGCAGACTAGATGGGCCAAGTGGTTCTTATCTGCCGACAAATTCTATGTTTCTATGTTTCTATGTAACGGCACACAGCAGAGGCACTAGTTCACAGTTAGACACACAGCAGGGCTCCCTCTTAATAGTAAGGCACACTGCAGAACCACAAATTCATTTCATAACTCCCTCAATTCAAAGCATGCCACACTGCAGAAAACCCAAATTTATAGTAAGCCACACTGCATAACCCCAAATTCATAGGCACACTGCAAGACCCCCAATTCATAGCCACATTGCAGGACTCCAAATCATACTTACCGCCGGGAGGAGGCTGCCAGGTCAGAGCAGCAGGGGCATGGCGATGAGGTATGGTGATGTTTAGGGGCGGGATTGGGGGCGTAACCGCATGACCGCATCATCATGGCCCCACCCCCTGTCTAGCAACGCCATTCTGGGAGAGTAGGCAAGTATGCTCCAAATACATAGTAACATACAGTAGTATCCCCAATTCATAGTATGCTACTCATTAGCCACCCCATTCATAGAATGCCACACATTAGAACCCCCCATTCATAGTAAGCCACACATTAGAAACCCCATTCATAGTATGCTACACATTAGGGCCTCCCATTCACGTTATGCTACACAGTAGTAGTTCCCCTTATAACACATTAGCCCTCATTCTGAGTTGATCGCTCGCTAGCTGCTTTTAGCAGCAGTGCAAATGCTAAGCCACCGCCCTCTGGGAGTGTATCATAGCTTAGCAGAATAGCGAACGAAAGGTTAGCAGAACAGTGCTGACATTTTTTCAAGCAGTTTCAGAGTAGCTCCAGACCTACTCCTTCCTTGCGATCACTTCAGTCTGTTTAGTTCCTGCTTTGATGTCACAAACACGCCCTGCATTCAGCCAGCCACTCCCACGTTTCCCCAGGCACGCCTGCGTTTTTCCCTGACACGCCTGTGTTTTTTTAGCACACTCCCGGAAAACGGTCAGTTACCACCCAGAAACACCCACTTCCTGTGGACAGAAAAGAATCGCTCGACCTTGTGTGAAACTGCATAGTTTTTTGTGAAAGTACGTCGCGCGTGCGCACTGCGGCCCGTACGCATGCGCAGAAATGCTGATTTTTAGGCTGATCTCTGCGCTGCGAACAACGGCAGCTAGCGATCAACTTGGAATGACCCCCATTATGCAGTAGTAATACCCCTTATAATGGTTAAGATTCATCTGCCTAAAATATGTTACAGGTGAATTGCAAGAAAATAATATCTGCTGAGGCAGTAGGTACAGGCAGAAGCAGAGTGGCACAGAAATGGTTAACCAGACTTGACCGTGGAATACTGAAGTGTCAGGAGACTTGGGCAAGGTGTGGCAGGATGCTTTCAGTGCAATGCTTAGCAGATTGTGGATTCTACCATAAAACAGATATGGATACTGAGGAGCAGCACTGTACTTTAACCATACTTGCCTACCTGACCCTCTCCATGAGGGAGAAAATGCTCTGTTCCTGGACTTTCCTGGTAATGTATGATTGCCATCACCTGTGGTGAAACACCTTTCTTATCAATTAACTAGCTCACCATAGGTGATGGCAATCATACATTACCAGGAAAGTCCAGGAACAGAGCATTTTCTCCCCATGGAGAGGGTCAGGTAGGCAAGTATGACTTTAACACTGTTGATAAACAGCAGATGAGTGGTTACAGTCATGAGCCAGGACTTGAATGCAGGACCAGAATGTATTACAATAATCATTGTTGCAGGCAAGGAATGTCCACAGAAGTGAAGGATTTCTAAGCACTTTATTAAGGCAGCAAAGCGATAATGTATTACAGAGGGATCACAGTAATAATCCAAGGCACAACTATACAGAGTATACATGGTAGTCCAGTATGAGATTTGCAACAGAGTAATGAAGTAGTTGAACGAGAATTCAGTTATAATCCACAAGACTAGCATTGCAGGGTTTGCACATCTGTCCAATAATTAATCAGGAATGCATGCAGGCACAAATGAAGTCTGCAGTAATGTAAAAGCATGAGTAATTAGTAATTAGCTGTGAGTCTCTTTAGGAATTTGGCAGAGCAAAGCAAGGTACAAGTAACAAAGAAACTAAAGGCCCATACACACTTGACGATAAAATGAGCGACGTCGTTCATTTCAGCCCTCATCAACGACGTCGCTCATTATATCGTCAAGTGTGTATGCATCCGACGACCACCGATGCGCGGCCCCGCGGGACGTTAACGACCCTCGCTTATCTGTGGAGCATGTATGCTCAATTTCCACTATGGTCGTTACCAACCAGAGACGTCGTTGAATGTGTATGGTGTGAACGACCAACGACCAAGCCACTGTTCACCAGCCCTGTTCCCAGCTCATTATTTTAATAAACTGTTCAGCTTGGATGCTTCAACGATGAATGGTCTTTGGTCGTTGGTAGTGTGTATGCTCATGTCGTTTGCTCAGCTGTTCAAGGGAAGTTCAAGGGAAGTCGTTAACGACGTGTGCATTGTCAAGTGTGTATGGGCCTTTAGATGAACGAGTCCCCTGGATTCCAGGCAAAGCGAGGCAACTCTGGAACTGGAGTCAGCTGAATGGACTTCTAGACTAGCGGCGGGATGTAATGCTGCCTGAGTCTGGCGGCCGTGCGAGATGCCGGACAAACTCTTACATATTTTTAAAGGGGCAATCACTTACAGGGCAGGGTTTTGCCCCTTTAAAAGAACATCCGAGCTCGGCCAGCATGCCACATGCCCGCCGGACTCGAGTGGCATTACATCCCGCCGCAGGTCTCACATACGCAGTCACTAGCTTAGGTAACACAGGTAATGTACTCAGGATTCCAGCAGGACAGGATAACACAAGTAATATAACCGGCAACGAGACAGGCAACCTAGCCCCCTTGATTACAGAATCCATTGCAGCTGGCATGCTGCACACATACACAGGACCCAAAGCTGGGGAGCTGCACATAGGAGAGCAGTATCAAGTATTCCAGCTAATTAGTACCAGCATGGATGCAAACAGAACAATAACTGCTCTCTGATAGCAGCACATCTGGCAGCACAGAGGTACTGCAGGCCAGACACATAACAGCTGCTCCTTTAGTAGCACAGAAGTACTGAAGGGCAGACACATGACAGCAGCACCTATGATAGCACAGAGGTACTGCAGGCCAGACAGTATAAATGGTAGAGATGTACCAATTATAGATGAGCGGGTTCGATTCCTGGATCCGAGCCCGGCTTGGGAATTCCTGCATGACTCAGAAACCAGAACGCGGCAAAACGTCATCATCCCGCTGTTGGATTCTCACGGGTTTTGGATTCCATATAAGGAGCCGCGCGTCGCCACCATTTTCACTCCAGTCCCGGAGAGTGTAACGAGTGGACGTGTCTCCGTCCTCAGTGTCTGTGGAGGAGGGAAAGTGTGGTGGCGAATCCAATGCTGTCTTGTGCTGCTCAGTCCAGTGTAGTGTCTTATGCTGCATCAGTCCAGTCACAGTGATGGTGTCCTCTGCTGCCATATGCAGAGTTGCACTGGCCCACAGGGGTACGGGGAAACCATCGGTGGGCCCTACTGTCTGTGGGCCCTACTCCTCATCTAGGGATCAGGTTCCAGACTGTGCACTTGAATTATACATTATAAATATGTTACCTTATACAGCACAGGCCTATGGTGTATTTTCTACAGTGCCTTTCTGGTACAGTATCATGCATGCATTAGAAGTATTTAATGTATATATTATTTATCAAGGTGCCCAGCCAATGCAGTCTTTGCTGGTTAGGCAAACCAAGATGGTAGTTGGACACACCCACTCTGGAGATCAGCCACACTCCTAAACATGGGCCCCTACCACTTAATTCCCCGGTGAGCCCCTCATGCCCCAGTCCGACACTGCCCATATGTCCAAGTCCAGTGCAATGGTGCTGTGTTGTCCTGCATCAGTATAGTGGTAGTGTCCTGTGCTGCATCAGTCCAGTCACAGTGGTGGTGTCCTCTGCTGCCATATGTCCAGCACTGCTGTATAAGTCCAGTCCAGTGGTGCTGTGTTGTGCTGCATCAGTCCAGTGGTGGTGTCTTGTGCTGCATCAGTCTAGTCACAGTAGTGGTGTCTTCTGCTGCCATATGTCCAGTGCTGCTGTATAAGTCCAGTCCAGTGGTGCTGTGTTGTGCTGCATCAGCATACCTCCCAAAATGACCCTCTCCAGGAGGGACACAATGCTCTGCTTCTGGACTTTTCCCTTTCTCTATGATTGCCGGAACCTGTTTTGAACAGGTTAATAGATAAGAAAGGTGTTCAGCACAGGTGATGGCAATCACAAATTAAGAGGGAAGTCCAGAAGCAGAGCATTCTATCCCTTCTGGAGAGGGCCATGTTCGGAGGTTTGCATCAGTCCAGTGGTGGTGTCCCTGTGCTGCTGTATAAGTCCAGTGGTACTGCCGTATACGTCCAGCGGTACTGCCGTATAAATCCAGTGATACTGCCGTATATGTCCAGTGGTACTGCCATATAATTCCAGTGATACTGCCGTATATGTCAAGTGGTACTGCCGTATAAATCCAGTGATACTGCCGTATATGTCCAGTGGTACTGCCATATAATTCCAGTGATACTGCCGTATATGTCCATTGGTACTGGCGTATAAATCCAGTGGTACTGGCGTATAAATCCAGTCCAGTGGTACTGCCGTATAAATACAGTGATACTGCCATATATGTCCAGTGGTACTGCCGTATAAATCCAGTCCAGTGATACTGCTGTATATGTCCAGTGATACTGCCGTATATGTCCAGTGGTACTGCTGCATAAGTCCAGTCCAGTGATACTGCCATATACAGTATGTCCAGTGGTACTGTCATATAATTCCAGTGATACTGCCGTATATATTCCAGTGGTAATGGTGTATAAATCCAGTCCAGTGATACTGACGTATAAGACCAGTGATTCTGCCGTATAAATCCAGTGGTACTGCTGTATATGTCCATTGGTACTGCCGTATAAATCCAGTAGCACTGGCGTATAAATCCAGTCCAGTGGTACTGCCATATAAATCCAGTGGTACTGCCATATAAGCCCAGTGATACTGCCATATAATTCCAGTGATACTGCCGTATATGCCCAGTGGTACTGCCATATAATTCCAGTGATACTGCCGTATATGCCCAGTGGTACTGCCATATAATTCCAGTGATACTGCCGTATATATACAGTATGTCCAGTGGTACTACCGTATAAATCCAGTTGCACTGGCGTATAAATCCAGTCCAGTGATACTGCCGTAGATGTCCAGTGGTACTGCCATATAATTCCAGTGATACTGCCGTATAAATCCAGTCCAGTGGTACTGCTGTATAAGTCCAGTAATACTGCCGTATAATTCCAGTGATACTGCCGTATAATTCCAGTGATACTGCCGTATAATTCCAGTGTTACTGGCATATAAATCCAGTGTTACTGGCGTATAAACCCAGTCCAGTGGTACTGCCATGTAAGTCCAGTGGTACTGCCGGATAATTCCAGTGGTACTGGTGTATAAGTCCAGTGATACTGCCGTATAATTCCAGTGGTACTGCCATATAAGTACAGTGGCACTGTCCTGTGCTGTATATTATTTGCTCCATTTAAAGAAGTTATTAATATTTAATCCAAATAATTCTTACAGGGTTTGCCCTGTATGGTGTAGGGATATGCTGTCCTGTGCCGCATATTGTGTTATATAACTCCAGAAAAATAATGGAGAGCAAACATTTGGAGTATAAAATAGGGAAAGATCAAGAACCACTTCCTCCTACTGCTGCTGCTGCTGCTGTTGTTGCTGCTGGGAGTCGATCGTCATCCCAGAGGGAAAGTCGGAAGACCACTTGTACTACTTCAACTAAGCAATTGACTGTCCAACAGTCCTTTGCGAGGAAGATGCTGTCACCCTGTTGCAAAGCGGATTACTGAGGACATAACAACTATGCTGGTGTTAGACGTGCATCCGGTATCCTCCGTTAGTGCAGTGGGACTGCAGTGCCAACCCTAGATGGGCCAGGTGTTTGTGCCACATGCTTGTGTTACTTAGCTTAGTCATACAGCTATCTCATTGCACCTCTTTTACTTTTTTGCATGATGTGCGATTTGGGACCTAGTTTTTGAATAGGGCCATCCTGTCTTCCACTGCAGTGCCAATCCTAGATGGGCCAGATGTTTGTGCCACACACTTGTGTCGCTTAGCTTAACCATACAGCTACTTCATTGCACCTCTTTTTCTTCTTTGCATGATGTGCTGTTTGGAGCCTAGTTTTTGAATAGTGCCATCCTGTCGGACACTGCAGTGCCACTCCTAGGTTGGCCAGGTGTTTGTGCCGCACACTTGTGTCGCTTAGCTTAATCATACAGCCACCTCGGTGCAACCTTTTGGCCTAAAAACAATATTGTGAGGTATTCAGAATAGACTGGAAATAAGTGGAAATTAATGTTTTTGAGGTTAATAATACAGTAGGATCAAAATTACCCCCAAATTCTGTGATTTTAGCTGTTTTTATGTTTTTAAAAAAAAATCATCCAGATCCAAAACCAAAACACGAAAGGGTGGTTTTGGCAAAACCAATCCAGATCAAAAACAAGATCATGGAACCAGAACCAAAACACAAAACACGAAAAGTGCCCACCGCACATCTCTACCAATAGCACATTATACCACACACAGTAAAGCCCCTTATAACATATTATGCCACACAGTAATTCCCCCTATGCCACATTAGGAATGGACCGGAGAAACAGGTGGAATGCAGGAGGGTTACCTAAAAAATCAATCATCTATCACAACTTCCGGGAGAGTAAGTGAGTATTAGTTGCAATGTTAGTTGTTTTTTATTTCTCACTTTATTTCTCACTTTCATTTGAACTTCTGCAAGAGAAAAAGATTCCCATTGGATTTCTAAATTACAGTGACAGTTGGGGTGTTTGTATTTCATTGCTTTTTTTAAGGTAAAAATGTCTTTCGCCTTTATTAAAAATAGTGTATGAAGAGGGTATTGTAACTTTCACATTTACTACTCACCCTATCCACCTGCATCTCTACACTATAATGTGCTTGCCTACTCTACTGGAACATAAGTTAGACTCTCAAATCTTGGATGGCTCTCCCAGACGCCAGAAAGAACATCCAAGTCTCCCAGTATCCGTTGCTCTCACCTGCTGACTACTCACTTTGTGAGTGAAGTGGGCGGTCTGAGCAGCTTGATTATGTGATTCATGTTGAATTGCATCATTGTGGCCCCACCCTCCCACTTTACCAAGCCGAGAATCACCAGTGTGGGTGAAGCCACACTGATGTGATCATATCACCACACCCACGTACCACCTACCTGGCTGCCCACTCCCCTGGGCAGCCAAGTACACAATGCAAAACATACTGTTTCAGTCGTCTTCCCCTTCACAAGTTGGCCTGGAAACATTTGTTACTATTACAAACCAATTGCTCATTTCACTCTAAACCTGCAAATATTTCACAGCAGTATTGTCAAGAGATTATTAATTTAATTTGTAGGGATTGAGACACACTCAGCCAATCAGATGAAGCTCATCATCATCACTTGGCAACTTGTTCAGGGGTTGAGGCTGGAGCACCTCTAGCTGGGGGGCCCCAAAGAAAGGTGGGCCAAGGGGTACTTACCCCCTGTGCCCCCCACTCCCTCTTAATATGGCTCTGTCTCAGGGTATTACCACCATAGCCTTATATATTGTAGGGATATGTAATTTATGAAATTGCATCTGTTTTGAATTGCAAATCTCTATATAAATAAGCATTTATAGCCTATTAATATTATGAACATTATCAGTTTGTGTGTACTAAGCGTAGCTACTTGCCAGTGCAGAAATTGAACAATTGTCAGCCAAGTAATTCATGGGTAGCAATAAACACATTTCATAGAGATATATTCACACCACAATGTGTGGAATTGATCTGGGCATATTTTACAGATCTGTCATCACTAGATTAATTTGCATATTCCTTACTCAACAAAAATGTGTCAAATTAATAACATCCTGTGGAAATTCGGTGAGCAACAAATGTCTATGGGAAATGTCCTATGTGTATTCTATCTGTGACTGGAACTATTTATAGCCCAAACTACTATACACTAGTGTATACTGCATTTATTTCATAGCTGTGTGACCAGGTTGGATATGATTTGCCCCCTTCTGGCAGTCTAAACCTAACCCCTCTTCCTCCCCGCATCCTAACCCTAACCCTCGCTGTGGTGCCTAAACCCAACTCTCCCTTCCCACAGCCTAAACCTAATCCTCCCCCCCTCACAGTCTAACCCTAACACTGCCTTGTGGATGCCTAGACCTAACCCCCCCTCTCCGCAGCCTAAACCTAACCCCCCCCCCCCCACCGGGTCAAAGCCTAACCCTACCCACTCTGCCCGAAGCCTAAACCTAACCTCCCCCAGGGGCTTACCTCTCCGGCGCAACGGTGTGTGGACGTTCGGGATTTCGGCAGTCAAGATTCCGGCACCGGCCTGGAGACCCTATTCGGGATTCTGAATAGTGTCGGGATTCCAGAATTGGTATTCTGTCTGCCAGGATCCTAACCGCTGGGATCCTGGGCGGATCCCGCGTGACCAGCACTGATACCTTGCTTTTCTGATTTAACATTAGCTACAGTATTTTTCTCAAACATTCCACACCCTCACTACAACACACTGGTGCACATTTGTTAAACAGCTGTTTTTTGAGGGATTCCTGCAAAACCTTAGTATCCCAAGCATTTAATAAGGAAGTCCTGCATTAGATATCTCTGTGTTTTCTATGGGGAGCTGCTAAATGATCGGTTTTACCAAAATCCAGAGTTTGGCCCCAGTCACTAATACCATCTGAAGATTGTATTAGCCTATAGTAGTCTATGGGTTACTCTAATGCAGATTTTTTTGGTGAGAGATCCTCCGGATCCATCTCCACTTGTCCCACTGGCACATGCTCAGCCTGGCGGCCACTCTTGTGTGGTATGCCTGCTAGAACCGAACCTGATACCAGGATGCGCTTTGCCGAAATGCGCTCCGTCTGTAGCCTGTGTTCTGGCAAGTGATTTTTGCTAATTTTTTTAACTTTTTGCGAAATTAGTACCACATCACATCTGCATTAGTAATACGTTGATAAATAGGGCCCACTGTTTCCTGTACAGTACTTGTCATTTGAGTCATTTGCTATCCAGATGTAGAAATACTACACAGGCAGTGAAAACACCTGTGCTAAATTACTTTGGATATATAGGTGTACAAATGAACAAGTAATACACTATGACATCATCCAACGTATTTATTAAAATACCACAAGTGTAAATTTGCCTCATTTTTGTTGCATCTGGATAATCCACTGGAGTTTTGGGAAAAAGAAACTTGACCGGTAGTCAGAATGCTCAAAATAGTGCATTGTCTGATCATATGACAAGAACAAGGGAGCTATGTAACATGTTAGTGCAACATTATATGGATTTGGAGCCTAATTCAGAGCCGATCTCTGCAATGGCAGTGATCTCACCCTGAAGTCCTATGTGGTGTACACACGTGCAGCGACCACACTGCACGTGCGCACACAGTGAGATGTAAAAGCATCTCACTGGTGCGATCGCCTCTGCCTGATTGACAGGCAGTGGTGGTCGTGGGGCGGGAGGGAGCTGGCCAGCGGTGTTTGAACACAATTGGGGTCGGGACGGCTGCGTGACATCACACGCAGCTGCTGCGACCCAAAACATGTCGGGCAGTCGCCTACCTCCGCAACTAGGCTGCGTAGGCAGGGAGCTACTCCCTGGGTGCGACAGCGATTCTTCGAAATATGTGCGAGGGGGGGGAGGGATGTTAGGTCCTGGCATGTGGGGCGGACTAGTCCTAGGCTGGGCGTCTTCCCGCATGTCAGATATTTTAGATCGGAAATGTGCATTTTTACTCACATCTACAATCAGGTCTGAATCGGGGACCTTGGACTAATGAAATATTCTGTGATTAGTAGAAAGTGGATTCCATCTGGCATCTAGCCACATTAACAACAATGATACAATGAAATTAATTGATAATATTTTACATTGAGCCAATCGGAGTAGTCCTATGAAATTACCGGTCAGACTACTGTATTCTTGTCTTCCTCATACTCAGCACAGCTGCATGCGCAAGCTGAAAAGAGTGCAGACAAGCCAAATGTTTTCACTGATAGCACTCTGCCAGTACCAGGGGAGCATTTACTGTATATGCTAGAGAAGCAGCAGCTGGTGCAATGAAGGCAGTGGGGGACCCACTGGATTTGATTTCTGTCTCTGTCTTTATGCAAAGTAATGGAGCCTGGAAACTGTATGCAGGTGGGCAGTTTAATGAGGACACCCATCACATCAACCTACATTCAAAAGTAGGTAACTTTTAAGGATCTTTAGCTGCTCTTGGATACAGAGGGAGCCACGCTAGTTGTGGCTCCCTCTGTGACAAGGCGCGCCCGCCCGGGCGCGTCTATCGCCGAGCACGTCCCCATCTGCCCGGGCGCGCGCCTGTGACAGAGATGCTCCTCATTCACTTGAATGGAGAGCGTCTCCGTCCACGCGCCTGGACAGAGACACTCTGAATGGGAGCGTCTCTGTGCGCTCCCGGCATGACTAGGCGGACGGATCGCCTACTCACGCCTGGAGTGCACGTTTGTGATGGAGCCTCCTCAGATGAGTGCGGCTCCATCTGTATTTACCAAATGTTTTTGGCAAAATGCTTAAATGTTTCTCAAGCAACTGTGGCCTGTGACTTCAGCATTGTACAATATTTCTGATACTGTTTAATGTTTGCAAATATTAATCCTAAATTTAAAGCTCAAATTCATAAATAAGGTACCAAGACAGACTAGATCAGTGGTTCTCAAACTGTGTGCCGTGGCACCCTGGGGTTTCCTCAGGGCACCTTGGTGGATTGGTGGTCCAGAAACAATTCAAATTATTTATAGTCAATGTAATAGGAAAAACCAGTGCTGGTGGCTGTCACCTATAATATACAGTATGTGGCTAAACAGAAGCAAATACTGTCCCTCACCACACAATTGAACCTAAGGATGACCTATAAACACAATTTACTTAATTTAATATTTCTTTCTAAAAGAAACTTTTGGCCTAGGGGTGACATGAAAAAAATTCTAATACTCTAGGGCATTGTGATTTAAAAATGTTGGGAACCACTGGACTACATCATTTTAAATATGTGTATTATGGACTGTACGGATAGCAAGACATCCCCATCAAAAGTTTCCAGCTCTGCAATTAAATGCTTTCAATCAGATCCATAGCTCCCACATTCTTTACAACTCACCAAATCTTTCTGGGAATGGTGATAGAGGGGTAGACATATCAGAGCCTGTAGAGAGATAAAGCGGAGAGAGATAAAGTACCAACCAATCAGCTTCTTATTGGCATTTCTCAAACATAACCTGTAAAATGCCCGTTAGACACTGATTGTTTGCTACTTTATCTCTCTCCAAGGTTTGACAAATCTTCCCCTACAGAAAGTCGGGCATTGACCTCTTTACAATTAGTTCCCCATAAAGCTGTTGACCCAGATTTGAAATTGTGTCTGTAACCATACTGTATGCACCATTACATCAGTGATTCTCAACCTATTCACTGTTTAAAAACCCAATTTGTTTTTCATATACAGTGGTAAATTCAACCTAAACATCTATTTATCAATTTTTTGCCAAAATGAATGACTTCCCATATGCTTTTCTAGTATATTCAGCTTTCACAGTGGTGCTGCAGTCAGACTAGCCAAACAGGGCACTTGGACTACTCAGCTTTATATAGGGAAGCAGGGAATTGTTAGAATCTGGATGATGAAAAAAAAAACATGGTTTTGATACCAGCCATACAGGATAGAACTCCGGTGCAGCTGAGCTTCTAAAAAGGTGCTGGATATTGTAAGCAGCCCAATCCATGCTGGACCAGCTGGACAATCTAACTGGCAAGTAGACTATGGGTCTATTTACTAAGCCTTGGATGGAGATAAAGCCGCTGGAGATAAAGTACCAGACAATCAACACCTAACTGCCATGTCACAGGCTAGGTTTGAAAAATGACAGTTAGGAGCCGAGTGGCTGGTACTTTATCTCCAGCGACTTTATCTCCATCCAAGACTTAGTAAATAGACCCCTATGTTAGGTTAGTGCAGTTGTTCTTAAACTCAGTCCTCAGGAGCCCTAACAAATCCATTTTCCAGACCACCTAGCAGCAGTACGGGTGTATCACCAACTGTCACATTTTAAAGATCCACTGGTGACCTAGAAAACATGAACTGTTCGGGGTCCTGAAGAGTTTGAGAACCACTGGGTTAGTGGATATGTTCAATGCAATTTCGGGTTGCTGGTCATCACATACCTCACAGGACGTGACCCAAATAGCCCTCTTTTACAATCATTCTAACTATTTCACAGTACTACTAAGGATGGTTGGTGGAATCCTAGGATTCCATGGAGTCCCAGTTGGGAATCACTGCATTTGCAGCTCAAGGGGTTGGTGCAGAGTGAGCACTATACCAATCTGTCTTTCATAAATGATATGTATTTGCTCTGTGCAAGCTACCAAAGAGATGAGTTTACAGTACGGATGGTGTAATGGTCAGCGTTATTGCCTCACAGCACTGAGGTCATGGGTTCAATTCCCACCATGGCCCTAACTATGTGCCATTTGTATATTCTCCCCGTATTCACGTGGGTTTCCTTTGGGTACTCTGGATTCCTCCCACAATCCAAAAATATACTGGTAGTTTAACTGGATCCTAACAAAATAAACACTAGCATGTGTGTATGTTTGTGTACATGTGGTAGGGAATATAGATTGTAAGCTCCACTGGGACAGGGACTGATGTGAATGGTGAAATATTCTCTCTGTAAAGCACTGCAGAATATGGGACAGGGACTGATGTGAATGATGAAATATTCTCTCTGTAAAGCACAACGGAATATGTGTGCACTATGTTAATAACTGGTAATAATTAAATAAATAAATAAATAAATAATACTATTGCTGACTTTGCCTAAAGAGGCGGAACAGCGGAGGGAAGGGTGTGCAAATGCATGCCTGAGTACAGTAAGGGCATGTTTGGCCAAATGTGGGTGATACAGACCTGCAGATGTACCTTTTGATAGCTACAATCCAACAATCTGGTTCATTAATAAAATGTTTCTCCCGGCGGCCCTGCAAATAATGTCGTTGTACCATTTTATAATTGGTAGGAGGTAGCCCATAGCTTTCCTTCCCACCCATGATTAAAAAACTCATGTAATGTTTAAATATTTAGCATGCATTAAGCGATGAATTGATGCAAGGGATGAGAGTATTAAACTCCCACTATATAAATCTTGAATACTGTATAGAATTATGGGCACCCTGCTACAAAAAGGATATCGTGGAACTAGAAAAGGTTCAGAGATGAGTGACCAAATTGATAAAGGGGATGGAGACTCTAGAATATGAGGAAAGGCTTGCTAGGCTAGGTATGTTTATATTGGAAAAAAGAAGATTAAGAGGGGACATGATTAACATTTACAAATATATAAGGGGTCAATACACAGAGCTAGCGGGGAATTTGTTTTTGGTAAGATCATCAAAAAGGACACTGGAACACCCGCTTAGGTTGGAGGAGAGGAGATTTTGCCCAAAGAGACGGAACGGTTTCTTCACAGTAAGGACAATATGTATATGGAATTCCCTACCTAAGAGAGTAGTAATGGCGGACTCAGTCACTACTTTTAAAAATGAGCTTGATAAATTACTTTTGGACAAGGATATACAGGGTTATGGTGGGTAAATCATGTACTATAGTAATAATAAAATGGAGTTTTTTAGTTTACAGCTAAACACTCACCACAGTTAAATTTAGTCTTAAAAATAGTTCAATAACAGGTTGAACTCGATGGACACATTTTCTTTTTTCAACCTCAGAAACAATGTTACTATGTTTCTATGTAAATATATCTGCATCATAAAAAAGAAGGATATTAGTGAAATCTGTATCCTATAATACACGGTATCTTGTCTCAGTAGTGATGGGAACTTTAGAAAAGACAACTATGTTTATTACACATATCAGGGACAGGTTTTACCTTGGCGACTGCAGCACCGTCACAACTGGTCTAAAGTAGTACAAAAGGCAAATCCAGCTCTAATAAGCCTTATAATTATGAGACTCACTTTGGATATATATTTTGCTTGGGAAATAAGAAAAAAGCAGGACGACATACAGGGTACTTAGAGCAGTAAACCGATAAAGTCCCTTTTACAAAAAAAGTCTGTGTTTTGAAGGCTGCAAGTACTACAGTATAGAATGCAGTTATTTTCCTGAAGGGACATCTGACAAACATAGTGGTGACAAAGCATCTCCATGAAGTCTAATTAATAACATTATTTTGCCTGCATTATCAACTGCATGTTCCTACAAAAATAAGTATGAATTGCAATGCTTACACAGCATTATTATACAAGTGGTTGGTATTAAGCCTGTGGTTCTCAAACTGTGTACCGTGGCACCCTGGGGTGCCTCAGAGTACTTGCAGGGGTGCCCTGGGTTGGTGGTCCAGGTCCAAATCAAATTATTTATGGTCAATGTAATAGGCAAACCAGTGCTTGTGGCCTAATTCATGTTTATATGCAATGGCTGATGTTCATGCAATGGAGCGATTATCGGCAAACTGCGCATGCGCTGCAATCGCAATGTGCATGCGCGAGGGTACTGATGTGATGCCTCTGGCACTGAGAACTTTGTCGCAGAGTGATTGATAGGAAGTGGCTGTTTGGAGGTGTTATCGGGGAGTTTCGGGTGAGTGGTTGGGAAAACAAGGTGTGTCATGGCCAGGATGTGTATCTTCTGATGGCTGCGTGATCATATGTGCAGATCAGAGGCGTCGGAATGGGGGGGGGGGGCAAGGGAGCAGCTCGCTCCCCCCAAACATGAGAGAGGCGCCTGCCGCCACAGTACGCGTCTGAGATAGGTGCCACACATAACGAGCGCTTTAGCCGCGGACCGCGATTCACTGACTGTCACTGTCTGGCAGTGACAGTCAGTGCTGCTGCTGCTCCTCCCGTATTGCTCTGATCACGCATATGTAATGAGCGGTGAAGCGTCATGACGTCAAGCAGCTCATTACATATGCGCAAGCTTTGCTGGGGCCAGCCACGGATGTCGCAGGAGAGAGACTGTCACTGAAAATGCGGGGGCCGCCCGCTCCTGATTGCCCGCCCGCCCGCCTGCCTGGCCAGCCAGCCAGTCAACGTTCTGTGGGGCTTTGTGTTCCTGGCACTGTGGGGACATATGTATATCTGGCACTGGGGACCTATGTATAACTGGCTCATGGGGCATATATGTATCTGGCACTGGGAACATGTGTATAACTGGCTCTAGGAGTGTATGTGTGTATATATATATATATATATATATATATTCCTAGAGCCAGTTATACACATGTTCCCAGTGCCAGATATACATATATACCCCTGAGCTAGATATCCATACAGTATATGCCCCCAGAGCCAGTTATACATACATGCCCCAGAGCCAGATATACATATATGCCCACCGCACATCACTGATATATGCCCCCAGAGAGGTAGATATATATATATATATATATATAGACAGCGGTGTGGGGATCGGCACTCTGAAATAGGGGTACTAGGAATACTTGCTGCGGTGCCCTCTGTGATCCTGTGTGGGATCCAATATGGTGAGTAGAAAAAGCAGCGGCACTCAGCAGTCGGAAGTAAATGATGAGAAACAACTTTTAATCACGTCCTACGGCGTTTCGGGGAACAAGCCCCGTCTTCAGGGACAGACAATATAACAATACAAGTGTACATACAACATATATATACCCGTGCTGAACAATTAATCATGAACAGGATTCATCTCACCTGTCAGACGCCGCCACCGCCGCCGCGTCCGGGTGTCAGCGTGTCCACGAGTCCCCGGACACTGACGTCAGTTGGCAGTGCATCGCATCGCAGTGCCATCAAATTGGCCATTGAGAAGGGCACTAGCGATCAACCTGTAGCCCGACATTGCGTACAAGCATGACATACGGTAGCCAGCATGCGGGCCATCATAATAGATCAAGTACCTTTGTCACACCGTGGAGGAGATAGGAACAGGATCCTACTGCAACGAGAATGCAGGTGGATCTTTGTTCTCAATACCCTGTCACCACGGGGTTTAAATGAGACCATGGGTCTCCAAAGCTTCCTATGATTACAGTGTGACTCTAGTTATCCCTATTAATCTTAAATAATAATCCAATGGTGTAGGCAATAGATTTCTTCCAAAGACACTGTAATGTTGTTTACATATTGACCTAAATCATTAATTGACCAGTTTTAGGGGCAATGTATGTGTAGACCCTATTATAATTGAATGTTATACCACCGGATATTCACTGGCTCGTCACTCCCTAGATCAGAGGATATAAGTTTTTAACCTTTATTGTATATATACTTTTTTAATGTTTTCTGTACCAGCAGACACGCTAAGTTTGGTGTCCGCTGCACAATAACCTCACGCTTTCTTTGTTTATGTTTATTTTCAGTTGCTTAGCAACACTATTGTGACCGTCGGGATTGGCTCCCTGTCCGGCGCTGCCAACTGACGTCAGTGTCCGGGGACTCGTGGACACGCTGACACCCGGACGGACGCGGCGGCGGTGGCGGCGTCTGACAGGTGAGATGAATCCTGTTCATGATTAATTGTTCAGCACGGGTATATATATATATGTTGTATGTACACTTGAATTGTTATATTGTCTGTCCCTGAAGACGGGGCTTGTTCCCCGAAACACCGTAGGACGTGATTAAAAGTTGTTTCTCATCATTTACTTCCGACTGCTGAGTGCCGCTGCTTTTTCTACTCACTATATATATATATATATATATATATATATAAATAATATATATCTATCTACCTCTCTGGGGGCATATATCAGTGATGTGCCGTGGGCATATATGTATATCTGGCTCTGGGGCATGTATGTATAACTGGCTCTGGGGGCATATACTTATGTATATCTGGCTCAGGGGTATATATGTATATCTGGCACTGGGGAAATATGTATATCTGGCACTGGGGACATATATGTATATCTGGCACTGGGGGTATATATGTATATCTGGCACTGGGGACATATGTATATCTGGCTCTGGGGACATATGTATATCTAGCTCTGGGGGCATTTATGTATGTATATCTGGCACTGGGGGCATTTATGTATGTACTGTATATCTGGCACTGGGGG
The DNA here is from genome assembly GCF_028390025.1 of Pseudophryne corroboree. NCBI lineage: Eukaryota > Metazoa > Chordata > Amphibia > Anura > Myobatrachidae > Pseudophryne > Pseudophryne corroboree. The sequence goes on along the minus strand of NC_086447.1, from coordinate 684,981,864 downwards.
CATATATGTATATCTGGCACTGGGGGCATATATGTATATCTGGCACTGGGGGCATATATGTATAACTGGCACTGGGGACGCTCTACAGTGTATATAATGGGCTCTGTCAGGCATAATGTGTGTAAGAGGCCCTACCAGACATAATGTATATAAGGGGCTTTGGGGGTAATTCAGACCGGATTGCTGCAGCGACAGTGATCACAGTCTGAATCCCTTTGTGGAGTGCGCATGCACCCCGGTAGCCCAGTGAAATGCTGACAGCATCTCTGGGCTGCGATCACCTCTGCCTGATTGAGAGAAAGAGGTGGTTGCGGGGTGGGAGAGGGCGTGCCAACGGCGTAAGAACACAGTTGGCTGGGTGCGGTCCAGACAACGCAGGTGTGTCCGGTCCGTTGCGGGGTCGAGCCGCGACGGCTGTGTTGTAAGGGAGATACTAGCCAGGTGCAAAATCATCACCGCTATGCGATGCTTTCACACACGTGCGGGGGGGGGGGGGGGAGGGGGAGAACCAGACATGCTGGGTGGACTAGCCCTGTGCTTGACGTCCCCCGCATGTCTAAGAAACTGATCGTAGATGTGCTACATTTAGCACATCTGCGATCAGTTCTGAATTAGGCCCTCTACCAGGCATATAGTGTGTAAGGGAGCTCTACCAGACATAATGTGTATACGGGGACACTCACTCACTGCTACTCCATAGAGTTTCGTACAGGTACAAGTGACCTGTCTAAGGTGGCCATAAATTAGGGGCGCCAAATTGAGATTTTATCTTGCCCCCCCAACTGAAAAATGTTCTGACACCCCTGGTGCAGATACATAGCATCCGATGTTCTCTGTAATTTTGTATAGTCCACAATTGCAATTGAGCTTGCAGTGGTTGTCTCTTTTCATTCCTTGGTGGCAGCTTCACTTGCTACATTAGCAGTCCCAAAGCCTAGAGAACTGGGTGATATCTTGAAAGATATCTTGAAAGATATGAATTGCAATGCTTACAAAGCATTATTATACAAGTGGTTGGTATTAAGCCTGTGGTTCTCAAACTGTGTACCGTGGCACCCTGGGGTGCCTTAGAGTACTTGCAGGGGTGCCCTGGGTTGGTGGTCCAGGACCAAATCAAATTATTTATGGTCAATGTAATAAGCAAACCAGTGCTTGTGGCTTCCAATGATAAAATATGTAGACAAACAGCAGTGAATCATGGCCCTCACCACATCACTGAACCTAAGGATGACATATACAATCGACTTAATTTAATATTTTATCTGAATTTCTCAATAAGAAACTTTTGGCCTAGGGGTGTCGCAAAAAAAACTACTGTATTAAGCTATAACATTATCTGATACAGGCAAAATAATGGCAATATGGGTATTAACTGATTTTAAATTAAGATGAAAAATGGATCTCTTAGTAAGAATGAGGATAAATGAGTCAGAAATATTACTTGGATAGTAACCCCCTTCTTCTTCCTCCCTACCAGCAGGTGTTTGCAAAGATATATTGGGCCTAATTCATGTTTGTATGCAATGGCTGATGTTCATGCAATGGAGCGATTATCGGCAAACTGCGCATGTGCTGCAATCGCAATGTGCATGCGCGAGGGTACTGCTGTTATCCCTCTGGCACTGAGAACTTTGTTGCAGAGTGATTGACAGGAAGTGGCTGTTTGGAGGTGTTATCGGGGAGTTTCGGGTGAGTGGTTGGAAAAACAAGGTGTGTCATGGCCAGGATATGTATCTTCGGATGGCTGCGTGATCGTATGTGCAGGTACATAGCATCCGATGTTCTCTGTAATTTTGTATAGTCCACAATTGCGATTGAGCTTGCAGTGGTTGTCTCTTTTCATTCCTTGGTGGCAGCTTCACTTGCTACATTAGCAGTCCCATAGCCTAGAGAACTGGGTGGTATCTTGAAAGATATCTTGAAAGATATGAATGATATCGTTCATAAGTGAATGATAAATCATTCATATCTTTCAGTGTGGCTGCCTCAACGATGAACGATGCATGTGCCCGAAATCGTTCATCGTTGAACGATCATTGTTGATACATGCCAGTCAATTTGGACGATATAGATGTATGTACTCTCATATCGGCCAACTTGACCATCGATATCGTCCAGTGCGTAATAAATATTGACCATCGCTAATACTGTTGGTCGATAATATCGATGGTCAAAAACATTGCCCAGTGTGTAGGCCCATTGTCCAATGCAGTCACTCCCAATCTTCCTACGCTGAAGGAAAACGTAATTAACTATAGCAAACATCTACCCACCTAGGCCTTCTGTATCACATCATTCTCTGTACTCATGTTACAGATGATGAGGATGATGATGATTGTTGCCCATGTGGTGATCATCTCAAGATTGCAACAAACAGCACACAGTGATTGGCGATGTGATGTGATGTGGAGATGGGGGGGATAGAGAAAAATGGAAAGATCAGGAACCACTAGGTGCCTTCTCTATTGAGTCCCTCCATAACCCTCTTCCCTATGGGGACTTTTATGGTCAGAAAGCAGGAGTCATCGCTGATATATAACTTTGTTAAATAAAGGGTGATTCTGTACTAATAAACATCTTAGTGATATTTGGTGGACCCCTTTCTTTGAAAGTAAAGCATTCATAACCTAGAACCAGAAATAACGACACTGAGACTTGAATTTTGGCAGAAAATTGCTAGCTATTTATTTGTCCCTATCCATTAGGAAACCTGTAATAAAGAAATTAATTTAATATGCCGCTCCAGCTGGCATATGGTGGCGGCCCAAAAGAACGGCTCAATTAATCTGAATTAACTTTAAATAACTAACCCTATAAATTTACTAAAACTTACTATAAACCGGTAATAGGTGACAACTCAACCCCCACAGTGACTACCCACCGCTCCTGGGTGCCCTGCCGCTGCCTTCCCGGACGGGTGGTCAAGCGGCCATAAGTCGATGGAGGTGAGTGCACCTAAACCACAACAAACTGTAAAAACACTACAGTTTTCCCTACAATACAAAACTGCCGTTCTTTTCCGCCAATAAATAGCCAACGAAAACAGCCAACAACTTAAAGCCAAAGCCCACGTGCCACAAATTCGTAATACCAGGGCGGGAGGGTGGGAAAGCAAATCACCAAGAGACTTAAGATGGCCTCTCCTTCCCTATATATAGCAAACCCTCCCCCTAAAGAAGGCTGTACTTTCCTCACAGCTAGGTCCACCCCTCCCCAGATGTTTAACTCTTTCCTCTCCTATGCAGTCAATACTCTCTCCTAAACATCTTAGTGATATTTGGTGGACCCCTTTCTTTGAAAGTAAAGCATTCATAACCTAGAACCAGAAATAACGACACTGAGACTTGAATTTTGGCAGAAAATTGCTAGCTATTTATTTGTCCCTATCCATTAGGAAACCTGTAATAAAGAAATTAATTTAATATGCCGCTCCAGCTGGCATATGGTGGCGGCCCAAAAGAACGGCTCAATTAATCTGAATTAACTTTAAATAACTAACCCTATAAATTTACTAAAACTTACTATAAACCGGTAATAGGTGACAACTCAACCCCCACAGTGACTACCCACCGCTCCTGGGTGCCCTGCCGCTGCCTTCCTGGACGGGTGGTCAAGCGGCCATAAGTCGATGGAGGTGAGTGCACCTAAACCACAACAAACTGTAAAAACACTACAGTTTTCCCTACAATACAAAACTGCCGTTCTTTTCCGCCAACAGCGAAAGACTCATCCCCAAAGTCTTTCGCACCGCCACCATAAACCTACCCTAACTCCTGCAAAGCGAAACCTAGATCCTCCAGAAAAAACATCATCCCCTCATTGGATAGATGTACTCCATCGCGCCGGAAAAGGTGGCTGTCTCTGAACCGTATCCTCGGGTGGCGAACCACCCTCCCACCGTGGGACAGCACCCACTTTGCCACCGCTCCGTTCACCTTTTTCCGGGCCTCATCAATCTGGCGACCATCCGCCACACCCCTCCAACACAATCTTGGCACCATCATGGAAAAAACCAACACACAATTGGTCCATGCCGCGGTCACACTTGCCAGATCCTGTATCATGGCCCACCGCAGATCCAAGGATGTCCTCTTCCCCAGGTCGTTGCCACCTAGATGGACAACCAAAACCCTAGGGACTCCATGCTTGCTGGCCTGACTCACTAACCTACTCCTCAGCTCACCCCACATCATTCCTCGCCAGCCAAGCCATCTGACACCCTGTGTTCCTAGCAATGCCTGAGACCCTTCCGAGGCCACAAACCTGGCCGCCCAGTAAATGTAAGAGTGGCCAACCACCCAAATGGGCAAATAGTCTCCGAACCATCCTGAAGGGAAAAAGAGGGGTAGAATTGATTACTAAGAGGCTTATTAATTGTTTATACTGAAGGATCTGCCAAAAAAGAAAACTTTAGATCTCGCCATTGCAGCAGTCACGGCCTAGCCGACTGCACCATGTTCCGTTGCCAATTTAAAGCGCAATTAAAGACACAAAGGGGAAGGATCAAATAAAACAAACGAAATAAAAAAAGGGGGGGGGGTATAAAATGGGAAACACATGTAATAACTCAGCTGGAGGTGAAACGTAAAGACCTGCTGAGGGACTCTGATTAGACCAAATTAGCCGAATTATAGATTAGAATTCAGTCCGTCAAGTCAGGCAAAAAATCGCAAATAACTCCAGACCCCCGCTGCCGACTCATGCCAGCAACGGCGGGTAGCTAATCCCTGAGTAGGATAAAAAAAAGGGGGAACACCAACAGACGCGCAACACCATAAAATCACAGAACTGGAACAACGTAATACATTGCCATTTAAACAAAGCCCCAAGCGCAAACCGACCTCTCATGTGACGGGGCGAATATATCGTCTGTAACTTGACGACTTCCATCGCCCCACCGCTTGGATTTCAGTTCTGGAGCAACCCGCCGCAGCAGCCGACGTCGCTGCGCCTATGCGAAAGGAATGGGTACCGAAAGCGGTGGGTGGGAGGCCCAAGCCCGCCAAACAACGACTCAGCATCCAACGAAACTGGTATTTCGTGACTGGCAGCCCATCATAATGCAACAGCCAAGACCCCTCCTTAACGGGTCGCACCACCACATATTGCCTTGCCAGCCAACTGGGCAAACGCTCTCCTCTAGCGCTGGAACCATTGTAACCCAGCGCCCTCTCCCCACTTGATCCGTCTTGGAGCGTCGCAACCTGCACAGCAAGGACCTCTCACCCACTACCACGTCCCCGACCAGCATGCGCGAATCTGCTCTCTTGGAAGGCGCTACCAACTCAGAAACTCGAAAGGCCCCATGGTAAGCCATTGAGAACGCCAAACTAAACAAAAGCGTCTCAAACCTGGACGACGCGACTCGCCCTACCGCCTCGATGACGGCTAGCAACAAAGCCGCATCGATGGGCCGCCTCCTATCCGGTGGCGACGGCGCAACTCGCGCCCACCCTTTTATTGCCTTCCGCAGAACCTCGCTTTTCGTTACGTCAGGGACGCCTCGCAGCTTGCAGAAAAATGAGATGCCTGCCAAATACCGCGATACCACTGCTCGTGACCTACCGGAGACGTAAAGCTGCCACATAAAAGAAAGCATCAGCCGATGCCTACTCTTACCTTGATGCTGACGCCCTTGGACAAACTCCTCCCATTCACTCCAAGCTTGTTCGTAAGCCTTGAGCGTGGCTGGCGCTACTGACCGCAACGCTAGACCCTCCAGTCCGGCCCGATCACCTGCCAAACCTAACCGGGACAATGAAAACCTTGCTCGTTGGCCTCAGGTGCTAACAACCAACACCTCTCCCACTGTCCTCGCGACAAAGCGTCGACAATCCCATTCTCCAAACCGGGCACATGTTGCGCGCGGAACCACAGGTTCCTACGCAAGCATGTCAAAAGCAATTGCCCTAGCACCCGCATAACCACCAACGACTTTGCCCTCTGGTTATTAATCGCATGCACCACGCCCAGATAATCGCATCTAAACAAAATGCTGCGATTAGCCAGCCGATCGCCCCAGACCTCCAACGCCACCATAATGGGAAAAACTCCAGAAGCAAAAGGTCCTTCGTGAAACCCCCGCGATGCCATTCTGCCGGCCACGAGGCCGCGCACCAAGATCCCTCCAGATGGCAACCGAATCCAGAGGCGCCCGCTGCGTCGGTGAACAGCTGCAACCTAGCGCTGTCCGCCATTGGGGCCTGCCATATACACACCCCGTTGAAGTCCTCGAGGAACGAGGCCCATATTGCCAAATCCCTCTTAATCTCTGAGGACAAACGCACGAAATGGTGCGTTCTGGCACACCCCGCAGTCGCCCTTCACAGCTTCCGGCAGTACACACCTAAAAGCGAACTCAAATGAGCCGGAAGGCGCCTGGAGCCTTCTTAGGAACCACCCCCACTGGAGAAATGACCAAGTCATCCCCCGAAGGAACACGCCGCGTTGTTAAACGTGAAACATTTTCCTTTTGTGGTGGCATGCCCCCCTGCGCGGACTGCCGACCTACCTGACTTGGCCAATCCGCCGTCCGCGCCGAACCACTGGGAGGACGACCCTGCGTGGTGCCCGTCCGCCCCCGGCTTCCGGGGCTCCTCCGCCTGTAGCGAAGCCCGGGTGACCTTGAGCCCAACCTCAACGTCCTTGAACCCGAAGTCCATGACCTGCAAACCTTCCTGTTGTTCCCTGAATTCCTGATCGTACCTGCGCCACTCCGATCCCGAAGACGTGCGCTGCATGTCATGTACGAGATGCAGGTACCTAATTATATTCGTGTGCTCTGCCGGCCTGTCCTCCAGGTAAGATGCCGCGAAGACCCAGAACCCGGCCAGGCAATTATCGAAGGTACGGAATGCCTCAGCCCCGATGCCCTTCTTTGCGCCGCCACCTTATACTCTTTCTTCGCGACCTTCGTCAATACGAACACGTCCACGAAGTCCCCCCTCCAAATCTTCTTGCGGCAGCTATCTCGCAGCCCCCGCAGTACAGCAGTATAGACGAATCGCACGACACCGGGCAAATTGCGAGCTTCTTGGCCCTACGCGCTTCCTCGCTAAGCCGCTTGCGCCTGTTCCGCTGCCCTCTTGGCGAATTTATGCCCGCTTCTTTGCCCTAGTTGTGCTACTGACTTCGGACGCCTGTGACTACATTGAAGATGAGGAAGAGGAAGAACTACGCGAACTAGAGCTCGTGGAGGAACCCGAATACCGACTGCACCACCTTACCTGATGCCGCCGACTGCCCCGACATGGAATCTTCCGGCGCGTCCAAATCGTTGCCTTCCTCCTCGAAATCTGCCATCGCCTCATCCCCGAGCTCCCTTGAAAAAGAGGAAGAAGCGGAGGACCCCTCCAGCACTCGCGGCACATGCCGCGGCCTCAGTGCTGGGGGCGTTGCGGCCGTGAGCTCCCCCGCGTCCTGCCCTGGACCCTGTTGTAATTCTGCGGCGACCGTCCCGAGCTCACGGCAGGCGCGTGCCACCCGCTGCGCCGCCATAGCCCGCAGCCCGCCGGAACGAACAGCCGTTCTAGGGGAGGCAGCTGCGGCTAGCGGCCCTAACACCTTCACCGCTGTGGCCAGGGCCGAGCCAGCGCTCCGGAGGGGTCGTGACTGCCCCAAAACGCGGTCCTGGGTCCTTCGCCGGGGCCCGCGTGCGACCACGCACTCGCCGCCCGACATGCGTGTGCCGGGCATCCGACGCACGCTGCCCTTGCGGGAAAGCGGAGGCACCGCTGTCAACGCCCGCACTGCCCTCGCCTCCGAATTTGTCCCCTCTTCCCGTGTATCGGAACTATCCGATGCCGCAGAGGGGGGGGGGGGGGACCGCCGCGAGCTCCTGCGGCGCGTGCAGCAGCCCTGCGGCCACTAACCCATTCCCTGTCCCCCCTCCTCCCCCGCAGGCCGCTAGATTCCGGCCCTGGGGGAGTGATCTGAAAAGACCGGGAACCCCGCGGCGCAGCAGAGCGCGCGCGCACTGCTCCGCTTTCAGTGGACACGGGCTCGCGCACCCGGTGACCTCTTGCTGCCGCACCCCTTCTCCTTGGTATCGCACTGCCCTGCCAGTGATCATAATTGCCCTGTCTCCCCTCTCCCCCCGGCTCCCGCCGGACTCCGGCTGCCTGGGAGATAGCAGGGGAGACAGCAGGGCCGGCGGCGCTGCTGCGCACACACGTGCGCGGCTAGCGGCGCCAGAGGCGAGCGTGGGCGCGCGCGCACCTCGGGCGCGCGCCCCACTGCTCTCTGTCACCACAAGGCCTCTTGTCTGGGCTCCTGCATTAAGAGCTCCATTAGCTTAACCTGGTTGATCACTGCCTCTCCCCCTCCCTCCCCGCTCCACACCGTGTTCCGGCTGCGGGGGAGAGGGCTGAGGAGACAAGGAGGAAAGCGGCGCCGCTGAGCGCACACGTGCGCGAGCGGCGCCGCCGGAGCCGCGCGCGTCCCACCGCTTCCGGTCCGTGCTCTCTCAGCCGAAGCGTTTGGGGATGACGCCGTGCGAGGCCCTGCGACAGGCCTCGCTCGGCTGGCCACCGTCCCCCGCCCAGTGCCCTCCCCCCGCCTGGAACCACTAGCCGGCCCCCGGCAAGGGGGAAGAGCTGGGCATCGAACTCAGTCTCCGGTCCCTGGATGAGCGCCTGGCGCGGCGCGCTCCCGCGGGCACCCGGCACTGGGGCTTCCCCGGCCATGCCCGGAGGCAAGGGCTGCTGCCCGCCCACCTCCGGGCGGCCTGACTCCCTCTCTGATCCTCCTCGTCGGCCGCTCCCGCCAGTCACATCCGGCCCGGCTTCCGCCAGATCCCTCGAGGAGGCCCTAGGAGATGGGACGCCGTCCCCAGGGCCAGCCAGTTCGCCCCCGGAACCAGCCCCCACCGCCCGATGAGCGGTAACATGGGCGAGTGGCAGCCAGAGCACTGATGTGTGACCTAAATGCAGGGAGCTGACAATAGAGATGGCTACTGACTCTCTGTCTCAACACAGTGACTCGAATCATCAGGAAGTGTGAATGACTCGAGTCACTCACTGTTTCATGAGTCGAGACAGCAGCAGCTTCTCTCAGACAGAGGGAGGAAACTCTGTGTCCTTCAGTCAGTGTGTTCTGCTGTCTTTAGCTGTGATTGGCCAGAGGCTATACCAGGTGACACCCAGTGGGAGGGGGGAGGGAGCAGTCACGACTCACCAGTCAGTGAGTGCTCTGCTGCTGTGCCTGATCCATGTCATGAATCATGCTTCATCCTGAGTCTGCCAGTGAGTTGAGACAGTTGTACACTGTGTAGACTCAGTGACTCAGTGAATGAATCTGATTCATGCAGCAGGAGGTGGAGCCCCTGTGGTACAGGGCTCTCGGCTCAGTGGTCACTGATCCTGCTCAGTGTGATTGTGGGTGGCAAACTCCCTGGAGGCTAGATAGTGGATAATATAATAAATCCAAGGCCACCTAAAATCATCCAATCAGCAAAGTATGCAAGATAAAAAAAAAAAAACGTTTTTATTTGGTTTAGTTACAGAATGAATGATGTGTTTCATGGCTGTTAAGCTTTCTCTCCTCAGCCAAAAGTAATGTCATATTCTATAACTAGTATGCAATAAGTGGTTATTAATAATATATCAACATAACAGTAAATCTATGTTAACATATTATTAACAATCAGGGCATAAGCAGCTGCCTCCCCCAGATACACTGTACAATCACTGCAGCTGAATAACTCCATGAGTCCAGCACTGATCCTCCAGCACTGGCAACTCACTGATTCATGTGCAGTCTCTGCAACACATTCCACTACAGATGAGTCATGACTCATGTGCCGAGACACTGACTCCAGACACTTCACTGAACTGAGTCATGTGTCTCAGCTCAGTTCAGTGAATCACTTTGCCCATGACTAGCTGACAAAACACTGAAATGTATAAATCCGAAAAAGAAAATGGGGGGATTCTGCAAAGCAGCACTTACCCCAAAGCAAATCACCAAGAGACTTAAGATGGCCTCTCCTTCCCTATATATAGCAAACCCTCCCCCTAAAGAAGGCTGTACTTTCCTCACAGCTAGGTCCACCCCTCCCCAGATGTTTAACTCTTTCCTCTCCTATGCAGTCAATACTCTCTCCAAAAGGAGAAATAGCCCCTTTTGCATGCTTAATTGAAAAAATAAGCACCTTAAATGGAAGAGCATTTATTATATTCATCAAACATTCCTAAATGGAGGTTTAGGAACTAGGTCCCACTATTGTTATCTGTGAAGAGCTTACAGTGCTACATTACATACAGTAAATGTCAATAGCAATAATAAGTACATCCACAATCTATAAAAAGTACCTTAAAAACATTTACAGACTTGTGTTTTGCAAGAGTATTTCAAGTATTTGGGAAGCAGAATTAAATGCCATGGTTGTTATCTGTACACAAAATGAGCTATTGCAACATAGATTTGCTTTTTACATGCTTTGTGTCTTATCTGTTTTTTATGTAAAACAAAATAATTCTACAAAAGATTTGAAAAGTTCACAAAACACTTGAAAAAAAAAAAAAAAAGATGATCGGTGTTAAATGTCAAGGTTTTGCATGTATTCTAAAATCAGTTCTCATTATACAGATTATATGAATTAATTTTACATTTCAATATGCCCATGTTCTCAAATCTTAGTTTCCATGGCAACAATATTGGACCTTGTTTACCTGTCCATGCAGTTATCATTGAAATGAAGGACTTTTTTTTAGATTTTTTTTATTTTTTATTAGGAAAGGGATTAAACGGCAGAATCCACCATAATTATATAGAATTATAAAATACACATTTGTTGATCTATTTTTCAGTAAAATGGGCCGTGCTTCATCAAAGGGATAATAAAAATAAATGTTCCTACTTTATTTTGTGAGTGGTTCTTTCATACATAGGGGCTAATTCAGACCTGAATGCTGCTGTGCGTTTTCGCACATCAGGCGATCAGGTCTGAACTGCGCATGTGTATGCACCGCAATGCGCAGGCGCGACGGTCCGCAGCGACGGGGAGCACTGGGCAGTGACGGGATGGTGCAACAAATCCGATCGCACCGGCGATCGCAAGAAGATTGACAGGAAGAGGCCGTTTGTGGCTGGCAACTGACCGTTCTCTAGGGAGTATCCGGAAAAACACAGGAGGGACACGGCGCTTTGTGGGAGGATTTGTGACGTCAGCTCCGTCCCTGATCATCGCAGCGGCTAAGTAAGTCCTGGGCTGTACAGAGACCGCACAAACTGCTGTTTGTGCACCTCTCCTGCACATGCGATCGCACAGCTGCACAGCGAATTCCCCATCCCCCTGTAGGCGGCGACTACCTGATCGCAGGGATGCAAAAAACGCACCCTAGCGATCAGGTCTGAATTACCCCCTTACTTTGGATCTCTGAATTTATATATGTATGTCTTTAATGTATGTATAAAGAACACATTGTACTTAATCAATGATGAAGACAGAAAAGCCTCCTCTTCAGAGAATCTAAAGTGTGAATTTTGTAAACGGCCGGTTTATGCACTTATCTGGCGGTATTGAATCCTGACGATTTACTAATCCCAAAACTACTAGAAAACTGGCACAAACCGCAATTTACATTGTAAATCAACGTCCTAAGGGCCTAATTCATCATGGATTGCAATTTAGAGATTTTGCAATTTGGCCAATTATCGAAAGACTGCGCATGTGCCGTGTACGCAATGCATATTAGATACTATGTTACTATGTTACACATGCGTCAGAGCCACATTGCGATTGCAGCGCATTGACAATTTTAAAGCAACGCAATCGCACATTGATTGATAGGAAGTGAGCGTTTAGGGGTGATAACATGGTGTTTTGTGGGAGTGGTGGCAAAAAGGCAGGCATGTCATGGCCGTTTGGTGGGCGTGTCTCTGACATCATCTGCAATCACTTGTATGCAACAACATGTACATATTTATGGATGCTCTGGCTTGGCGCATATAGATTTTACCCCTTCGATGTTCCCGATTTTTGCAGTGCATATGCAAAACTGCGCATGCATTGCAACACTGCGATGGGCATTTTTTCCATTACTGGGCGGTAATTACCTGTACGATTCTTTGCAACTGAGATTGCAAAAAATTGCAAATTTTAGTAGCAATATCAAACCATGCTATTGGATCCATGCTATACACTGCAAAAAATAAAAACCACCAGAATTATTAAGGGCTGGACTGCAACACCACGCAAGAAGGCAGCATAAAGAGCAGTGTCTAATGGGCCTTTTTCGCTAAAGAGAGCCATGCAATGTTGTTTTTTTATTATTTTAAAATAATAATTAATAAGAAAACAATATGCAGGGTCAGCACCGGAGCCAGATTTTATGGCACCCTGTTCTGACCCTAACACATTGAGGGTCATTCCGGTGCATTGCTTTCTACTCCTGTTGAATGGTTTGTTTTATGCAGTTGCGATTATATGCTAAAAAGGGCAGGAGGTAACGTGTGCAAAAGGACGCTCATTTTGATCGCATCATTTGCATACGGCACTGCATGATTGCAGAAACATTGCTAACATCATCGCACACCCAGAGCTTGAGTGCCCCTGAAGACGCGCAGGCTGAGCTGTTCTTCCAGGACGCACAGACCTCTTCAGTAGCAAGCGTGATCACAGCTGCTAATATATGCATGCCCATGCTGACTTCCTCTAACCCACTTTGCGACTAAAATCTTGCTGCGACTGCACTCACTGTGTATGCGCACTGCCACTATTACAGTATGTCACATGAGGAAGCGGGGTAGACGACAGTAGAACGTGTACAGCTGTAGTCTTTTGGATTCTCTGCACTGCAGCAGTGCTACCGGCTGCTAGCAAGATGCAGGTGGTGTGGGGGCAGTACCAATGCCACTCCCAGGGTCCTGCACCTGGTGTGACAGCATAATTTGCACCCCCTCCTTACAGCCCTGAGTGGAGTACCTTCCTAAAAAAGTGTAACCAGCACTAGCGCTTGAAGCCTAGGCTGGTAGTAGCAAAATTGGAAGTACAAAAAGTGTGAAGTCCAACCCTGAAATTGCTGCAAGCAGCAGTAGGTTTTACACAAAGTGTGGGGTCCCCTTGACCTAGTGCCAACCAGACCTAGGGCTCATCCCAGCACACCTGAGCTACAGGTGTTTGGGTAATTACTGAACAGTATCATAGTTTAACATAAAAATATATTATTTTTTACTGGTATACTACAGATCCCAGCAAGGCCTGCCATGACCAATTTCAGTGGCTGCTTCTTAGCACCCAAGTGGGGTAATATCCATTCAGAATGGCTGCTCTCATGTTCAGAGAGCAGCCATTTATTCCAATTGTAATAACAGGTACTATACATTCCATTTGCATTGCAGTTGCTTAGAGTACAAGCTGTGCGTAATTTAGTAAGATTTTTTTTCATAAAGTGAAATATAAGTAAATAATATATATCCTGGATGCCAGGCAGAGACGAATTAAGGGGAAAGGGAACCCAGTGGACGAGTACCCCTGGGCCTCCCTATCTTTGGGGCCCTCCTAGCTAGAGCAGTTTCAGCTCGGCTCTGGCCATGTATTGTGCCAGTACTATCCCCCAGCCCTTCAGTAAAAAAACAAAAAACCTGCCAACCAAAATGCCTTGCCTGTACTGTACCTCAGACTCTTCACTTTACAATGAGTAGTGCGGTAGTGACAAGAAAGCCTAAAATGGCTCCTCTCATACAGATTGCATTATCGTGCAGTATTTTTTACTACACAGTATGCAGCCAGGGCTTACCACTATCAGGGCTGGCTCCAGTGCACTAATAGCCGCAGGGCTAGTGCAAGGATTCTCGGCACCCTAAGCAAAACTTCAGCCTACTGTCCCCAACCACCACCAATACTCACTTCCCAGCCCTTCCAATGTAAGTGTGACTTATAAGTTCCACAGCCACTACTTGCATTAAGTACAACAAGGATGTTTCTTTCATAGACATCCTGAATTTTGTGATAAGCAGACTCAGAGTGCCCTGACACCACCCTCCACACGATCCAGGCACCCTAAGCAGCTGCTCAAAGCTGCCTATTGGTAGAGCCGACCAGCCCCAGACATGCTTCCTGGTGGCTGTCCTGTTCTCAGAGATTGGTCATCTCACAGGATGTTCAGATCGCCCATGGTACCCCTATCCCTCCCATCCAAAATATCCGATGTGTTCTGGCTCCTCGGACTCCACCACAAATGCTGGCACTGGTAGTAATGGAGGACAGAATAAAGTCATGCTGCTGATAAACACTACACTCAGGCTGGCAACTCAGCCAACTCTGCAGGTGTCCACAGGGTTTGCTGACGGTGACACAGGCCACTAGCAGAGCACTGCTGAGGTGAGCAAGTGGAAAATTATTTATTACATAAAGAAGAGGCTTCCATTTCATATTCACTTACATCTCTACAGTTCCTCCTTATACGTTGGAATTGGCTGGCTGGAATGCTACGTAACCAATCGGTATGGTGATTGCTGGTAAAATCTATGAATAATAATATTATAAACATTATTATTAAGATGGGTACAAAATATATCCAGGGAGGCTCGATCACCTTTCCAAATAAACAAAATATCATCTATATAATAGCTGTAGGACACCAGACTGGCACCAAAGTCATGACCCGTCCACGCATGGTGTTTTTCCCAATGGGCCATGAATAAATTTGCATAACTCTGTGCCAGTCTGGTACCTGTCAACTGTAAATGAAAAAACCTTCTTAAAACCAAAAAAAGTTATTGTGAAGTATTCGAGATATACCTTCTAAAATTAATTGAATTGTATCAACCGCTATATTGTTTTCCTCTAAGAAAATTTTTGTAGCCTCTATACCTAAATTATGCTGGATAACAGTATAGAGAGACGTGACATCCGCTGTGACAAGCAGATAGTCACTCTCCCACTGTATAGCCACCAACATATTTATGACTGAGATGGTGTCTTCCAACTAAAATGGTGTCCCCTTTACAATTGTAACCGATAATAAAGGAATTCTGACAAATTGGATAAACATGAATTAGTGCCGGCAACGATAGGTCGCCCCGGAGGGTTTTCTTTGTCTTTTTGTATCTTTGGTAACACGTATAAAACAGGTATAGATGGATTATCTATTATCATAAACTTTCGTTTATCTTCAGTGATCACCCCCTTAGAAGTATACAGAGCAAGAAAAGTTTCAAACTTTTTAGTTAAACTAACACTAGAGTTACCTCTTCATTTCCTATAAGTCTTTTTATCCATTAGTTGTCGCATCACCTTTTTGTTATAATTGTCCTGACTCATGATTACTATACTCCCCACCTTATCTGTGGGTTTCACCACAATTTCTTTATTTTCCTTGAGGCCCCTTATAGCTTTTAATTTATCTTTATTAAGATTATTTTTTTTATTAGGTTTTAGAATAGTGGACTCTAGATCTTCCTTAATTAGTTTGTCAAAGGCTTCTATAAAACAGCCTTTTTTATGTCTAGGATAAAAGGTGGATTTCCTTTTAACTTTAGAGATAAGACTAGTTCCTCCCTGATCTTCCTTAGTCGGGGTTTCTGCAAAAAAACCTTTTTAATGTCAATTTCCTAATAAATCTCTCCATATCTACAAAGACACCAAATTTGTCACATCTGTTTGAAGGTGCAAATTTGAGTCCTTTTCCTAGGACACTCCATCTAGATCTGTAAGTTTATGGGAGCTAAGATTATATATTTTCACTCTATGTTCTTTATTATCCTAGGAAACCTTCTCCTTTGTGGTGAAACCCGCGAATAGTTTTTTTTATATAATATATAATAGTGTTTTCATATAATAAATAGTATAGTATAGTATGATAATGTTTATATACAGTATAATAGTGTTTTTGTATAGAATTGTATGGGTTTGTATTTTTATCTAGGCTCGGTCCGTATTTTAGGGATTATCAATTTACTTATAAACTGGTTTTTAGATGATTATTTTTATGAAATTGGTTATATTTATCTGTTTGGAGATAGCCACATGTAAACTATAGAATGTATATAAATAATATATTACGTGTGAGTTCTATTTTTCTTAATGAAATGTGGAGGTTTCTGATTGGTTGCCACGACAGTTCCTTAAGAGGAAGTGGTATAAATATGTGTCAAGGTTTGTTGAGATTCATACCCTAAAGAAGGCAGTAATTTCGAAACATGTTGGTGATAATTGCTGAGAGGGGGACCCTGTGGTATAGTATCCAACACCAATATTTTATAACACTCTAATATTCCTTTTTTTTTTGCTTTTTTGCATGTGGAATGAGTGTCTTTCTACATGGTGTAAATCTGGATATACCATTATCTAGGGCAGTGATTTTCAACTTTTTTTTACTCGTGGCACACCAAACAATATTTTAAAATTGCCAAGGCACACCATAAGTTCCCCACAGAAAAAAACCAACACACACACATTGGCCCTCACAGTAAAAATAAAATCCACACATACATTGGCCTACACAGAGAAAACAATCGCATTGCTCCCCACATAAATCATGTTGCTCAATACATAAATACTATTGCTCCACACATAAATCAATTACATTTCTCCCAACATAAATCCAATTGCTCCCCACATAAATCATGTTGCTCACACATAAATCAATCACATTTCTCCCCACATAAATCCTATTGCTCCCCACATGAATTATTCACATTGTTCCCCCCATAAATCATTATTCTCCCCACATAAATCCCATTGTTCCCCACAGGAGAAATAAAATAACAAATGTTAGCCCCTACCGGTCAGCTGTCCTCCTTCCTGTCCCTCAGTGGCGGGGGTTGTTCATAGTGGAGTGCTGCAAATACTGAGCAGCCGGCAGTCACGCAGGTGTGAATGTGGGTGGGCAAGGAAAGCTGTGTATGCAGGGAGGACCTGGAAGTTGTGTATGCAGGCGGGTGGGCTGGCTGGGTGGTGAGACGTGGCGGCCGTGACCTATGATATCTAATCCTCTAAGAAGAGCCCGGGCCAACAATTCACTCTGAAGGTGCAGGAAGCTGCTCTGGCTCTGTGGCACACCTTGCAACTGCTCGCGGCACACTAGTGTGCCACGGCACACTGGTTGAAAAAGCATGATCTAGGGGGATACCCGATATTTGTACATGTTTTTTTTAATGTTTGAATATTTTGTTATATATTGTTTTTAATGTCATACTCCTTGCAAGGAGTAAATAAAAGATGTTTTTGAACCACTATATATTTTTGGGATCCATTTGGTGTAACAATTCGTTCATACTTGGTCTGTTATCCATTTGGACTTCAGAGGAGGTTACCATCGATGAAAATAAAGAAAGAAACTGTTAGGTGAACATAGCTGCAAAAAAGGAGGTGAATGTCACTCCTGTAGCCAGAGTGTGATCGTTGGGGGAAAAAGATACAAAGATACCTTTATGTGAATTGTGAACGCATCTTTTTGATCCTTGGTGAGTCTATCCCAACTCTAACAAGAAAGGATGTGGAGAAGTGATCTATAATGGACTTTGTATCTCTTTCGTATATATAGGACATCCAAAATGGCTTGTAGAAACAAGAAAACCACATTTTGTTTGTAATCCTAGTAGTAACAGCGCTTGTGGACCTCTCAATTTATTTGTCTAATATTTATGTCAAGGTTTGGTGCTCTTTGTGAGTGGGTACAAAGCTGCAGTTATAAGGGCGCAAAATCCCCTATACTTTGATTAGTAGTGCCCTTATACACTATGCCACACATTAATAGTGCCCTCACACACTATGCCACACTTTCGAAGTGCCCTCATGCCGCTCAGTGGAAACAAAAATTGTGGGGGCCCACTCAGACCGTGCACTTGATGGAACAGGCTTTTACGTGGCAGCAGAGAGCAGGAGAAGAGGCAGCCAATATGGGAAACACTGGGGTACCTGCAGAAAAAAGATTTAGATCACATGGAACCCTAGGCAAGATACCAGTTTGGGCCCCCTTTTTTCTTCTTTTAAAAAAAAATATACTATATGATTTTTTTTTTTGTGGTAGGTGGGGAGTGGACAGGACTGCCTTATAGGTCAAAAAACAATAAAACACATTGGTCTCAATAGGAAAGACAAATCACAATGACCCTGATAGGGTAAAAAACACTTTGGCCCCCGACAGGTACACATTTTCCCCTACAGGAATAAATAAAACACCTTGGCCCTGTCAGGGAAAAAAAACACCATATTGGCCACCAACAGGAAAAAAAACACTGGCCCCTGACATGAAAAACCACCCAAAACACTACATATATTATATCAACTGCTGTAATGACTTACATATAATACCAGTTAATGTGCACATCACATTACACACTGCCAAGGGAGAACATCATATTATATAGGGTGTGTAACCCTTCGCATTACCAGTAGTGGTGCCACTTGCAATATGGCAGCAAAGATGCCTATTACTTTACACCAACATGGTTCATAATAAAAATGAATCATAAAAGGATACTCATCATGTTGCATCGATATGGATCACATTATACCAACAGAAATAACCAAAACATTACAGCATATTGTTAGAGATGTCAATAACATACGCAATTCATTTTGACAGCTTCTGTGGTAATGTGGGAAACTCAAAGGGAGAAGCTTGAAAAAGCTCCTCATGCTCATTCTTGGGGAGCCAGAGACTAAGTTTGCAGGCAAATCAGGACAGGAGGTGGGCGACTATATATAAGGTACACTTGGCCTGAAAACTCTCCAAATGGCAGTTGCTAGGAGAGTTTATTTACCTGAAAATGTCCAGCTGTGTTATAACACTGTGGGATGCTCTGGGCTCTGATGCTAGCCCAATGGCAGATGTCCCAGCTTCCCAGAGGGCCAATCCGCCCATTGAGCTGAATGAGGCAGCTAGCTGAGGATGGCAGCGGGCCCTCCTCAGATAGTGGGACTCTGGGAGTGCGAAGTAGGTCCGAGTGATATCATGACATCACTCGGTGGTCGCACAGTGTTCTTCTGGGAATATTTGGCAGAGGCACAGTAATGTAGCTCAGTGCCAGTTTTAGTGATATTAATATTGGTCTGAGCCCCGTTACTTAGTAACTGTAAAATATTTTACTAGAAGCCAGCCTTTGTGATGTATCTTGGACAGGACGAATTTTGCGGGCCTGGCTACGGGTCCTTTTCAGACCAGACAGGCCCTAGGCAGGCACCTAGATTGCCTCGTGGGAAATTCTGGCCTGGGGACCCAGTGGCCATCACGGTTACACCCGCTAGGAGCCATGCTGAATGTTGCCAGTCCAAGGAGGCCACTGCCAGGAGCAGGAGAGAACTTCTGGGCCTGCTGAGGGGAGACTCGCAGATTTCATCTGGAGGTTGGACCCTGAGACCAGTGGCAGCCGGACAGAGAAGAAGAAGCTGGCCAAGGAAGCAGCAGGTGGAAGGAGCCTGACGGAAGTAACAGCAGGTGGGGGAAGCTGGGTGGAGGCAGCAGCAGGTGGAAGGTGCTGGATAGAGGAAGCAACAGCAGCAAGCAGCCGGACAGAGGCAAGTGGAAGGAGCCGTGTGAGGGTAGAGCAGCCAGTTGCAGCCCGTGGCTTCAGGCATCAGAGCAGGCCCATTGGTTCTCTGGGCACTCAACACCCCCACAAATATGGCATCTGAGTCACGTGTTCCCGAGTTACGTCCCTGCCTATAATATTTGAGTGGCCACAGCACTGTTGTTTATGTGAGCACTAAGAAGGCATATTTAAAATGGATTGTTTACTAGTTGGGCAAATTGTTTATAATTTTGTAATGTGATAATTAATGTCGTTACAGGATATTATTTTATATAAAAACAAAATTGCCGTACATGGTGAAATTTGTTGCATTTAATAAGCGGGCATATTCTAAAGTAGTCCTAATAATAAATAATGTTCAATCAGTGCAGTCAGAATTTCTCTCAGATACTGTGCTGGTATACGAAGAGCGATATTGACAAAGTTGCTGCATATCAAGGAGCCCAACAGTTACAGAGCTGTCATAGAAAATTCCGTGAGGGGGGCGTGGCCTGGATGTTGAGGAAAGAGAACACGTATCCTGTAGGCTCCTGCTGCTGCTGGCCCTATCCCTCTATATCTTTCATCCCAGGGCATTTCTCCTACCCCTACTGCATCTCCTGATCCCCCTGGTGTGGTCTGGTGTGCGCTGCGGAATCGGGGAGTGGGCTCCAGAGCTCCCGTGGATTGCGGCCTACCTGGGACCCCCAGGCCGGGGTCTCGATATTCACCTCAGCCCGGCTTAACCCTCCGTTGCTGCAGGCTCGAATCGCAGCTCTCCCTCCTGCCTTCCAGAGACCTGGCTGCCGCTGACCACTTCGGAGAGGTCTCTATTGCCACCCCTGCACTGCCGCTATCACCAGGAGCCAGCACAGCCTGTGGACCTGGCAGAGCTGCAGGATGCCTGGCGGCCATTTTGTATTGGATCCAGCTCCTATCACTCTCTGTTGCACGCTCTCAGCCTGGAGGGCAGACGTCTCTTTTGAACTGTCCCTGGATGGGGGGGGGGGGGGGGCTACCGCACAGTGATAACCCGCACGGTTTTATAATAACAAAGCTGGAGAAGTGACGTCTGTTTTGCTATTTGTCTGCTGAGTGTATCTTATACTTACTGATCCCATGGTGAGGGGCAAAAAAGCTAAGACCAAGCCGGAAGGGACTCCGTGATCTGTTGAATGCCACACGTCTGATTTATGTCAGTTCCTGATATTGCCTAGTGCAGATCCAACTCTTGGCAATGTAGTTCCTGCTTCCCCGACTTTATCCACATCCTCTGATGGTATGTCTTTATCTGGAGATTCACAGCCTCAGGCGGCCTCTTCTTTAACTGCAGAGATAAGCAAAATCTTGTCCCATGTTAAATCGTTACCCACAAAATGGGATTTTCAGGCTTTAGAGTCCCCCTTGTTATCTACCATTAAACAAGAGGTGTCCACCATCCAAAAAGACATGTCTCAACTTGCGACTCGAATCAACACATTAGAGGAACATGAAACGACTACTGTTATCACCATATCTAAATTCAGAGATGTGATTTTGCAACAAACGACTGATATTAACTTCCTTAAATCTTGCATAAAAGATTTGGATAATTGCGGCAGGTGGAATAATATCAGGGTGAGGGGTCTATCCCGAGGATATTCAGGAGACTGACCTTACGGATGTCCTTACAAAAATTGGAGAGATTATTGATTTGGACCCCAACAGTGAGATTGTCTTTGACAGGGCACACCATGGCCTTAGACCTAAAGGCTTGCCATTGGATCGTCCACGTGATGTGATTTGCCAGCTGCCCTATTACACTCAGAAGGAGGAGATATTGCGGAAAGCTCACCAATTGGATGGAATAGACTTTCAAAGTGACAAGTTACAGCTGTTTCCGGACTTGGCTTAGACGACTCTGCAACAGCGCCGGGCCCTGAAGCCCCCAACAGATGCTCTCTGGAAACATGAACTGAGATATTGTTGGGGATTCCCATTTATCTTTAGGTTTCCCACAGTGGCAGGTCAATTATGCTTGCTAAGCTGACGGATTTACCAGCTTTCTTTACTGCCCATAATACACAGCCTTTAGATCTGTCGGAGTGGGTTTCTTTTCATTGTCAATTCGAGCTCCCTTCAATTGATCATCCTGATGGCATGTGGCAACAAGTACAGCCTCCACGAAAAAGGGTGAATCCCCAGATTCTGAACTGACTTGAATACCACAGTGTAAGCCATGTTGAAGAGATAACTCATGTTTATTGGCGTCACATGCCTAGATTTTTTCCTTCCTCATAACTGTGATATTTCATGCTGCTTGTTTTCTAGTGAATATTTTACATTTGTTTTGAAAGTAATTTTTCTTCTCATTTAACCTATGTGTAGCAATACTTGCAATTATAGGAATGGCTTTCCTACTCTTGTTTATAATCAAGTTCTCCTGTTGGTTATGTATATTTTGTCTCTCCTTATCTTTCTCTCCTTTTTTCAATATTAGCCTCGGTTTATTGGTATCAGTGCTGTAACTAGGCATTTTAGCGCTGTGTGCAAGAAACGGCATTGGCGCCCCCCCCATGCATGATAGGGGCGTGGCTTTATGGGGAAGGGGCGTGACCACAAAATAATACCAATTCATACTACGGTGCACAGTAGTCTCCATTATTCAAATTACGCTACACAGTAGCGCCACTACACCAGGTAGAGCCCCTTTTACACATTACGACAGACAGCATCCCCCTTTTTACACATTACGGCAGACAGTCTCCTTTTTTACACATTATGGCAGACAGTCTCCCTTTTTACACATTACGGCAGACAGTCCCCCTTTTTACACATTACGGCAGCCAGTCCCCCTTTTTACACATTACGGCAGACAGAGTCCCCTTTTTATACATTACGGCAGACAGCGTCCCCTTTTTATACATTACGGCAGCCGGCGTCCCCCTTTTTACACATTACGGCAGCAAGTCCCCCTTTTTACACATTACGGCAGACAGCGTCCCCTTTTTACACATTACGGCAGACAAAGTCCCCTTGTTACACATTACGGCAGACACCTGGCACATACGTAGTTATGTCGCTGCAAAGCACCATCCGCCCACATCAAGTTACAACCCTGGCAGCTGAATTCACTGCACCCTCTATAGTTACGCAACTGGCAGAGCATTTAGCACCTAATGGAATGGCTCATTTATGCTGAGAGTGTGGACAGTATAACACATCTCCACTAACTTTACTAAATAAAAGTCGTAAGCCAGTGTAATATGAGTGGTGATATATTTTATAAAGCAACACACACAGACAGTGGAGTTCTGTGACAGAACACTGTTTGTCCCTTGCACTAAGTTTATTTGCTAGGACAGGGACATGCCGCATAACTCCTCTCAGACTTTTATGTTTCTGTGCTACCATAATGATGAGAGCGGCTGAAGCATTAGTTGTGTGCCCTGGACGAGACCTCTGCATACCTGTGCTGTGACCCCCTCTCATCTTTCTCCCGGTCTCTACATTCTTCTACACAACCATGGGTCTTAAACTACAGGGCAGTGTCGCTCACTGCACAGCCGGCCATTCAGTGAAACCTGAGGAGGGAGTGAAGGATAGAGCGCTGATGTCACGTCAGGGGCGGAGTTTGCGCTAGTACTGACCCCAGCCAGTTACAGCTTCTTGTACTGGAAGCACTGTGTGGTCGGAGAGTAGAATCTGCTGCTATCGGCAATGGTCAGCGTCGCAGCCCTGCCCGTTTTGCCGGCGGTACTGCGCCCACAGCGCTTTTGCGCTGTGTGCCAGGCACCGTTGGCCCATAGCTAGTTACGGCTCTGATTGGTATTATTAAGATTGTTACTTTTTAGGTGTGGGTGGTTGCTGTCTTTGGCCCCCCTATAGATACCCTATTATGCTGCATCCACTCTTTCTCTGGATCGGGAGTCAGCAGGTTTCCACTGCTGTTCCATTTGCAGCTGTACTTTCCTTATGGTTGACGTTATTTTCTACTGTACCTGTAATTTCTGCTGTACATCTCTTAATGCAGTGGCCTATTACCTTGATTTTTCTGACTTTTTCTCTTTTCCAATGTATATCCCTAATGTTTACTCACATTCTCCATCTCCTTTTATCTGTTTTGAGCATATTCATCACTGGCTATCATCCCTCCGCTATTGCATGGGTTGTACCAGGGCCGGCTCAGGGTCTTTTTGAGCCCCGGGTGGCCATAGTGGGCGTGGCTTCATACAGGGGGCGTGGTCAGTTACGCCCCCTGTACAGCAGTAGCGCCGCTGAAATGATGTGCGGTGCGCGATGACGTCATCGCGCACCGCACAACAAAGGTCCTCTCCACGAAGGAAAACTAGACGCTATGCGTCTAGTTCCCTTCGTGGAGAGGACCTCTGCTGTGCGGTGCGCGACGACGTCAACGCGCACCGCACATCATTACAGAAAAGGTCCTCTCCATGAAGGGAAACTAGACGCGTAGCGTCTAAGTTCCCTTCACAGCGGGACAGCGGCCAGCGGCAGCGGGGGGCACAGCAGCAGCGGATCTTGCCGTGGTGCGGCGCCCTCCGGATGGCGGCGCCCCGGGCAAAAGTCCTGCTTGCCTGTGGCAAGATCCGCTACTGGGTTGTACGACTGATAGTATTTTCTTGCGGTTAGATCAATGATGGAGCAAGGTAATTTAAATGTAGTTTCTTTTAATGTTAAGGGACTGAACATCCCTGAAAAATGGTCAAACCTCCTTAAACGGCTTAGAGATGATAAAGTACATGTTGCTCTTATTCCAGAAACACATTTTAAGATTGGTAATGTCCCGTCACTTAAATGTCACTATTACTGCCACATTTTTACCACTAGTAATCCCTCTGGGAAAACATTGGGGGTAGCTACTGTATACTGTTGGCTCAGCGTTTACCAATCTCAAATGTTACTACTCATAAAATTATAGAAGGCCCATTGAATACATTAATAACCAACGTTTTTCCTTTTTGAATATTTATGCCCCTAATTTGAAACAACCTTCTTTCCTCTCCTCGGTTTTAGAAAAAGCTAAATCTCTTCTTGAGGGAATAGTGGTATTGGGCAGTGACTTGAATTGGGCCCTTGACCCTCTTTGTGACATGTAAAAAAATGTGTTCTATAAGACTGAGAAGGAATATAGGAAGACGAGATGTGCCCTGCTTAACCACCAGCTGATGGACACTTGGAGATTAACTCACCCCTCTGACACTGATCATTCTTATTTTTCACACCCACACCAAACATATTCCAGAATTATCTGTTCTTGAGTCACCGGCACCTTCATCTACTGTCTGAAACCTCCATAGGACAAATTACATGGTCAGACTATGCCTCTGTTAGCATTAAGTTGCGTCTTCCCGATCAGCCGCGGAAGTCTTGGACGTGGCGTTTTAATGACACCTTTCTTCAGGATGTCTATTGTAGATCTCAATTGGATTCCACCATAGATTCCTATAGTAGTAATAACGACTGTGACGAGACTTCTAATGTTTCGATAAGGGAAGCAAATAAGTGTGTTTTGAGGGGCACATGTATCCAATTGGGGTCCTATATGAAAAGGCAAAGGATGCAACGGAGGGATGACTTATTGGCCAGGATCAAATTATTAGAATCTTCACATAAGGAATCTCTGTCTCCTCGACATTGTACTGATCTTGAAGAAGCCTGTGCTTCTCTAAATAAACTTATTTCTGATAATAAATTTTCTTACCATAAATACCGTAGCCGTTACTATCAATGGGGAAATAAACATGGTAACTTGCTGGCTAAGGCTCTTCGGGAACAACGGGCAATCACCTTTATTCAATCAATAAAGGTTACAAATGGCCAGACTCATCATGAAACAAACAAAATTGCTGAGGCCTTTAAGGCTTACTATTCCAAAATATATAATCCATCAGGTATGAATGGGAAGGTGGACACATTATCAGATCAGTCTGCTGTATCTGCCTACTTACAATCTCTAAATTTTGCTGTCCTGTCTAGGGAGGAAGTGGATTCCTTAGGTGATCCCTATTCCATTGAAGAGGTTGCTAAAGTAATTGAGTCCTCGCCCAATGGTAAAAGCCCTGGCCCGGATGGTTTTGGATGGTTTTTCTATTGCTTACTACAAAACTTTTAAAGGGAAACTGGCACCTCTCCTCATGCGTGCACTTAATGCCATTTCGGACAAGTCACATTTTTCCACACAATCACTTGAGGCCCACATCACAGTGTTACCAAAAGATGGTAAGGATCCTAGTCTGTGTTTGAGCTATAGGCCAATTTCATTGTTGAACATAAATCTAAATTTTTTTGCCAAATTGCAAATTGCCTTAAATTACTGTTACCAACATTGATTTATGAACATCAGGTGGGCTTTGTCTTTGGTCGAGAAGTCAGAGATAATACCTTCAAAGTGATTAATATGATCCATTACGCAACCCAATACTCCTCCCCCTCTATTGTAATATAGACTAGCGCTAAAAAGGCGTTTGATAGGGTGGATTGGGGTTTTATGTCCGGCGTTCTGAGACACATGGGATTGGGCAACACTTGTCTCCATAGAATCATGTCCCTTTATGATTCCCCAACTGCACAAATTAAAATTAATGGCTCTCTATTAGATTCCTTTACGATTTCTAATGGTACGAGACAGGGATGTCCCTTATCCCCCCTGCTATTCGTATTATGTATAGAAGCTTTGGCCAGGGCCATTAGAGCTAACCAAAATATTTCAGGCTTGCAATTGAAAGGACAAGAATATAAATTGGCCCTTTATGCTGATGATTTATTTGCCCTGATTTCTAACCCAACGATTTCTCTTCCAAATTTGATCTCTGAATTCCATAGATTTGGAGCTCTTTCAAATTAAGATAAATCACTTCAAATCTATAGCAATGAATTTGACGGCCCCTCCCCATGTGGTTGATAGTATGAAACGATCATTCCCCTTTATGTGGCATGATCAGAAGCTGAAATATTTAGGTGTTCAGATCTCAAATGATTTTACTAAATTGCTTTCTTTAAATTTTATTCCATTACTGAAAGTACTCCGTTTAAACTATCAGAAGTGGAGGCGTTTACACCCATCATGGTTTGGTAGAAGAAACGTGGTTAAAATTAATTCTTTGCCCAAAATATTATTTTTTCCACAAACTCTTCCCATACATGTTCCACCCACATGGTTTCGTTCCATTCAAAGCCTTATCAGCACATTTACACACCACGTTTTATACATGACATAATATTCATGAGGAAACATAAAGGAGGCCAACAACTTCCACATATCCCTGGTTACTATCATACAAATGATGTTAAATAGAATTCTTGAATGGTCCCGTGCCAAAGACTGTAAACAATGGGTGTCATTGGAAGAAGGTTGCTTCTCACATTATATTGAGGTAGTCCCATGGCTGCCGTCTCTTTCAAGGGTTGTCCACCCTACGGTCTCTCCCACTCTTAAACTAGAGGGTAAACTTCGGTTATGTAGCCATATATCATCCAAACTTTACCCTCTCACCTCTTTCATTTTTAACCCAGATTTCACTCCAGGTTTTCAAGGTGCAGCTTTTACACAGTGGGCTGAGACTGGGATCTTTAGAGTGGGTCAGCCGGTGTGTATGGTCTTTTTTAGATATTCAATCTCTCTGGAACCTCTCAGGCAGGGGTGTATCTAGGTATCCTAGTGCCCCGGCAAGTAAAGAACTGGTGCCCCACACCCGCCCCACCCATATTTAAATTATATATGGCGCATGTGCCAAAAAGGGGCATGGCCACTCAATAGTCCCCAAAAACTAATTACACCACACATTTGCATTCCTTACTAATATTACATAGCATAGTAATGATATTTACATTATGCTACACAATAGTACCCCTTATACACATTATGCCACACAGTAGTGCCTATATATATATATATATATATATATATATATATATATTACCACAAACAAATGGAGGTTGCACTCAGAGGCTTGTGAAACCAATGATCAAGTGTATTAACAGAGTCAACGTTTCGGGGACCTCTTCCCCGTCTTCAGGACAACCATACAATGTGCAAATCAACATTCATATACAGTAACTTACCCCCCATCGATTCTCCCCACCGGCGTCCGCCACGGCCACACCAGCCGACCTTCCTGCCCGGCATCTTGCTGCGCATCATGTGATGCGGAAATGACGTCCCAGCGCTCAGCCGGCCGGGTAACCATGGCGATGCTGAAAAACACAACATGTGCATTAAAAGCCTGAACTGCGTGTGGTCGCTGGTAATACAGTGCTATACAAGATAAAGTTATCACCACAGATTAACCAAATATCCCTAGAGGATGCACAATGATAAAGTGCCTGATATTAGTATTTATACATAGTGTTATGATTAACATTACTAAAGCCTGTTCCCATAGTGTCCTTTAATACGACGCCCCTTATGGGCAAAAAGTGTACTTCTACCAGCGTCCACGCGTCGCCTCCCATTATATTAAAATCAGAAATATATACCCATAATTTGTGACAAAACTTTATATATTCAATCCATATCCTATAATACGTAATGTATAGCATGGCAACGCTGCTGACCTTTCTGACGGAGAAACCCTGTATTATACTGCTGCATAGTGTTATCAGAACCTATTCATATTTTTTATTATTATTTTTTTGTGCTTCTTAAGCAAGGCTGACTAACACTTCCCTTAATAGAATGTTCCTATGGCTCACTATCCATCAGATAATCTCCAACTAGAGCCTCTACTCCATAACTCACTGTCGGACTTTTTCCGACATACGAAGATAGATTCAAAGCAAATTAATCAGACCCAAACTATCATCCAAACCCCCTGGTCTTAGTGTGTTCAATCTGTGAATCCACATGGACTCAAGTTGTAATTTTTTTTTGCCCCTTTTACCTCCTCTAGGGGATTCTGGGACATGGTCTATGATGCAGTGTTTAATTCCACCGATAGCCCGATCAAGTTGACCTTGACTTGCCACCAATCAGAGATTTGTTTTTTGGACATTTTTATCAAGATCCAGAATGGTCAGATTGTGACAGGGTTGCATAAAAAAAACCACAGACCGCAACACCATCCTCAGACATGACAGTATTTGGTTAACCTGTGGTGATAACTTTATCTTGCTTTAGTAATGTTAATCATAACACTATGGGGTATATTTACTAAAATTCGTATTTTTCAGAATGAGGTTAAAGTTCAAACACGAATGACATCGCAAGTGTAAATGTGCAACTTTTTGAATTTATTACGACTAATTTACTAAGCTGTCGTATTCTGCATTTTCGTGTTTTCCGATGTCGATGTCTTTCGTATTTTTTGGCAGTGTTTTACGGGAGTGAATAGTAAAACACTGCCGACATTAACACAATGAATCTCTGCCGCATCTGTGAGATGCGTGCAGGGCTTCATTGTGCACCTTTCGTAAAAAAAATAGCATTGTTACAAATCGAAAAAAAAAAGCAAAACCAGCCTCGGGCTCTTTGAGCCGGTCCTGGTTGACAAAATATGGGGACAAAATTTACAGGGGTTCCCCCATATTTCATAAACCAGCACCGGGCTCTGCGCCTGGTCCTGGTTCCAAAAATACGGGGGACAAAAAGCGTAGGGGTCCCCCGTATTTTTTAAACCAGCACCGGGCTCCACTAGCCAGGTACATAATGCCACAGCCGGGGGACACTTTTATACTGGTCCCGGCGGCCCTGGCATTACATACCCAACTAGTCACCCCTGGCCGGGGTACCCTGGAGGAGTGGGAACCCCTTAAATCAAGGAGTCCCCCCTCCAGCCACCCAAGGGCCAGGGGTGAAGCCCGAGGCTGTCCCCCCCCCCATCCAAGGGCGGCGGATGGGGGGCTGATAGCCTTGTGAAAAAAATGTGAATATTGTTTTTAGTAGCAGTACTACAAATCCCAGCAAGCCTCCCCCGCAAGCTGGTACTTGGAGAACCACAAGTACGAAACATGCGGTGGAAAACCGGGCCCACTGGTACCTGTAGTACTACTACTAAAAAAATACCCAAATAAAAACAGGAGACACACACCGTGACAGTATAAGTTTATTACATACATGCACACCTCCAAACATACATACTTACCTATGTTCACACAAGGCTCGGTCCTCTTCTCCATGTAGAATCCTAGGGGTACCTGTGAAAAAAATTATACTCACATAATCCAGGGTACCTTCTATTCTTTGCATAATCCACGTACTTGGCAAAATAAAAAAAATGGAAACCCGACCACGCACTGAAAGGGGTCCCATGTTTTCACATGGGACCCCTTTCCCCGACTGCGAGGACCCCCCCTGACTACTGTCAAAGAGGGTCCCTTGTGCTAATCAGGGAGCGCCACGTCGTGGCACCCTCCTGATTGGCTGTGTGCTCCTGTAGAGTCTGTGTGGCAGCACATGGCAGAGATACAATGTAGCGCCTATGCGCTCCATTGTATCCAATGGTGGGAACTTTGCGGTCAGCGGTTGACCGAAAGTAACCTGTTTTTATTTGGGTATTTTTTTAGTAGTAGTACTACAGGTACCAGCGGGCCCGGTTTTCCACCGCATGCTGGTACTTGTGGTTCTCCAAGTACCAGCTTGCGAGGGAGGCTTGCTGGGATTTGTAGTACTGCTACTAAAAACAATATTCACATTTTTTTCACAAGGCTATCAGCCCCCCATCCGCCGCCCTTGGATGGGGGGGACAGCCTCGGGCTTCACCCCTGGCGCTTGGGTGGCTGGAGGGGGGGACCCCTTGATTTA
This sequence comes from Pseudophryne corroboree, assembly GCF_028390025.1. Classification (NCBI taxonomy): domain Eukaryota; kingdom Metazoa; phylum Chordata; class Amphibia; order Anura; family Myobatrachidae; genus Pseudophryne; species Pseudophryne corroboree. The sequence goes on along the minus strand of NC_086447.1, from coordinate 684,951,668 downwards.
AGGGGTTCCCACTCCTCCAGGGTACCCCGGCCAGGGGTGACTAGTTGGGTATGTAATGCCAGGGCCGCCGGGACCAGTATAAAAGTGTCCCCTGGCTGTGGAATTATGTACCTGGCTAGTGGAGCCCGGTGCTGGTTTCAAAAATACGGGGGACCACTTCGCTTTTTGTCCCCCGTATTTTTGGAATCAGAACCAGGCACAGAGCCCGGTGCTGGTTGTTGAAATATGGGGGAACCCCTGACATTTTTCCCCCATATTTTTTCAACCAGGACCGGCTCAAAGAGCCCGAGGCTGGTTTTGCTTAGGAGGGGGGACCCCACGCATTTTTTTCCTGAAAATGTAACACTTTCCCACCCCTTACCACTGATAAACATGCGCGAATCTCATGGATCCGTGCATGCCTATCAGAACACGGTAAAAAAAAGCAGGTCTGTTTTAAATCTGCTTTTTTTTACGATTTGTATTTTTTCACGGCAGTGTTTGGCTATTGCCGGCAGTGTTCGTGAAATACACTTTTTAGTAAATTACCGAGTTGTATCAAAAAACAGTCGTATTTGACTGATGGTGTATTCATTCGTATTTTTTTTCTTTGACTTCCAAAAAAATACGAATGCCCTCATCACTGCCGAGATTTGAGTTTAGTAAATTCCCGAGATGACACTTTGAAGAAAAAACACCATCTCAGTCAAAATCGGGAGCTCAGTAAATATACCCCTGTGTATAAATACTAATACCAGGCACTTTATCATTGTGTATCCTCTAGGGATATTTGGTTAACCTGTGGTGATAACTTTATCTTGTATAGCACTGTATTACCAGCGATCACACGCAGTCCAGGCTTTTAATGTACATGTTGTGTTTTTCAGCATCGCCATGGTTACCCGGCTGGCTGAGCGCTGGGACGTCATTTCCGCATCACATGATGCGCAGTGAGACTCTGGCCAGGAAGGTCGGCTGGTATGGCCGTGGCGGACGCTGGTGGGGAGAATCAATGGGGGGTAAGTTACTGTATATAAATGTTGTTTTGCACATTGTATGGTTGTCCTGAAGACGGAGAAGAGGATCCCGAAATGTTTACTCTGTTAATACACTTGATCATTGGTTTCACAAGCCTCTGAGTGCAACCTCCATTTGTTTGTGGTATAGTATAAGGGCTGTGTCCCTTGAGGAGGGCACTGGAGCAAGATACATCCTGCGGGGGATGCCATGAGTGCCAGAGGAATATTGGAGATATATATATATATATATATATATACTGTATATTTTATATCTCCAAAAGATGCTAACCCAGTATACCACATCGGGCTATACAAAATGTATCCATTCCAATAAGGAGAGGTGCACTCACCAGGGACTTTTCAGCAGGCTTTATTTGCTCATGTATATGTATATATATATATAGTCCATAGAAACAGCCCGGCACTCCGTTATCCCCGACGGGGTATCGCTCTGGTGCCCTCCTAGGGGTATGGTAGCCCCAATATGCAGAGTGGAGGGGAACGGCGGCACTCAGAGACTTTCACATCCAGGTAAATCAAAATAGAAAGTGCATTTATTGGTCAACGTTTCGGGGGACGGACCCCCTTCCTCAGGACACTGCAAACTAGTGACAATAATAAAGAACACAACTTAAATACCTTACCAATCCCGGGTACCTCCGGCTGTCTCCGCGTCCACGCCGTCCGGAGTGTGGAGCCCGCACTTCCGGCAACGTGCGTCAAGCGGCGCCCGGAAGTCGCGTCATCCAACCACACGGGCCTGTTGATGACGCGGCGGCAGCCAAAGGAACACCAGGTTACCATGGAGACGCGGCGCAGCATCGCAACGCTGCGCCGTCTCAAGTGACACATACAATTTAAAACAATATAACAACTGGTGGCCTAGATACATAGCAACAAATATACAGTAAATATTAAAACAGACAAAAAAACGTGTGAAAAAGTGAATATGAATACATAATAAATAAACGCACAGATTAACAATAGACAACAGCCCTGCATAACCATTATCATGGCAACCATGATCATATCCAGACCAACCTGATTCTCAACCATAGGTACCTTGAATCAAAGTGTCTGGATCTAATTAACTTCATAAAATATGTTTCGTACTAAATTAATCTGATGCCGTCTACCAAAACCTGGACCCTACTCCTCATCTCGCTAAATACCGGGAGGGATAGCATTGGCCGCTTATAATCGCTGTATGCTTTATACGAAGGGTACCATTTAAAGAGGTATATGTGGCCAAAGCATCTGGGATAAACAAAGGAAAAAGAAAAAAAAATAATAAATTATTTATATTATGTTTTATTATTTTTATTTTTATTTTTAGTTATTTTGGGTTGTAGACCACTAAGGTTTAAAAAATGAAATTAACTTCTAACACAAAATTATGAGTTAACTACACAGACATATTAGGCAGCAGCCACGACACATGGATAGCTGGTGTCAAGCCCATCTAAAGAAAGCACTGTAGATTAAGTTGTTCATTGAGGCCTCTGGGGTGGATGGTATCTAATTTGAAAATCCACCGGGCTTCCAATTGGAGTAATTGGGCTGCTCTGTCCCCTCCACGGTGGGAAACTGGGATGTGGTCCACAATTTTGTACCTAATAGCTGCCAAATTGTGACGCATCTGAGTAAAATGACGGGCGACCGGTTGGTCGCTTTTGCCGGTGTTAAGGGCGGCCCTAATAGCTGACCTGTGTTGGGCCATACGTTCCTTGAACAGGCATTGGGTCTTGCCTACATAATATAGGCTGCAGGGACAAATCAATACATATATTACAAAAGAGGAACTACAGGTTAAAGGCCATGAGATGTTGATTTTTCTCCCTGTATGCGGATGTAAAATGAAATCACCCGTCAGCATGTAGCTGCATGTAGTGCAGCCTAAACATTTAAAACAGCCGGGCTTGCGACTCAAAAAGTGTGTGGCTGTTGTGGCTGTTTTAAAGCCGGTGACATAATTTTTGACCACTAGGTCCTTGATGTTTGCGCTGCATGTATAGCAAGGCATTATTTTGGTGTGTTTAAGGGACGATAAACTAGGGTCAGAACTAATAATGGGCCACATTTGTTTGATGCGTTTATTGGTCCTAGAGATATTCGTGTTGAACTCATTGACCCAGGTTATTTTGTCGCTTTTTGCTTTAGGGCTATCACCCCTCAGTGCCTCACTTCTACTGAGGGCCATGACCTTTTTGCGTGCCTGTTTCAAAATATCAAGTGGATAACCCCTCTGACGAAACTTCTCAGACATTAAATCTAGCTGTTTTTCAAAGTCATCAGGTTCGCTGATGATTCTGCGAACCCTGAGAAACTGAGAATACGGCAAACCCCTCACCAAGGATCTAGGGTGAAAACTATCATACCGTAACAAGGTGTTACGGTCTGTGGGCTTGCTGTAAAGTGTGGTAAGGATCTTACCATCGTGTACAATGATTTTGATATCTAAAAAACAGATTTCATTAGCATGAGAATTGAGGGCGAACTTAACCGGACTAGCTGACCTGTTGTGATCCTCAATTAAAGTGCAAAGTGCTTCAGATTCATATGTCCAAAACAAGAGTAAATCATCTATATACCGGACATATAATGAAATGTGCTTGGAGATGGACACATGTTCAAAGAACAATTTGCGTTCTATCTCCCACATGTATGTATTGGCCAGCGACGGAGCTACCGCTGACCCCATAGCACATCCTTTCTTCTGAATAAAAAAACGACTATTAAACAAAAAATAATTATGAGTTAACGTAAACTCCAATAATGTAATAAATAAATCTATGTCTGGACCGGTATACAGTGAATTACTGGTGATAAGATATCTTACTGCAGATAAACCTGCTTGGTGCGGAATGCAGGTATATAAGCTAGTTACATCAAGGGTATTTAGTGTTGTGTGATTATCAACAGGCCCAAAGTTGACCAGCTTTCTCAACAAAGTGTTGGAATCCTTCAAGTGAGTAAAAGTAGCCTGAATACAAGGCTGTAAATACCCATCTAGATTAATGGCCAGTGCCTCACACAGTGAACCCCTGGCGGATATGATAGGCCGGCCGGGGGGATGCTGAGCATCTTTATGCATTTTGGGAATAGCGTAAAATATGGGGGTGACAGGAAACCTGCAACACAACTTTTTGTGTATTTCTTGTGTGATGAGCCCTTCAGCCAAAGCTGCACTTAAAATCTCATCGAGCTCAGCTTTAAATTCTTCAGTAGGATCTACTGGCAATTCACTGTAAGTCTCACTATCGGCCAAAAGGCGGTCACATTCCGCAATATAGAAGTCCGTGTCCATGACGACAATACCACCACCCTTATCTGCTCCTCTCACGATTATGTCCTGCCTCTCATGCAGGGATTTCAGGGCCAGCTGTTCTTCTCTGGTGAGATTTTGATGGGCCCGGGGAACAGGAGCATCTTGTAGACTGTCCATCATACATGTGAAGGTTTTGATGGACGAGTTGGTGGATACAGGATCAAATTTTTGTCACAAGCACTCATTTTCACTTCATTGCACTTGCACTTTAGTGCACCATTGCTGGTCTTTTGCACAGCCACATTGACACGGCCTGCTTCCATTGTTGGATCCATTTAACAAGATGTCGGCCGCTGACCCAGATACCGGAGATGCCATGTCATACATTCTCCAGTGTGACACGTATGACACTCTCAGCTTTTCAGATGTGGAGGCTGAGCACATTTTACTGAAGGAATCAGCGTTTGATGAGAGCACAGGTACCACGAATGAGGATCTTTACCGTGAACTGTATAAATTAAGGAAACGAGAAATTGATTTCATGTTTCACGGTCGCACGTTGTCTGACTATTTTAGAAATAAGCAGATCCCCAGGGGGTTTCGAGTACAAAATTCCCCTACCATTGGACGGCACAACCCCAATTTTTGTAAGAGGTGGATCGCAGTTCTTAATAAATGTGCGATGGACCTCATGCTCCTGGTGATCGAGGAGTCCACCAGAGAAGTCACCTGCACACGTGACAAATTAAAAGCGTTTGAGGAACAGCACTTGGACACTCTCACTGGGGACAAGACCGCTAACTGGCTAGACAAACTAAAGACCCAGATTGAAACGTACCGCACTGAGTTAGTCAAATTTAAGAAGGACAAACTAAAGAAAGTGCAGACTGATTATGAATTGCACCGTGTTTACACCTGGTTATCTAACACCGCAGCGCCCACTGTTCAGAACAGGGGTAGAGGTTCACGCAGACAGCGGACTTACCACTCTCAGCGCAGCACCTCAGCCAGTGAAACTGACGACATATCTATATCAGATCATCCTTCCTCTATTCAGGGGGCCCCTTTAGGGGCAATCACCAGGGCAGTTGCGTCTGGCAGAAGAAAACACCCACCCGCAGGGGCAGGCAGTCGAGGCGGCAAAAGGGGCGGGCGCCCCCCCGAGATCGACTCGGACGTAATCTTCAACCTGTCCTCTAAGTCTCTCTCTCCGGTGGAAACAGCTGTATTGGCCAAAGGACTGGCATACGTCCCTACCAAGTCTCCGGATAAATTCAAATGGAAGATTGAAACGTTCAAATTTAATAGATCTCTTAAACTCCGTGAACACTTTGACAAATCCACCACTCTTCTAGTTAAACCAAGTTCACAATTCCACAGCAGGAAATTCGGCTCTGCTTCCAAATTTGATCCTGTATCCACCAACTCGTCCATCAAAACCTTCACACGTATGATGGACAGTCTACAAGATGCTCCTGTTCCCCGGGCCCATCAAAATCTCACCAGAGAAGAACAGCTGGCCCTGAAATCCCTGCATGAGAGGCAGGACATAATCGTGAGAGGAGCAGATAAGGGTGGTGGTATTGTCGTCATGGACACGGACTTCTATATTGCGGAATGTGACCGCCTTTTGGCCGATAGTGAGACTTACAGTGAATTGCCAGTAGATCCTACTGAAGAATTTAAAGCTGAGCTCGATGAGATTTTAAGTGCAGCTTTGGCTGAAGGGCTCATCACACAAGAAATACACAAAAAGTTGTGTTGCAGGTTTCCTGTCACCCCCATATTTTACGCTATTCCCAAAATGCATAAAGATGCTCAGCATCCCCCCGGCCGGCCTATCATATCCGCCAGGGGTTCACTGTGTGAGGCACTGGCCATTTATCTAGATGGGTATTTACAGCCTTGTATTCAGGCTACTTTTACTCACTTGAAGGATTCCAACACTTTGTTGAGAAAGCTGGTCAACTTTGGGCCTGTTGATAATCACACGACACTAAATACCCTTGATGTAACTAGCTTATATACCTGCATTCCGCACCAAGCAGGTTTATCTGCAGTAAGATATCTTATCACCAGTAATTCACTGTATACCAGTCCAGACATAGATTTATTTATTACATTATTGGAGTTTACGTTAACTCATAATTATTTTTTGTTTAATGGTTGTTTTTTTATTCAGAAGAAAGGATGTGCTATGGGGTCAGCGGTAGCTCCGTCGCTGGCCAATACATACATGTGGGAGATAGAACGCAAATTGTTCTTTGAACATGTGTCCATCTCCAAGCACATTTCATTATATGTCCGGTATATAGATGATTTACTCTTGTTTTGGACATATGAATCTGAAGCACTTTGCACTTTAATTGAGGATCACAACAGGTCAGCTAGTCCGGTTAAGTTCACCCTCAATTCTCATGCTAATGAAATCTGTTTTTTAGATATCAAAATCATTGTACACGATGGTAAGATCCTTACCACACTTTACAGCAAGCCCACAGACCGTAACACCTTGTTACGGTATGATAGTTTTCACCCTAGATCCTTGGTGAGGGGTTTGCCGTATTCTCAGTTTCTCAGGGTTCGCAGAATCATCAGCGAACCTGATGACTTTGAAAAACAGCTAGATTTAATGTCTGAGAAGTTTCGTCAGAGGGGTTATCCCCATGATATTTTGAAACAGGCACGCAAAAAGGTCATGGCCCTCAGTAGAAGTGAGGCACTGAGGGGTGATAGCCCTTAAGCAAAAAGCGACAAAATAACCTGGGTCAATGAGTTCAACACGAATAGCTCTAGGACCAATAAACGCATCAAACAAATGTGGCCCATTATTAGTTCTGACCCTAGTTTATCGTCCCTTAAACACACCAAAATAATGCCTTGCTATACACGCAGCGCCAACATCAAGGACCTAGTGGTCAAAAATGATGTCACAGGCTTTAAAACAGCCACAACAGCCACACACTTTTTGAGTCGCAAGCCCGGCTGTTTTAAATGTTTAGGCTGCACTACATGCAGCTACATGCTGACGGGTGATTTCATTTTACATCCGCATACAGGGAGAAAAATCAACATCTCATGGCCTTTAACCTGTAGTTCCTCTTTTGTAATATATGTATTGATTTGTCCCTGCAGCCTATATTATGTAGGCAAGACCCAATGCCTGTTCAAGGAACGTATGGACCAACACAGGTCAGCTATTAGGGCCGCCCTGAACACCGGCAAAAGCGACCAACCGGTCGCCCGTCATTTTACTCTGATGCGTCAAAATTTGGCGGCTATTAGGTACAAAATTGTGGACCACATCCCAGTTTCCCACCGTGGAGGGGACAGAGCAGCCCAATTACTCCAATTGGAAGCCCGGTGGATTTTCAAATTAGATACCATCCACCCCAGAGGCCTCAATGAACAACTTAATCTACAGTGCTTTCTTTAGATGGGCTTGACACCAGCTATCCATGTGTCGTGGCTGCTGCCTAATATGTCTGTGTAGTTAACTCATAATTTTGTGTTAGAAGTTAATTTCATTTTTTAAAACTTAGTGGTCTACAACCCAAAATAACTAAAAATAAAAATAAAAATAATAAAACATAATATAAATAATTTATTAATTTTTTTTCTTTTTCCTTTGTTTATCCCAGATGCTTTGGCCACATATACCTCTTTAAATGGTACCCTTCGTATAAAGCATACAGCGATTATAAGCGGCCAATGCTATCCCTCCCGGTATTTAGCGAGATGAGGAGTAGGGTCCAGGTTTTGGTAGACGGCATCAGATTAATTTAGTACGAAACATATTTTATGAAGTTAATTAGATCCAGACACTTTGATTCAAGGTACCTATGGTTGAGAATCAGGTTGGTCTGGATATGATCATGGTTGCCATGATAATGGTTATGCAGGGCTGTTGTCTATTGTTAATCTGTGCGTTTATTTATTATGTATTCATATTCACTTTTTCACACGTTTTTTTGTCTGTTTTAATATTTACTGTATATTTGTTGCTATGTATCTAGGCCACCAGTTGTTATATTGTTTTAAATTGTATGTGTCACTTGAGACGGCGCAGCGTTGCGATGCTGCGCCGCGTCTCCATGGTAACCTGGTGTTCCTTTGGCTACCGCCGCGTCATCAACGGGCCCGTGTGGTTGGATGACGCGACTTCCGGGCGCCGCTTGACGCACGTTGCCGGAAGTGCGGGCTCCACACTCTGGACGGCGTGGACGCGGAGACAGCCGGAGGTACCCGGGATTGGTAAGGTATTTAAGTTGTGTTCTTTATTATTGTCACTAGTTTGCAGTGTCCTGAGGAAGGGGGTCCGTCCCCCGAAACGTTGACCAATAAATGCACTTTCTATTTTGATTTACCTGGATGTGAAAGTCTCTGAGTGCCGCCGTTCCCCTCCACCCTATATATATATATATATATATATATATATATAGTCCTCTTGTGTATAGCATACCCTCCAGCAGCCGTCCACACAAAGACCAGCACACCACGTATAAATATCCAAAAATTCTTTAAGTATTCATAAAGTGCAAAATTGATCTAAACAGAATTTCATGCAGCAGCAATCATGATCACATTTCCAATAGATATGAGTAAGCTTGAAACCATGAACCTATCGTGTCAGCTTGCAGGAACATCATCCTTTCATGTTTAAGCCCGACAGCCGTTTCGGTGCATGACCACCTTCCTCAAGGGCTCCATGGGCTCCATATACATATATACCTCCACCTACACCTCCCCCTACATATATATATATATATATATATGTTATTTCACTTTTAGAACCAACAGGCAATAGCTGTCCACCCCCAAACCATTCCCTCCCACCCAACCGTTAGTTCCTCACCTGCACCTGCACTGATGCCCAGGAACAACCATACCAGGCAGCAGTGGCAGCCACTGTAATTGGCGCCAGTGTCCGGTATTGCGCTACAATCAAGAAACTACATAAACTACACCTCCCAGCAGTGTTCTCCTGACTGCAAGGGTTGCTGGGAGTTGTAGTTTATGTAGTTTCTTGAATGTAATTGGTGCCGGTGTCCTTCACCGCACTACAGTGGCTGCCGCTGCTGCCCGCTATGATTGTTTCGGGGTGTCAGTGCGGGTGAAAAACTATCAGTGGTGGTGAGGTGAGGGTGTTCAGGGGTGGACAGCGGCTGCCATTAAAATTTTATTTACCTACTGGCCGCAGGTGGCACCGCTGGGCGGCACTCCTCTTCGGCTGGCACCCCTGGCGAGTGCCATCCTGGCCAATAGGTAGATACGCCCCTGCTCTCAGGCTCTGAATTTTTGAAATATCTTCAATTACGTCACTTTATTACATCCTCTAATAATCTTTCTGATATAACAAGAGATCTAACCATTTTTGAACGATTGTGTGTTTCTCCCCAATCTCCTACTCACTATCTCGCAGATATATACTATTATTACTGAAAACCTTTTTACCTGGCCTCTTCCATTTACAATCTCTTGGGAGAGAGTTCTTCAAGGCTTAGTCACACAGTTTAACCGGGATTCGATATTTCACAATATGCAAGTGAGTTCTTTCTGCTTATCTACAATGGAAAATATCTATAACATTTTGTATAGATGGTATAGAGTACCCCTGATTCTTAATAGGATGTATCCCACTTTATCTGGCCAATGCTGGAGATGTAAATCTTACATACCGTATATACTCGAGTATAAGTCGACCCGAATATAAGCCGAGGCACCTAATTTTACCACAAAAACCTGGGAAAACTTATTGACTCGAGTATAAGCCTAGGGTGGGAAATGCAGCTCTAGCCGTACACAGCCCTCAGTGCCAGATATGCCCCACAGTGCCAGATATGCCCCACAGTGCCAGATGTGCCAGATATGCCCCACAGTGCCAGATATGCCCTACAGTGCCAGATGTGCCAGATATACCCCACAGTGCCAGATATGGCACACAGTGCCAGATATGCCACACAGTGCCAGATATGCCCCACAGTGCCAGATGTGCCAGATATGCCCCACAGTGTCAGATGTGCCCCACAGTGCCAGATGTGCCCCACAGTGCCAGATATGCCCCACAGTGCCAGGTGTGCCAGATATGCCCCACAGTGCCAGGTGTGCCAGATATGCCCCACAGTGCCAGGTGTGCCAGATGTGCCCCACAGTGCCAGATGTGCCCCACAGTGCCAGATATGCCCCACAGTGCCAGGTGTGCCAGATATGCCCCACAGTGCCAGGTGTGCCAGATATGCCCCACAGTGCCAGGTGTGCCAGATATGCCCCACAGTGCTAGATACTTACCCTCCGTCGCTCCCGCGCTGTCTTCTGAAGGAGGGACACGGAGAGTGCAGCGCGCGGCTCTCCTGTGTCCCTCCTGCATCTTCAGCGGCGTCTGATTGGTAAAGGAAGTGCACGAACCGGCACTTCCTTTAACACATGTCGCTGCCGCCGGAGATGCAGGAGGGACACAGGAGAGCCGCGCGCTGCGCTCTCCGTGTCCCTCCTTCAGAAGACAGCGCGGGAGTGACGGAGGGTAAGTATCTAGCACTGTGGGGCATATCTGGCACACCTGGCACTGTGGGGCATATCTGGCTGACTCGAGTATAAGCCGAGGTGGCTTTTTCAGCACAAAAAAAAGTGCTGAAAAAGTCGGCTTATACTCGAGTATATACGGTATATTGTGGGAATGTACCCTTATATCCCCTTTTTAGATGGAGGTGTTTAATTGCTCAGAACTGATACTTAATGACGTAGTGCCCACGGACACAGGATTCTGGCTAATTCATTTAACCTCTGCAAACACACACCTATAAACATTCACTGCTTATACATCTTAATAATGCGGCTAAGGCTATTATACCTGCGATCTGGAGATCTACTACACCTCCCTCGATTAAACAATGGTTCAAAAAGATTGAATACTTCTTAGAGATGGAGGATCTTATCTCTTTCTCCACAGGGCGGATCTCTAATTTCGCAGCTATCTGGCTACCGTGGCTTGAATTTAAGGAAACACCCACATATCGATCTTACATAGATTTGTAGGTTGGTTTAGTGCTCACTCCCTTACAACTTAGGTTATTTGAAGCGGAGATGTCCATAACGTGTCTACTTTGCTCACTATTTTTTCTTTCAGTAAGGATACACTTTCTTCTGTCTTTCTTACTCTTTTTCTCTCCTTTCTTCCCTCTCTATTTCTTTCTATCGACTGTTTTGATTTTTTTTTTCAAGATAGATTATTTTGTATTACTGTAAATGTTGACAGTTGTTAATTTTTGGAAGACAATTGTATGCAATACTGAAATGTTCCCAGCTGTGCTTTATTATGCCCTTGTGGTTAATGTATTTGGTGTCTGTACACATTGCTCTACCTGTATGGCAGGTGGTACTTGATATACCAGCTGTCAGGATCCCGGCACTCAGCATACCAGCGCCGGAAGCCCAGTTGCTGGTATACCAACAACTAATCTCCCTCTTGGGGTGTCTACAACAACCCTGGAGGGAGAATAAATAGTGTGGCACGCACAGCGCACCACCATGCCCGCAGCGTGGTGAGCGCAGTGAGCCCGCAAGGGTTTTTTTTGCGCTTGCACCGCTGCCAGCATTCCGGCGCCAGGATCCCGACCGCCGGCAATTCATTCTACACCCCTGTATGGCTACTGTCTTAATAAAAACTGTTTAAATAAAAGAAAATGCAGTGAGGCTTGTGAGAGCAGAGGAAGTGGATGGAACAGATATGAGGCAGTGTGCAGATGAGTGAAGGAAACATTGCAGGTGTGTGCAGGTATTTGCTGGTGTCATTGGGCACTTGAATGTGGGAATTTTTCTAAATGCAAAAATGCAATCTCTATCTTGGGGCGCAGAGGGAACATTCCGCCTTTCACCTCAGCAGTAATTGGGAGCTAGCAAAATGTACATTTGACACTACTAATAAGGATGATATGTAGGGTGCAATGGATTGAATTAAAGGTAAGGTTAAATGTTTTTTTAAATTGCTAGAGATGGAGATTGCCCACCAAGCTTGGAGCATATGCGGTAAGTGGCCAAACCTCCAAAAATGGCAATTTCTAAGGTTTGACCGCAAGATACGCTTTGATATATCCCACCCTAAATGCAGGCCATTCCAACCATACAGCAATATACTGTAACTAGCATAATATGTTTTTACTATAAGGAAAGATAACACAATACAACTGCATCAGTGTTAACCTACAATTCTACAAGCAAATACATTCCTGTGACAAGAGCTGCATTAGCAAATAGTTCAGAATATATTAACATCTTTCAGTTTTGGAAAGCTCAGCAAGACTAGAGCTGATTCACACTGATGCCATTTATAGAGATAGACTTGCAGAGTAAAAACAGCGATATAATAGAGTACATTAACACAAGCTCAGTGGTGCCACGAGCCATTTCAGAAAATGTCATTTTTATGTCCTATCTTACCTTATCTGTAAAACAAACTATTTTAAACACCTACAGTATGTTTTCTATGTAAGACCTGTTTTGTAATCAAACAGGTTGTTTCCTGCAGTCAAATTCATCAATGAAAATGAGCATTCATTCACAATTCTCTCCCACTCATCCTTAAATGAAATTTTTATTGTAGAACATGAAGTGTTCATGAGAAGTCAGGAATCCTTCTAGACTTTTTAAGAGAATATTTATTGAAAACATCTTTATTTAAGATTTTTAAGTAATCTAATGAGATCATTTGATTATTCTAATTGTAATATGTTTATCCCATAAAGGGGTCCTGCTGAACTTTGGAAATAGAAGCTACAATACTGCAATAGAATACTGTTCTTCATGTATAATTGAGAGAATTCGATAGCGCATGGAAATGCCTGACCGGAAGTGACGTGACGTAATCACAACCCGCGGGCGGGACTCCGGAGTTAGATGCACAAAGGAGACCATGTGGACGCATCCACGGAGATCAGATGACCGGGCGGAAGTGACGTAGTCCCGAACTTCCGGTGAGGACACGCCGGGGAGACCACGTGGAGGCGCACATGGGGAGGACTGACCCGACGGGCAGAAGTGGATGGACGCACTTCCGGGCGGCGATTTCATATGCTGACTGACAGGGGAGTCTCCAAATAAGAATTTAGACAGGGGGAGGAACCTGCATATTTAATTGTGAGTGACAGCCAAATTTTATTAGTAAGGAAGGATGTTATTGGGGGGAATTTGCCTGTGATCCACGATTGGTGGAACATTGTTTAAAAGGGGACCAAGGAGGGAACATTGTACACATTGCCTTGAGAAAGACCCATAGCAGTTTGGGTTGAAATGCGTTGGCTGTTCTTGTGGATCCTGTGTTCCGGTGAAGGGTGGACTGCCTTGCTTTTACCAGAGAAGTACACCTGACTACCTACCCGGGAGGATCGTCGTGGTGACTATCTAATTACATGCTTGTTTGAGGACTGATCGACCCAGTTCTCCATTTGCTCTGGTAATTGTTCCATCTGTAGCACCTTAAACCTGGACTCATGGAATTTCTATTTTAGAAGTATTTTGGTTTATGTATATGTGTTGTATTAAATCTTAACTTTACTACACATGATATGTTCTCATTCTATTTCATGTACTGAGAGTGAAAACGTACTGACCAAAAGAGAATTCTGAGGAACGTCTTCCACAAAGGAATGTATAAATCCATTTTTAAGTGACTTACATGTTGTACAGGGGCAAAAAAAACGGAGAGGAGAAAGACTCTTTGTTGGGGCACTCTTTGTCAAATATTAGACATTTAAAACATAACTTTTAATAATTATATTAAGAATAAAGTGACACGTTTGCAATTAGTAATGCATATCAATTATGCTTATCTTAACAAATTAGTTAACAAATGTAAAGATAGTGAGCGCCTTGGTGAGAATTATTGGTAATCAATAAATAATTAATTTAAACTGGGAAAGGGTCTGTCTATAATATATGACAGATTATTTTTTTCTTCATGATCCCAGTAAGAAAAGGATACCTTGGTTTAGTTACCTCCGTGTTTATGAATGCTTTGAATGAAAGGGAGAGTATGTGTGATAAGGCAAATTTGAATGTAGCCTATATGGGTTCTTGAACACCTTCTGCTCTATGTTTAGGCAGCCGTGTACCCGGGAAGGCTTTTGCTTAATAAGTATTGTATCATTCGGCTTTCTACTACGGACAGAAGTCTGAAAGTCCGAATAATTACTGATTTGGTATGAAATTATACTGATCACACAAATAGTGTAATAGGGTAAATGAAGAAAAAATTAATTAGGTATATGACATATGTGATGGTCACTACTGAATTTTTAAGATACAGAAAAGACAAGGTAAAGAAAAAGGTAGAATAATTTCAGAGGGTGTCTTACTTCTGCTGTTCAGCTGGGTTGTTTACTGCACCTGGTGTTCACTGCTGGTCCCCCACACAGTTACTGACCAGGCCTGCCACAGATTTGCTTCCAAGATCGAACGGGATCAGGCGTATCCTGTGGAGTATGGCCGTAATCTGCTGAATGAGAGAGTATGACTACCAAAGTGCTTCTGCTGTCCAGTTTAATGGATGAGAGAGCATGAAATTTAAAGGCTGTATATCAGAAGGAGCACATTGGCTGTATAACAGAGAGAGCATATATCAGCAAGAGCATAAAACAATCTTTAGGCTGCTATTACTAATAAAGGACTAAAGAAGCCCTGAGTTCTTATCAATATTATTAGCCTATGCAGGTTTAATACCAAAAAGAGGAGAAATCCTTGCTCCACCTTACAAATAAGATTTTTTACTGAAAAAATAGTTTTTCTCGTCCCTAGTGCAGAGCAAACATTTGTGCACTGTTGTGTCCAAATTTAAATACCAAATTATATTGTAAATAAAGTAACAGAAAATCAACAAAACAAACACACACTGGTTTTCTATTTATAAAAAACAGGATAAGGTATTATGTAAATTACTGCTTTAAGAGTAAAGACCAGTGATGTGTTTAAATCGCATAGATATATCCATCACAGTTATGCTCCTCTAACAAATTAAAGCACATAAACAAAAGGAAGTCCCTAGATAGATAATAATAAATAGAAAATGATATAGTAAATCTTCTTGCCCTGAATGGGCGCTTCCTAAAATAGAGAATGATAATGAAAAATAATATAATATAATATATCTTGTTGCCCTAAATGGGCTCTTACTAAACCGTAGTATTCCTTGTCTGGGAGTGGGCTGCGCAGTCCCACTAGATCCCACTGAACCAAACGGACCGTTTCACCATAGAGTAGGCTTGTTCACTGGTGATTAGTGTGGCTCATACTGAGGGTATATATAAGGTAAATATAAGGTAAATCAAATTACCTAAGTGGCCGCCGGTGATTACCTAAGTGGCCGCCGGTGAATAGAAAGAACACGCCGTGTATAGCTGGCGGTTCCGGAAATGACGTTTGAGGCTAGGACCGGAGTCATTGGAACGCAATGCGTTCCGGGGACGTTATGCGTTCCACAGCTTAGGCGGAAGTGACGTAGGGGATAGGACCGGAGTCATGGGAACGCGATGCGTTCCACAGCCATTACATTCGGCTGTTTGTCAGGAGAAAACTCCCCGTGGCGTCTGACATATGACGCATGTTGGGGGGCGGGGAGACTGAGGCTGGCGGTGGTTATAGAAAAATAGATGCTGCTGGCTGATTGTATTAGGAAAAAGGGGGATGAATCTTTCAGTCTATGATCATCCTCCTTATTTCTGATAATTTTTCTCTTATTCATTTAATTTTTCTATTTGACTGTATCTTAACACTAATACTCCTCAGCATGCCTATACTTTAGTACAGACCATTGATATATGTCTGTAATTAACATCAGGCTGGGCATTATCAGTAAACGTCTCCCCATATTTTCATTAGCTTCTGCCTATTCTAATGATACACTTTGTATACATTATTTGTTTAAAGTCGGTCACAGACCAAGAACCTACTTTGGTTATTGTCTGTATCAATAACCTGTTGCGGAACTATTCCTGTTATGTTGTACAGGGGCGCCTAGCCTCAACCACTGCCCATCCATATTGTGTTCTAGTTAAACTATGCAATAGAGCAGCGGCACAAACACACGGCAGTTATTTCTGTTTAAAAATGTTTTGCAAATTAGTAATGTATTAGCAATAACCAATCGAGACAATTCGCAAGTACTTTCAATAGAAAACAATACAACACATAAATGTACTAAGAATTGTGGGTGGAATATGATTGCTCAAAAGTAGTAGTGGTTAACCAACTGCAAAGAAGAAAACATCTAAACCATGTGTAAAATATTAGACGTGTATGCCCCCTACACCAGCGCATATGCCTCCAGTACATACCTTTTCTCAGTGCCCAAATTGTACCTCCCTTCTGGAGTCCCTGGGCCACTGATTACTGGCACTCTGTGCCCATGTAAAGCCCTGATCAATCAGCCTTTTTGTTGAGCAGCTCCCAAAAATTTCTCCAACCATAAAGACAGAATGCTGTACATGCAGCACACAGTGCAGGTTGCAGTGCGGATTGGATACAATGTGGGTTGAATACAGTGCAGATCAGATACAGTGCAGCTCGAATACAGCAAAGGTCGGATACAGTGTGAGTTGAATACACCAATAGTGCACTTACTGTGACATTTTGCCTCATTTTGGGATCCAAAGCTAATGGGTTGATCAAGTTTGGGTGGGCTCGGTTCTCTGAGAACTAAGCCCGCTCATCTCTACTTGTTCACAGAGAAAAAAACAAAACTAAATATTATCTAAGGAATGTTTTTCTGTTCATATATTTATGTGGCTACCAATCTATTTTTTATGAAGAATAACAACAAATAAAAGAATTAAAAGAAATAAATAAAAATAAATAAAAGTTACATTTTAAATGTATTCATTGTACATCAGAGTATCTTCTACTTTCTGCACACTGAGGAAAACAACCTGTTTGATTGCTTTGACTCTGGGGAGCGCTCCTTACTCTAGTTATGCAGTGACTATTACACCAGTTAGTATCACTTTAATAATTTTCAACACAACACTATGTACATGTCGGTGGGTATTTATCAAAGCTTGGCGAGAGATAAAATTGTGAGGGATAAAGTACCAACCAATCAATCAGTTCCTGTCTATTTACTAAGCCTTGGATGGAGATAAAGTACCAGCCAATCAGCTCCCAACTGCCTTGTCACAGGCTGGTTTTGAAAAATGACAGTAGGTGATTGGCTGGTACTTTATCTATGTCCATTTTACCTCCATCCAAGACTTAGTAAATAGACTACATAGCCTGCAATATGTAAGGCATAAGCTGATTGGCTAGTTCTTTATCTCTCACAATTTTTAATAATCTCAGTCTTGACCATTAATCCCCTTGTTTCCCTTTTGTAAAATCTATTTTGTGTATACAATAACAACATTTTTACACTGGGTACGCAATGCTATTAAATACCTTTTACAACTGAATCACGCAGGTAGCTAACATCCATTAAAATGCAAGAATTGTGTCTTTCTAAAATGTCCCTCTTTTGTTAGTAATTGCAACACTGACAAGATTATTCAAGCAACTACGCAGTTTATTGTGTCCTAAAAAAGAAAGTCTTGAATGTGTTTAATTGATTTGAAGATGCAGCTGTGCAAGAAACAATTGGTACGTTGAAGAAATTAGGTGGTTCTCTATCTTTTAAACACACAATAGTCCCTATAAGAAAAGTGTCTACAACCAGTAATTTTTAGCACAAATGTTCTCTTTAATTGGTAATTCCAGAATTGCTTGTTACAGTGTTTCTTTTTTAATACTCGACCAAAAGGGACTTTTTTTTCAGTTTCAAGTGATAATTATGTTGTACAAGCGTGTGTAATTTATATGCAAATTGAATTATGTTTGAATTATATTTCAGCTGCTATGGAAAAAATCTAATTTCAATAGATTATTAGACGGCAGAGAAAGAAGGTTTGAGTGAAAATATGTATTAGTGTTTCCTATTATTTTTATAGAAATTAACTTATATAATTGTAATTACTTCTCAGTCAAAACAAGGCAGAATTAGTTTTATTCAGATAACCGTGGCGCACATGGTTTGAGCTGTAAAATATTTCTCCAGTGTATTGTATCTTTTTCTAAGTAATGATAAAAAGGTTAACGTCATCCTCAAGTAACTAACTCCATATTTTTATGTAGAATAGCTGGATAATTGGTAAATGTTACATTCTAAAGTTAATATAGTTGTAATGCTGCATAACTAAAGAAAATTAAAGCAGAATGACACAGTGTACAGTAGTTAACATGACTGATTCTGAAATAGGGTTTTACTGTGTACGAATGATTTTTGGGGGATTTTGTTTAAAATGATATACTGTAGTAGTACATGTTGCAGCATTGTGTGAAGTGTAATAATATAGATATAATATTAATAAACTGGAATACAGGATTACAGCATGTCTTTAGAAACAGTATTACAATTATTTCATTTCCAACTAGACAGAATAATCTGACAGGTCTACATACCTCTCAACATTTTCAATGAGAGATGCGAGACTCCCTTGTGTGCGTGCGCCCAAAAAGGGGGAGTGGTCTATCCAAAAGGGGGCATGGTCTCACAGCAGTGCTGCTATCGCGAGCCACGCGCCCATTTACCGTCACTGAGGGGGCATGCCCAGCGCTTTGTAAGCTGCTGGCATGCCACCTCTCCCTCTGTCTCCAGTGAATAGATGCTGTGCACATGTGCACAGTGTCCATTCACCACTGCTCTGCTAAGCAGGGCAGCGATGACAGGATCCTCCCAACTGCTCCCCACCCCACCGCCATGGGAAAGCTCAAAAACAGGGACTGTCCTGCGAAAATCGGGACAGTTGGGAGGTATGGGTCTATACACTACATATTACTACCCTCAGCTCGCTACACTCATGGTGGGCCCCACTTCCCGGGGGGGTGGGGGGGCGGAAGGGGGGGCACAGATCATGTTCTCGCTAATGGTTAGCCAAACCTCTGTGGTGGTTGGTCATACCCCCTCTGGAGACTGGCCACATCCCCAAAAATCGGCCCCTACCACTGAATTCCCCTGGTTGTCCCTTCATGCCCCAGTCTGACACTGAATACACTCACCACTATATTGATTGGAAGCCCTTAATCTGGGCAAGCGCCAGCACCCTAGTTTCTCTAGGCTGCCATTCTCTGGCGTTGTTTAGCCCATGCGTCACGCTTTTTTTTCCTTGTGTGGAGCACTGGAGGCAGGGCTGGATCTAGATGTTGTGGCGCCCTGGGTGAAAAATAGGGGCGTGGCTTCACTGAGAAGGGGCATGGTCAGTTATGCCCCCTGTAGAGTTGTACCCCCAGTAGAGTTGTGCCCCCTAGTTGCACCGTGACCTCAGTACTGTGCCCCCTGTAGAGTTGTGCCCCCTAGTTGCACCATGCCCCCAGTACTGTGCCCCCTGTAGAGTTGTGCCCTCTAGTTGCACCGCTTTAAAAAAAATAATAATTAATACTTCCAATCCCACTCCTGCTTCCCGACCGCTGCTTCCCTCCATCTCCGGCCGCCGGCACCGATCCTCTGATCTATGGGAGAGACGTCATGACATCTTTCCCATAGCACCGCATAGACACTATAGGTCAATTATGACCCCTAGTGTCTATGTGCCACTCCCACAATGCAGTGCAGTGTACAATGACTTCATCATGCACCGCACAGCACCGGGCATCTACTGAGCACCGGGGGACACCAGTAGCGGATCTTGCCATGGCGGCGGCGCCCCCCAGAAGGTGGCGCCCCAGGCAAAAATCCTGCATGCCCGTAGCAAGATCCGCTACTGACTAGAGGGGTGGCATCTGCATCAGCAAGAGTGGGACTGTGGTGCTAAGCTGGTACATAATAGGACAGTGGTGTGCCATACCAAGGGAGCTGTAACTGGTACCACCCTTGGTGTACAATGGTTTCCTTTCCAGTGGCACTTGCCACCAGCTTGTAGGGTGCATGGAGGGGCACCACACTGCCTGCTTTCAGATCCCGGGAGCTTGTGCCCTCCTTCCTGCTCCGTAGGAGTGATGCCACAAAACAAAATACAGAATCAAGGGCTGATGTAAAGCTGGATGCAAGCAGACATTTTTGCCTCAAATTACACCTTTTTGTGCTGTGCATGCACACAAACAAAATCTTATACTTCCATCCATGTGTAGATTCTGTTGCATTTTGTGCTTGTGACCGCTTTTGCTTAGAGAATACTATGATTGCTATTATACAAGCGTTGGTCAAGTCTAGCAAGAGGTGATTACACAAAGGCAGCTTCTGTAGGCGATAACAACATACATATGCACCAGTCAGAAAGTATGTAACCTGTTGGTGCTTGATATCTGGAGCAAAATATGCACCACTGATGATGATCACAAGGAGGAGGAGGAAGATCAAGACCATAGTCAGCTGCTCCTGATTGTCTGAGTGCATATTGATTCTTCTCACTGAATTTACTATAATTGGCACTTTCATTTTGCATGAGTACTTAATTGTATTTTCTACCACAAATATAACTTTAATCAGTTATTAACGACTGTCCAGACACAGACAGTATATTATTCTTTATACTTCATTAAAGTACTATATTGTGTACAATTTGGGTCCTGTTGCTATAGCATTTACTACAAACGCTGTCAAGCAACACCTCCTGGCATAATATGCTTGAAGTAGGTAAAACTCTGATATGGTATCAGGATCCCAGCATTTGAGATGCCGGCAGTCAGGATCCCGACACCTACTTGGTAAGTATACTAGCCCTAATCCCTAACCTCCTTAATACCGCTTTCAGATCACAATGCTGGGTCCTACCCGGGAATTGGAAACGGGTCCTTCCTGGGTGGGACCCGGCATTGGAACCTACACAATCCTGGGGGCGGGGACGGAGCTGGCATCGGGGGCGGGAGCGGAGGTGGTGCAGGGAGATGAGATCATCTGTGCACTGCCTCTCCTTATGCAGTGAACGTGTCGACCTGGCAATATACCCGGTCAAAACCGGGTTATTTGTGCAGTGTGAAAGGGGTATAACCCTCCTTTCCCGCAGCCTGATCCACAGGAATTGGTTTCCCACACGTACATAGTTGCAGATGAAGCACAACAGAAGTCGGCATGAGGAAAATCACCGACCACTTACATGGGAGTCCTTTTTACACAGACTGAAACTCACTCGCACACAGGTGTACAAATGTCACACATTGAAATGATCAGTGTAAGCCAGAAAATGCAGCTTTGTAGCTCCTTAGTGTTTTAATTATGTGAGCGAAGCAGACACTCAGCATGACAGAGTCACCCAAGACCTTGCAGTGGGGATATTTGGCACGACTGAAGCAACAGTAGGAAAAAATACAGCTATAATTCCAGCACATCTGCATCCGAAATTCAATATTAGATCCCTTAGGTTTGTGCTAAGCAGCCATCAGGAACATCAGCACTAGAGTGGCAGAAGCATTGCTTAATTACTATTTACCTCAACAAGAGATTCAGAAAAGTTTAGTAGAGGTTTCCTTGTCCATACAAACAGCAGCAATCATTGCTCACATAGACTGCCATATGGGAACTTAAAAATCACCTTGATGCCATTGTCAGTCACATCCAGTAATTGAAGGACTGCAACATTACTGTTCACTTCAGTTTTGATAGGAATGCATGGTGTTATAAAGACTACAACACTGTGATAGTCTTATAGGCCCTACACACTGGCCGATCCGCCGCCGAGCTGCCCGACGGCGGATACGGCCGACGGGCAACCCCGCGGCGGAGGGGCAGTGACGGGGGGAGTGAAGTTTCTTCACTCCCCCCATCACCCGGCTGCACTGAAGTGCAGGCAAATATGGACGAAATCGTCCATATTGGCCTGCATGTACAGCCGACGGGGGACCAGCGATGAACGAGCGTGCGGCTGCGCATCGTTCATCGCTGGAGTCTCCACACTGCACAATATGAAAGTTATCTTGTTCATTAATGAACGAAATCGTTCATATCGTGCAGTCATGTCGGCCAGTGTGTAGGGCCCTTGACAGTGCGCCTTACGTTGAGAGATGGTTTCAGGTAGATGGAATTAATCCGAACCTCAGCTAAACAATGTCACATCTTTGTGCACCTTTTTTACTAGTTAGTTATGTGATTAGGTACAGGTCCACTAACAGGACAGTAGAAGGGCCCTTGGGCAGGCCCCATAAAGAAATCCAGTCTGTCCAAAATGTTCCCAGAGTAGCACTGTGCAATGACCATGTGATGTCATGACATCACATGGACTCACCCATGCCCCCAGAGACCCATTGTATGCACTGTGCATGTTAATTACTTGTAATATATGTTTACTATAAGGCAGTACTGTCCACTTCCCACCTACCATAAAAAATACATCCTATAGCGTACTTAAAAAAAAAAAAAAGGTGGGTGCTTGCTTATACCAACATACTGTATATCAATTGCAGAGTTATTTTATTTGGTAGTCAATGAAATGACATTAGCACCAAAATAATGTCACTGGTATATTAGGCAGGCAGCTAGTGCTTGCAGCTTGTGCCAGGCAGCCCGCGAGAGATAAGCCCACCATAGTCTGTAGTTATAACTAGAGATGTGCGGCTGGCACTTTTCGTGTTTTGTGTTTTGGTTTTGGTTCTAATTCCACTTTCGTGTTTTGGTTTTGGCTTGGTTTTACCAAAACCAACCTTTCGTGTTTTGGGTTTGGATCTGGAAGATTTTTGAAATAAACATAAAAACAGCTAAAATCACAGAATTTGGGGGTAATTTTGCTCCTACGGTATTATTAGCCTCAATAACATTCATTTCTACTTATTTCCAATCTATTCTGAACACCTCACACCTCACCATATTGTTTTTAGGCCTAAAAGTTGCACCAAGGTGGCTGTATGACTAAGCTAAGCGACACAAGTGTGCGGCACAAACACATGGCCCATCTAGGAGTGACACTGCAGTTACAGACAAGAAGGCACTATTCAAAAACTAGGCCCCAAACAGCAACTCATTCAAAGATGTCGAAGAGGTGCAATGAGGTAGCTGTATGACTAAGCCAAGCGACACAGACAATTCCGACTGTAATTATACATCCAAATCACTGGAATTATACATCCAAATCACTGGAATTAAATGGCAAAATCACTGGAATAATACATCCAAATCACTGGCATTAAATGGCAAAATCACTGGAATTATACGTCAAAATCACTGGAATTAAATGGCAGTACCACTGGACATACTGTATACGGAAGTGTCAGACAGGATAACACTTTACAAAAATAGTCCCCAAACAGCATATGATGATAAAATGAAAAAGAGGTGCAAGATGGAATTGTCCTTGGGCCCTTCCACCTACCCTTATGTTGTATAAACAGGACATGCACATCTTAACATTCCAATAATTCAGCCACAGGGTCTGCCACACGACTGGGGCTGAAATGACTGGTTTGTTTGGGCCTCCACCAAAAAAATAAGCAATCAATCTCTCCTTGCACAAGCTGGCTCTACAGAGGCAAGATGTCGACCTCGTTCTCATCCTCCGATTCCTCACCCCTTTCACTGTGTACATCCTCCTCCTCCCAGAGTATTAATTCGTCCCCACTGGAATCCACCATCACAGGTCTTTCTGTACTTTCTGGAGGCAATTGCTGGTAAAGGTCTTCCCGGAGGAATTTAAAATTCATTTTGATGAACATCATCTTCTCCACATTTTGTGGAAGTAACCTCCTACGCCAATCGCTGACAAGGTTACCGGCTGCACTAAACACTCTTTCGGAGTACACACTGGAGGGGGGGCAACTTAGGTAAAATAAAGCCAGTTTGTGCTAGGGCATCCAAATTTCCTCTATTTCCTGCCAGTATACATATAGACTGTCTGACATGCCTACTTGGATGCTGTCACTCATATAATCCTCCACCATTCTTTCAATGGTGACAGAATCATATGCAGTGACAGTAGACATATCAGCAATCGTTGGCAGGTCCTTTAGTCCAGACCAGATGTCAGCACTCGTCCTGACTGCCCTGCGGGTGGGCTAGGAAATCTTATCCTTTTCCTCACAGCCCCAGTGGCGGGAGAAATTGAAGGAGGAGCTGTTGATGGGTCACGTTCCGCTTGAGTTGACAATTTACTCACCAGCAGGTCTTTGCACCTCTGCAGACTTGTGTCTGCCAGAACGAGAGATACAACGTAGGCTTTAAACCTAGGATCAAGCACGTTGGCCAAAATGTAGTGCTCTGATTTCAACAGATTGACCACCCTTGAATCCTGGCAAAGCGAATAAAGGGCTCCATCCACAAGTCCCCCATACTTTGCGGAATCGCTCCGTCTTAGCTCCTCCTTCAATTTTTCCAGCTGCTTCTGCAAAACCCTGATGAGTGGAATTACCTGACTCAAGCTGGCAGTGTCTGAACTGACTTCACGTGTGGCAAGTTCGAAGGGTTGGAGAACCTTGCACAAGATGGAAATCATTCTCCACTGCGTTTGAGTCAGGTGCATTACCCCTCCTTTGCCTATATCATAGGTGGATGTATAGGCTTGAATGGCCTTTTGCTGCTCCTCCATCCCCTAAAGCATATAGAGTGTTGAATTCCACCTCGTTACCACCTCTTGCTTCAGTTGATGGCTGGGTAGGTTCAGGAGTGTTTGCTGGCACTCCAGTCTTCGGCATGCAGTGGCAGAATGCCAAAAGTGTCCCGCAATTTTTTGGGCCACTGACAGCATCTCCTGCACAACCCTCTCATTTTTCAAAAAATTCTGCACCACCAAATTAAATGTATGTGCAAAACATGGGACATGCTGGAATTTGCCCAGATGTAATGCACGCACAATATTGGTGGCATTGTCCGATATCGCAAATCCCCAGGAGAGTCCAATTGGGTTAAGCCATTCTGCAATGATGTTCCTCAGTTTCCGTAAGAGGTTGTCAGCTGTGTGCCTCTTATGGAAAGCATTGATACATAGCGTAGCCTGCCTAGGAACGAGTTGGCGTTTGCAAGATGCTGCTACTGGTGCTGCTGCTTTTGTTGCAGCGGGATGCCATATATATACCCAGTGGGCTGTTACAGTCATATAGTCCTTGGTCTGCCCTGTTCCACTTGTCCACATGTCCGTGATTAAGTGGAAACTGGATACAACCGCATTTTGTTGGACACTGGTGACTCTTTTTCTGACGTCTGTGTACATTCTCGGTATCGCCTGCCTAGAGAAGTGAAACCTAGATGGGATTTGATACTGGGGACGCACTATCTCCATCAAATCTCTAAGTGCCACTGAACTAATGGTGGATACCGGATGCACCTCTAACACCAACATAGCTGTCAAGGCCTTATTTATCCGCTTTTCAAAAGGATGACTGCTGTCATATTTCATCTTCCTAACAAAGGACTGTTGGACAGTCAATTGCTTACTGGAAGTAGTACAAGTGGTCTTCCGACTTCCCCTCTGGGATGACGATCGACTCCCAGCAGCAACAACAGCAGTGGCAGCAACAGCAGGTGTACAAATCAAGGATCCTACGGAGGAATCCCAGTTAGGAGAGGTCTCCTCAGTCTTGACAGTGACATGGCCTGCAGGACTACGGACATTCCTGACTGAGGAGGAAGTTGACGTTGAGGTAGTTGGTGGTGTGGCTTGCAGGAGCTTGGGTACAGGAGGAAGAAGGGATTTAGGTGTCAGTGGACTGCTTATGCTCTTACCCAAAGTTTCACAACTTGACACTGACTTCTGATGAATGCGCAGCAGGTGACGTATAAGGGAGGATGTTCCTAGGTGGTTAACATTCTTATGCCTACATATTACAGATTGACAGAGGCAAACAAATTGGAAGAAGTACATCTGCACACTTGTAAGAATATAACAAATTCTTATATATAAGAAAACTTATAACATCCCCAATAATCGTGTGTCTGGAGTAGACCTTTCTCCTCTCTGGGGGTGCGACCCTAGTGTAACCAAGCTATGGGACAACACAAAAAGAGAACTAGAAGACGGTTATTAAGTTGGGTGCACAAAATAAATTTGATGAATTAATTAATGTAATAAAACATAGCTTTTATTGCTTACTTTAATATAGAGAAGGTCCCTTTAAGTAGGACACATACAGCAAAATATAGAGGTTAAAATATGACACATACAAACAAATAGGTGATAAAGAATGAAATAATTGTGTAAAAGAGGCAACACCACAATAACTCCTGCAGTTGTATATTTTATTTGTGTACCATCCGTGCCGGATAATTCCTTAAACAGTTGTTCTTAATTCATGCCTACATATACCTCTGCCATATCTTAATCCACATAGAGGTATGAATATCTGTACATCCTTTGTGTTCAGCAATTGTCATGCTGCACACTAATTGGAATAGGCATAAATGGTCCAGATAATAACTTCAGTTGTATCTATTCCACACAGAAAATTGGGAGAATAAAGGAGTGTATCGCAATTGCGTTGTTATAATTACACTTTCTTAGAGACTTAATGAGTCAAAAGGATACCTAAATTATTTCATGTGCTTCATAATAACATTTGTTATTCCTATTTTGTGTCTAAATCAGTCTGATAAATATCTTTATGGCCGTTAATTGACACAGAGATAGATCACTGTAGGAATATTGGCACTTGTATAGGTACCAAATACTGTGCTCACTTTGAATTAATAGAATCCAAGAAAATGTAGGAATTAATTCCTGTATATGCTGTTATTGCGTATCAATCTTGTGTTTATTCCAAAATAAATTAAATAAATTAAATGAAGCTATACTAAGCTAGTAGTGATATCAAACGATGTTCAGATGAATGCTACAGTCTGCATTATCTGTTAACTTAGACCAAGGGAGTATTTCTCTTTGACCTTATGCTTTTAATGAGAAAGGGCAACAATTGTTGCAATAATAACTCCTAGAGAAAACTGCCAGGTCTACAGTGTAACAATTGAAGTATAGCTCATGCCAGTGTCTCCTGTTATTAAGAGCACCAGACTGTGTGGAAAAGTGATAAAAAAGTGGACCTTAACATATCCTAAAACTATGATAAGGATTATCTTGATCAGCTACGGGTAAATGTGGTCACCATTGTTTTGTCTAGTATGGGTTTGAGCCTAGGTGTTCCCCTTGCAATTGGCTGCAATCCCCTTTACTGGGTTATGCAGATCTTATAGGTAGTCTGCTGTATCTGACTGCCGTGACTCTAATAGTAACAATACAAATGCTAAATAGCAGAATATAGGTATATTTACACAGCATACCACGACACATTGAGTCAGCAGCAGATTAATATCAGTGGAGTGATTGCTTCTTATGTGGGTTTCAACCTAGGTAATTCCCCTTATAATAATCCATACTGGATTCTGTGACTCTTATGAACAGACTGCTAGCTTCACTAATTCTGGTAGTGGCAGTATCAATGCACATTAAATAAACATTGGTGTGTTAACACTTAATACAACATTGCATTATTATATATGGAGTGTGGTGTGCCCCCAAAACGCCAGATTGACAGAGGCAACAGATGGCTTGATACCTGTTGTCCGGATTTGTGGAGAAATAATTCCACACCGATGAGGTGGCTGTTTTGGTAGTTTGCCTAGGCATCACAATGGGCTTCTTCGTCCCAAGGACAACAGGTATCTCCCCCGGTGCCTGACTTAAACAAACCACATCACCATCAGAATCCTCATTATCAACGTCCTCCTCAGCGCCAGCAACACCCATATCCTCATCCTGGTCTACTGCAACAGTGACATCTTCAATTTGAATATCAGGAACTGGACTGTGGGTGCTCCTTCCAGCACTTGCAGGGGGCGTGCAACTGGTGGAAGGAGCCACCTCTTCCTGCCCAGTGTTGGGAAGGTCAGGCATCGCAACCGCCGACACACTTGGACTCTCCTTGGGGATTTGCAATACCATCTCAGAGCGCACAGTTCTTTTCTGTGCTCTTTCCAGCTTAACTCTTTTAATTTTTCTAGCGGGAGGATGAGGGCTTCCATCGTCATGTGAAGCTGAACCACTAGCCATGAACAGAGGCCAGGGTCTCAGCCGTTCCTTGCCACTCCGTGTCGTAAATGGCATATTGGCAAGTTTACATTTCTCCTCAGACGATTTAAATTTATTTTTTTGGTTCTTTTTACTGAACTTTGGCTTTTTGGATTTTACATGCCCTCTACTATCACATTAGGCATCGGCCTTGGCAGACAACGTTGATGGCATTTCATCGTCTATGTCATGGCTAGTGGCAGCAGCTTCAGCACTAGCAGGAAGTGGTTCTTCTTGATCTTTCCCTATTTTCTCCTCAAAATTTTTGTTCTCCATTATTTTTTGGGAGTTATATGAGACAATGGGGGTCATTCCGAGTTGATCGCTCGCTAGCAGTTTTTAGCAGCTGTGCAAACGCTATGCCGCCTCCCACTTAGCTTAGCAGAAGTGTGAACAAAAGGATCGCAGAGCGGCTACAAAAACAATTTGTGCAGTTTCAGAGTAGCTCCAGACCTACTCCGCACTTGCGATCACTTCAGACTGTTCAGTTCCAGATTTGATGTCACGAACACGCCCTGCGTTCTCCCAGCCACGCCTGCGTTTTTCCTGGCACGCCTGCGTTTTTCCGAACACTCCCTGAAAATGGTCAGTTGACACCCAGAAATGCCCACTTTATGTCAATCACTCTGTGGCGGCCATTGCGAATGAAAAGCCTCGCTAGATCTTGTGTAAAACTACATCGACTGCATGCGCAGAAGTGCCGCTTTCACTTAATCGCTGCGCTGCAAATATTTTTATCAAGCGATAAACTCGGAATGACCCCAATATGTGGCACAGGAATGACTGGAATGAATGATGAGACAGGACACTACCACTGGCCTGATGCAGCACAACAGGTTGTTGTTATAATTATTAAACTGCAGCAGTGGACATATAGCAGCATTGTATATATCGTCACTGAAATTACTGATGAGACAGGACACTTCCACTGGTCTGATGCAGCACAACAGGTTGTTGTTATAATTATTAAACTGCAGCAGTGGACATATAGCAGCAGCGTATATCGTCACTGGAATTTCTGCTGAGACAGGACACTACCACTGGTCTGATGCAGCACAACAGGTTGTTGTTACAATTATTAAACTGCAGCAGTGGACATATAGCAGCAGCGTATATCGTCACTGAAATTACTGATGGACAGGACACTACCACTGGTCTGATGTAGCACAAAAAGTTGTTGTTGTTATAATTATTAAACTGCAGCAGTGGACATATAGCAGCAGCGTATATCGTCACTGAAATTACTGATGAGACAGGACACTACCACTGGTCTGATGCAGCACAAAAAGTTGTTGTTTTAATTATTAAACTGCAGCAGTGGACATATAGCAGCAGCGTATATTGTCACTGGAATTACTGATGAGACAGGACACTACCACTGGTCTGATGCAGCACAACAGGTTGTTGTTGTTGTTGTTATAATTATTAAACTGCAGCAGTGGACATATAGCAGCAGCGTATATCATCACTGAAATTACTGATGGACAGGACACTACCACTGGTCTGATGCAGCACAACAGGTTGTTGTTGTTGTTATAATTATTAAATTGCAGCAGTGGACATATAGCAGCAGCGTATATCGTCACTGAAATTACTGATGAGACAGGACACTACCACTGGTCTGATGCAGCACAAAAAGTTGTTGTTTTAATTATTAAACTGCAGCAGTGGACATATAGCAGCAGCGTATATTGTCACTGGAATTACTGATGAGACAGGACACTACCACTGGTCTGATGCAGCACAACAGGTTGTTGTTGTTGTTATAATTATTAAACTGCAGCAGTGGACATATAGCAGCAGCGTATATCATCACTGAAATTACTGATGGACAGGACACTACCACTGGTCTGATGCAGCACAACAGGTTGTTGTTGTTGTTATAATTATTAAATTGCAGCAGTGGACATATAGCAGCAGCGTATATCGTCACTGAAATTACTGATGAGACAGGACACTACCACTGGTCTGATGCAGCACAAAAAGTTGTTGTTTTAATTATTAAACTGCAGCAGTGGACATATAGCAGCAGCGTATATTGTCACTGGAATTACTGATGAGACAGGACCAGTGGTCTGATGCAGCACAACAGGTTGTTGTTATAATTATTAAACTGCAGCAGTAGACATATAGCAGCAGTGTATATCGTCGCTGAAATTACTAATGAGACAGGACACTACCATTGGTCTGATGCAGCATAACAGGTTGTTGTTATAATTATTATACTGCAGCAGTGGACATATAACAGCAGCGTATATCGTCACTGAAATTACTGATGAGACAGGACACTACGACTAGTCTGATGCAGCACAACAGGTTGTTATAATTATTAAACTGCAGCAGTGGACATACAGTATAGCAGCAGCATATATTGTCACTAAAATTACTGATGAGACAGGACACTACCACTGGTCTGATGCAGCACAACAGGTTGTTGTTATAATTATTAAACTGCAGCAGTGGACATATAGCAGCAGCGTATATCATCACTGATATTACTGATGAGACAGGACACTACCACTGGTCTGATGCAGCACAACAGGTTGTTGTTGTTATAATTATTATACTGCAGCAGTGGACATATAGCAGCAGCGTATATCGTTACTGGAATTACCGATGAGACAGGACCACTGGTCTGATGCAGCACAACAGGTTGTTGTTATAATTATTAAACTGCAGCAGTGGACATATAGCAGCAGCATATATCGTCACTGGAATTACTGATGAGACAGGACACTACCACTGGTCTGCACAACACAGCACCACTTTATACAGCTATACTGGATATATGGCAGCAGAGGACACCAACACTGTGACTAGCTGGACTGATGCAGCACAATACACTGACTACACTGGACTGGACTGCCCAACACAGCACCACTTTATACAGCTACACTGGATATATGGCAGCAGAAAACACCAACACTGTGACTGGCTGGACTGATGCAGCACAATACACTGAGTGACTACACTGGACTGGACTGAGCAGCACAACGCTTGCCACCCCACTTTACCGCCCCCCACACAGACATTGAACACACTGAGGCCACGTCCTCTCTATAAACTCTGCGAGACTGGAGTGAAAATGGCCGCGACGCGCGGCTCCTTATATGGAATCCAAATCCCGCGAGAATCCGACAGCGGGATGATGACGTTTTGCAGCGTTCGGGTTTCCGAGTCAGGCGGGAAAACCCGAGCCTGACTCGGATCCGGGCTCGGAAGGCAACGTTCGATAGGGTTCAGTTCTCTGAGACCCGAACCCGCTCATCTCTAGTTATAACTCATCACCATCGTTATATGCCATAGGCACTAAGCAGGGCACAGTCACTTACATTACTGTGCATGTACCGTAACTCACCACACCACCAGCTCTTTGTGTCCACAACACAGTTCCCACAGCAGATGCCACCTCACATCAACCTTCTAATCCCTAGCACTCTTTCAGATCAGAATTGTGTGTTGTATGTAAGGAGTAATGGGGAAAGTGCCATTCACCTTTATAGTATTAAGAGGGAAAACGTAGGGTTAGGGTTTTAGGGTTAATTAGAGGTTAGGGTATTAAGGATAGGGTATTAGGATTGGTGGAGCAGTTTGGGACAGGGTATTAGAGTTAGTTTAGGGGATTGTGTTAGAGATGGGGTATTACGGTTGTGTACGGTTTAGCCGATTGGGTTCAGGACTAGGGTATTATTATTATTATTATTATAATCCTTTATTTATATAGAGCCACATGGAATCCACAGCACCCAATTACAGAGAAGACAAATAAGCAAAACATGAAGACAGTCATGTCAGGGCCCGGGCCGCTCATACAACCCGCCAATATTTCCGCTGCTGTGCAATGGGCCCCCGTTCATCCCCCGCCTGCTGCTCACGATGCCTGCCGCACACTGCATCAGTACAGCAAACACTCAGTATTCCATATGGAATACTATTGAACATGTCCCTCCCGAAATGGCCACCGCCCTTAGAGGAGACAGTTATTAAATATGCTAGAAGAGGCGGTGGCCATTTTGGGAGTTACATTTTCAATAGTATTCAATAGTATTCCATACGGTATACTGTCTGCTGCACGTGGCGGACATCAAGAGCTGTGGGCGTGGGAGGGGGGTGAACGGGGCCCATAGATAGCAGTTAATACTTTGCTCCTGAAGAGGGGGCATCCGCGAACAGCGGCTGGCAGTGGCGGCCGAGTAGGGGGATCCTGGCCCTGACAACGAGCAGAACCCCTGACCTGTACAGGGGCATAATATGTTTATGTGTAGGAATTACATGTATATATATATATATATATATATATTTATTATTATCCTTTATTTATATGGTGCCACAAGGGTTCCGCAGTGCCCAATTACAGAGTGCATAAACAAATAATCAAGCAGGAAAACAGCAACTTACAGTTGACGACAATATAGGACAAGTACAGGGTAAATAAACATAGCTACATCAGCAGATGACACTGGAATAAGTATCAGGTGGCAGAAGACTGCTGGATTTGGTGCAGTTGAATATTATTAGAGTAAGAAAAGGATAAGCACATGAGGGAAGAGGACCCTGCTCGTGAGAGCTTACATTCTAAAGGGGAGGGGTAGACAGACAGGGGTTAGACAGATGGGGTACATAGAGAGCATGGAACAGAGGTTTAGGATGAGATTTGGCTGGGTTTGGTGAAGAAGTGGGTCTTGAGAGCCCGTTTGAAGTTTTGTAGAGAGGTGGAGAGTCTGAGGGGGAGAGGTAGGGAATTCCAGAGAAGTGGTACAGCACGTGAAAAATCTTGGAGGTAGGAGTGGGAGGAAGTAATCCGTAGGCAGGAGAGTCGGCGTGCATTAGCAGAGCGAAGAGGACGTGTGGGAGTGTAAAGGGAGATAAGGTCAGAGATGTAGATGGGAGAGGAGTGGGTGAGGGCTTTGTAAGCAAGTGTGAGAACCTTGAAATGGATTCTGAAAGGGAAGGAGAGCCAATGAAGGTCTAGTAAGAGAGGAGAGGTGGACGTAGTGCGTTTGCTGAGGAAAATGAGCCGGGCAGCAGCATTGAGGATAGATTGGAGTGGAGAGAGGTATTTGTCAGGAATGCCAGTCAGGAGGAGATTACAGTAGTCCAGTCTGGAGATGACCAGTGAGTGGATAAGAGTCTTAGTAGCATCCTGGGTCAGAAAGGGTCTGATCCTGGAAATATTTTTTAGGTGAAAACGGCAGGTTTGTGAGAGGTGCTGAATGTGTGGTTTGAAGGAGAGGGAGGAGTCAAGGATTACTCCAAGACAGCACACTTGGGGGCTAGAGGAGATAGTAGTGCCATCAATAGATAATGAGATTGTAGGAGGTGAGGTTATGCGGGAGGGAGGGAAGATGATCAGCTCGGTCTTAGACATGTTAAGTTTAAGAAAGCGCTGGGACATCCAGGAAGAGGTAGCAGAGAGACAGTTGGAGATACGAGTGAGGAGAGCAGGGGAGAGGTCTGGAGAGGAAAGATAGATTTGAGTGTCATCAGCATAGAGATGATGTTGGAAACCAAAAGAACTAATGAGCTTACCTAGTGAGGACGTATAGAGAGAGAAGAGGACCAAGGACAGAACCTTGGGGTACCCCTACAGTTAGTAAAAGTGAGGGGGAGGTGGAGTCATGAGAGGAGACAGAGAATGAATGGTCAGAAAGGTAGGAAGACAGCCAAGAGAGGGCAGTGTCACGCAGACCAATGGAGTGAAGGATTTGCAGTAGGAGAGGATGGTCAACAGTGTCAAAAGCAGCAAAGAGATCAAGTAGAATAAGTAGAGAGTAGTGTCCCTACTATATTTATAAATCTTTATTTGAGTTTTGTTATTTTTTTGGGGTGGGGGCCCTGCCTATTATATCAGCCCTGGGCCCCACGATTTCTGATGGCTGCCCTGCGTCACAGGGAGTATTGAAAAGAAGATAGATTAAGTAAGAGACGTAAACCACATGAGGGAAGAGGGCTCTGCTCGTGAAAGTATTGGGGTTATGGTTAGGGTGAATTTTGGGGTTAGGGATAAATTAGTGTTAGGATTAGGGTAGGGATGCTATGCATTTTGGAATCACACATCTAAATATATTTTTGTAGATTCAGGCCCAGAGTATACAGCTTTCAACTGCTGTGTAAGGTGGAATTGCAGTCTCCTTTACACATTAATCTATAAACCTTGATACTGTCCAGTCCAAGAAATGCTTGGTCCTGAACCAATAATCCTGAGAATGCAGTCTAGCAACTTATAACGACTAGTGACAATTTTGTTAAGCGATGTTCTTTAAAAAGATAAGAAATGTTTGGAGACACAAAATGCTTAAATCCACTGTATGTGGGCAGTTGGTTTACTTTAAATGTGACAGGTTTCAAATCTACTTCCAAAAGCCGGAAGGCCTGATTCAGATTTGTACGCAGTGCAGATGTTCATGCAACTGAGCAACTACACATGCACCACGGTACTTTTGTGATGTCGCTCGCAACCAGGAAAGAAAATATAGGGGGTAATTCCAAGTTGATCGCAGCAGGACATTTTTTAGCAACTGGGCAAAACCATGTGCACTGCAGGGGAGGCAGATATAACATTTGCAGAGAGAGTTTGATTTGGGTGTGGTGTGTTCAATCTGCAATCTAATTTGCAGTGTAAAAATAAAGCAGCCAGTATTTACCCTGAACAGAAACAAAATAACCCACCCAAATCTAACTCTCTCTGCACATGTTATATCTGCCTCCCCTACAGTGCACATGGTTTTGCCCAACTGCTAAAAAATTTCCTGCTGCGATCAACTTGGAATTACCCCCATAGTTCTATGGATTGTTCAAGAAGGGGGCCCTCAAACTGGATTCTTGCCTAGGGCCCCATGAGGTCTAAATCTATCTCTGCACTGGACCCAGGCCACTGGGGCACAAATATCACAATTGTATTGCACAGTGCATGCAAATATTAGAAGGAAACTACAGTACTCTTATATCCAGTGATGTGCACAATGGGGGGTCATTCCGAGTTGTTCGCTCGTTATATTTTTCTCGCAACGGAGCAATTAGTCGCTAATGCGCATGCACAATGTCCGCAGTGCAACTGCGCCAAGTAAATTTGCTATGCAGTTAGGTATTTTACTCATGGCATTACGAGGTTTTTTCTTCGTTCTGGTGATCGTAATGTGATTGACAGGAAGTGGGTGTTTCTGGGCGGAAACTGGCCGTTTTATGGGTGTGTGCGAAAAAACGCTACCGTTTCTGGGAAAAACGCGGGAGTGGCTGGAGAAACGGAGGAGCGTCTGGCCGAACGCTGGGAGTGTTTGTGACGTCAAACCAGGAACAAAACTGACTGAACTGATCGCAGTTGCCGAGTAAGTGTGGAGCTACTCAGAAACTGCTAAGAAGTGTCTATTCGCAATTTTGCTAATCTTTCGTTCGCAATTTTGATAAGCTAAGATTCACTCCCAGTAGGCGGCGGCTTAGCGTGTGCAAAGCTGCTAAAAGCAGCTTGCGAGCGAACAACTCGGAATGAGGGCCAATATTCTTGGTGAGGAGAGAACAATTCAGGTTTTCAAAAATCAGAAAATAGAGCTTCAGACCTCAATAGCCCTGTGGAGAGATTTCAGTGTGGCTCTTCCATAGATGCCTCTTTCTCAATCTGTGTGAGGCTTGTCTCCCTAACACTTTATACATCTAACTAGCACCTCTGTAACTCAAAAAATCTTCATAGATTTTAGGTGAACAAGGGGCTTTTAGGTACTGTAGCGTCTGCTGTATATATAATGTTGGTTATTTTTTTTCCTAGATTACATTAGAAAATTGCGATTTAAATAAAAAATAGGGATGATGAGAGCAATGATAGATTTGTAAATGGGACATACATTGCATGAGGAAGCTGTTGCCAGTAGAAACCCAGAAAGCCTCTTCACCGTCTGTTATGAGCCACGGCTGTGGCTCATTCCTGTTTTGCATTTTGGTTATGTATTTTATGTTAATACTTCTGTATATGTTCCCCGTGGGTGTCATGGGGTGTTCGGAGCTCACCCATAAGGAGAGGGTACTGTTATGAACCACAGGTAGTGGTTCATTCCTATTCTATGTTTATAGTTGTCTTGCAGGCCAGGATTTCCCGTTGCTCTGGTTTGAGAAAGACTCTTGTTTGCTGCCGGTGGTGAGTCTGTGTGATTGCAGCTTGTTCCCATGTGTTCAGCCTCACCTGTCTGTTGATTGCACCTCTCAGTTGTGCAGCAGGGCAGCTGCACGACATAATTAATTAAGACTCTCTGTTATATTCTGACTCAGTGCAATTCACTGACGCTGGTGATATTTCCAGAGTTCCAGAGTTCTTGAGTTCTGAGCTAGTCCCTGCCAGTTCCTGAGCTCCTGTCTAGCAGTGTCTGTCTAGCTGCTTCCAGTGTCGGTTCCAGTGTCGGTTCCAGTGTCCTGCCGTGAAGCGTTCCTGTCCAGAAGTCCTGTGGCTTTGTCTGTTCCTGGTCGAGTATCTGGCTTCTTGGAGTCCACCGGTCTGTCGTTTGGGATTCTGCCTGTCCTCCGGTTCTGAGAGCCTGTGTCGGCTACATTGGGGGTTCCCGTCCGTTTGCCAGTATTTGTACCGGTTCCGTGAGTAGCGGCTTTGCCGCGTCCGTCGGCCTAGGCCGCTGTATTCCTTGGTTATATCTGTCACTGGTGTTTTGCAGAGGGTTCTGCATATGCTGTCACCGCCGGTACACAACAGTATTGTGCCGGCGTGTGGACAGCATTTCCTTTGTTGTTCTTTTCCTTTGGCGGCGTGCCGCACATATACTTAGTTTTAGGGTTGTTAGTAGCCCCTAGCCTTCTGTTTGCTTTAGTTAGAGGTCCCCTTGTTATTATCCTGTCTCGGTTCACGCCTTGTCTCACTCTTAGACCTGGGGGCATCGGAGTTGGGCAGACCTAATCCGCCCTTCAAACGCGGCTGCCGTGGGCCCAAGAAACCATAGTCACTCAGGCGTGAACTGACCACACGGGTGAAACAATGGAGGTAGGGTGCTAGGGGCTATTTCCACACCACACCTTATTTCAGCGTCACGTTCTGGTGCTCTGGACTCACTACGCAACATCTCCCTTGTTCTGAGCACCAGGAACCTAACACCGTCTGAATTATGTGACACTCAATAAACTACAAAAAAAAAAAAAAAAAAAGCTAAAGGGACAGCATGTTTCCTGATTATTATTAGAACACCTTTATTTTTGTTACCAGAGAAACCATCATTTTAAATAGACTGCAGTTAAACAAAGAAAACTCATAAGATCATCAATATACAGTATTTGCATAATAACAATTACTGCCAACAAAGTACTGATACTCATCCAATGTTTACTGCCCAAATCTTTGCAGAATATTCATTAGTAATTGACAAATAAAAGTTACTAATTAGACTTTCCAAAAGTAATTGCCAAAAAAAAAGAAAAAAATTTGATATGTTCACAAAAGTGACCCCTCCAAAGTGACTCTTGGAGGCTCTCCATGGCTGTGAGCGCAGCCTGAGCACCATCTGTTGTACAATTCCTATTGATGTATTGACAGGAAAAGGCACACAAAAACAAAACTGCTCCACATTGGTGTTCTAATTTCTGTTATATTGTCTGCTAAATTAATTTGGACTGTGCATGGTACAAATCATAACAGCCTGAGCCATATAATGTGTATATTATTTTTATTGCTCTTTCTACATTTTTGTCAGGAGTACATTATTAAAATACCATTATATAGAAAATAGTATAATCAGCTATATACAGTTCATTAGTTATGTAAACGTACTACTGTATATTCAGATTTCAGTAACAATTTATAGACTTAAGCAGGGTACACAGTTACGTTCTATCCAGTAGCAGAATCACCGTTATGCTATCAACCTATCCAGTAGCAGATTCACTACTATGCTCTCAAGCTATCAAGATGCTATGCTATCAAGGTGGCAACTTAGGGCCTTGCAGATTGGTCCCGACAGGAGTCCCGGCAGTCCCCTCCTGATTGTGGCTCTGGCTGACTGTGATCATAGCTTCCGGGTGCCAACTCAGCTATTGTCTTGGCTGACATCGATATCAGGATATCGAGTAGCATAATCCACTATTACGGGAATACACTGATGATCTGAGCAGACTTTAACAAGGGCAAAACCAGATCCATGGCTATACTGTCAAGCGGGACCTCTATAACAGGCATGGGCACTAGGGGGCTTTTGAAATGGGATCTAGGAGCAATGATACAGGCACTCAGGCCAGGAAGAACAATATTCTGACACATCTTTATACACCGCAGACCAAAAGAACCGCTGCAAAATCATCTCAGTAGTCTTTTCGGCCCCTAAGTGTCCTGCTGTGATGTGACCATGAACTACTGTAGGTCCAACATGGTTCTCTTATATGGCTGGGAAACCATGGGCTGTTCTACCACATCCTCACCCTTTTTTGTCACTTGGTACAAGAGCTCATTGTGGTAGCCATAAGCTCGTTATCAGGATCTACTTGTTCCCAACTGATAACTTTCACATTTTCTCTGTTTTTTTTATCAAGGTAGCATCCCTTAAATTTTCAGATGCAAACAGAGTCTTTCTCACTTCAAGATGAGGCATACTTTCATCACCTTCTACATCTTCTCCTTCCCCTGGAGGAGGTACTTCATTTTGTTCCTCATTGTCTACTACTTCCCCAGCCATACTAGCAAAAGGACATGGGTCTGAGGTCACACCTGTGGCCAGCATATCACCCAGATGGTCTACTGTCTCTATGCCATTCACACCTGTGGCCATACAGAATTCCCATAATTTCCAAATATGGGAAAAATCTCTTCCTATTATAGCATCATGTACTAAGAAAGGGACCACTCCCACATTAACAATAGCTGAACCACTCTCAATATTCACTTCAGCAGTATTATAATGGAGGGCGTCACAATGTATGCAGGTTACACCAACTTTAAAACAGTTGCCAACCCATCTTTCACAAGGGTAATTAAGCTTCCCACGTCTAACAATACATCTACATGGGTTCCTTCCATAAAAATTTCACACATTTGTTTTTCGGGCTCAGCTGAAGGTGCAACATTACAGGCTACCCTGGAAAAGTAAGACATTCTGTGACATTCAAAGAGGTCATCAAATTGCATGGGTTCTTGAACAACTGGGCAAGTAGCAGCAACATGTCCTTGCGTACCACACCTAAAACATTTAATCACATGACTGTCAAGTCTTTTAGGTGGCTGAGACCTTTCTTTGGACCGAGCACTCACTGCCTCTTAATTTTTTATTTCTCTTAACTGCCTAGTACCCTTTTACCACAGAACAGTTTTACTGGATTTTACAGGAGTGTGCTCTCATGGGTCTAGGGTCCGCTGCGGTATAGCCGGTAGTTCCTCTGCCACCAAACACCATCTCCACTAACTGGTCAACTGTCTTAGGATCCCCATGGCTCACCCACTTGCTCACAGCCACAGGCAGGGACCTCAAATAATGGTCCATGACAACTCTTTTCACCATCTGGGGTCCAATTAATGTCTCTGGTTGTAGCCATATTTTGGTCAGGTGGATGAGGTCTGGCATTTGTGAGTGGGGAAATTTATCCATGTAGTACACCCAGTGATGTACACATTGCTCTTGGACCAACAGGGTAACTCCCACGTGAGTTAGAATTTGTGTTTTTAGTTTTTCAAAGTCCGAAGCATCTGCAATGCTTAAATCAAAATAATGAGGCTCGTCTGAGAGAATGGGTGCCAGCAAGCTGGCTCCCTGTCCTTTGGGTCAACTCTCCCGCTTGGCCATCCTCTCAAACATGGTCAGACATGCCTCCACATCATCAGTCTCTGTCATTTTTTGAAGGAAATGATTAGACCGTATGGAACTGGAACTGGGTAGGGCATATGGGGAGCATTTCCAGACAATGCTGTGAGATGCTGCACCACCTCTTTAAAAATCTCACGGTCCTGGTGCTGTTGCCTCTGTATCTCCTCAACCTCCAATTGATGTTGCCTGGTGGCTTCCTTCTGTGCTGCTGTCGCTTGTAGCAATTTCTTAATTATGTCCATATTGTTGGGTTATTCCAGCAAAAAAGTAGCCACTTTCACCCAGGACATGTATCAGCATTGGTTTCCAAAATCATGCAGGCAAAGCACCACTTTGAGTTGC
The DNA here is from genome assembly GCF_028390025.1 of Pseudophryne corroboree. Lineage (NCBI taxonomy): Eukaryota > Metazoa > Chordata > Amphibia > Anura > Myobatrachidae > Pseudophryne > Pseudophryne corroboree. The sequence continues at coordinate 684,911,302 of NC_086447.1, read as the reverse complement.
TGCTGTGTGTGAGGCACCACATCTCCCAGCATGTCTCACTGTAAAAAAGTCTCTGCAGAGCATTACACATGGAGTTTTACTGTGCCATATCTTTGGCTTCAGTCCAGGCAGACACGGACCTGCTTTCTGCAGGGCTCTCAAAACTGCTGCTCCCTTCACTTATGCTCAGAGCATGCTCGCATTCTCCACCGCGTTGTAACAGGGTCAGGGGAACAGGTACCATCTCCTGTGGTAGATGGCAGGATGCAGCAGCTGAGAGATCACTGCAGTCTGTTGGTTTGGTGTAACTGGCCTTAACCAGTTTTTTTGTGCAAAAAATAAAAATAAACATCAAATTAAATACCTTGCCGTCCGGCGCTAACTATACACAGGATAATCCTAACTCACTAAAAAACAACACAAGAAAGTTTTACCAGGCATAGCTACCTGGATTTCATGAGCAGGTTTTCTCTCACAGTTACTCCATAGTCTCTCCTTTTCCCCAAGCACTGTCAGAGCAATAAACAGACTGACAGCCTTTTTAACACCCCCATACAGCTGAAAGCCCTAATTAGCGTTTTGTGAGGCTAAAACCTAAAGACCCAAACTGGGCATAAATGTATGGAGAACACACCCTCTCTTCTCACATCCAACCCCAGGACCCTTCTGGTTCTTACCAAAAGCGCTCAACAGAACCAACTTAATGTTCTCTGAGTTTTAAAACATATAGGTAAGAAATCTGGGGCAAATGTAACTGCTTTCCACCACTATTCCAGTGATCTTGTCACAAAAGCAAAATTATATATTAATTATAATAAAGGGACACAATTAATTGTAAATTGTTGTTTCAAAAGACTTTCATGATGTGTGGTAATAGTTTATTACTTTATGAGTATATAAATGGTGCCACATCATAATATAGTAATTGTTGCTCAGTTTTGTGTACATTTATTTTTCATGATATGCATAAAAGTGTTTTCACATTAATTATAGCACATACATTCCAAAAGCATTTCATCTGTATAATATTGGTAAATAACAGTTGTTGTTTTTTTGTCATTTTTTTGTAATACCTGATTGCAAGAAGAAGTGCAGTTACTAACTATGAGTAAATGGAATAACACCAGAGGAGGGAGAGTTTTTACTTGTATTGTCCCTACTCTGTAATGCTGACTCTAATTGCTGAAAGCAGGGTAGGAGACTTGTATCATCAGATATTTTTTTCCCCCCAATATTAATTTTTATTATTTTGCGGGTAAACAAAGCATTTGGGAATGGGGTACAGAAAAGAAAAAAAAGGGGGGGTAGGGGTAGGGGGGGGGGTACACACAACAGTCTGCAGTTTACAATGAAACAGAGAGAGTATTATACACAACACTGTACAAAATTCCATGAGTAATGTAAGTGTATATCGTGTCATCCTAGCATTCATACTAATCCAATAGCTGGCCTATCTAAACGTCAGGAGGGGGCTTGGGGTTCGGTGTTCGGCTATGCCAATAGGTGGACCATGAATACCATCTGAGCAGTGGGGAAGTTGGGGAAGAGGTATAGGCCACTCCCGCGGTCTCGAATTCGTAGTGCGACTGTACGGCCATTTCTATTGCAGAGATATGGGGGGCCTTGGTGGAACGCCAAAGGCGAGCGATTAGGAGTTTTGTTGAAATGAGGATATGGCCTAGAATATAGCGGTCTGCTGGCGGTAGATCCCCATAGTATAGATGTAGAAGGGCCAGTCGTGGGTGAGGGGAAATATGGCGGCCGAGCACTGATTCTATGAGGTGGAAGACCGATGTCCACAACGGGGTGAGTACCGGGCAATCCCAGAAAACATGTATTAGAGTACCGACCATACCGCAGTTCCGCCAGCACATTTTGGATGTGGTGGATTGCATCGCGTGGATGCGGGATGGGGTGAAATACAGGCGGTGAAGGAGTTTATATGATAGTTCGATATGTGATATACATTTAGAGACTGTGTAGCAGGATTTATATATCATATCCCACTCCTCCTCCGAGATTGAGCATCGAAGATCTATCTCCCATTTCATCTGAAATGGGGCTTTCTGTAATGGTTGGGGAGTATTAATGTAATCATACCATTTGGTGATACCACCTCTACCTCCTCCAGTTTCCAGGAACCTTTGAACTAGTTTAGGCAAGGAGGGAGGGGGGTAGTGGGTATCGAGACTCCCTGAAGCCAGTGTCTAAGCTGCAAATATTTATAAAATTCCCCATGTGGTAGCAAGAAATTTTCCTGGATCTGGGTAAAAGAAAGAAGGGCGTCATGCGCCATCATATCCTGTAAAGACCGGATTCCCTGTGATATCCAGTAGTCAAGTCTCAAGTCGGGGATCAAGGAGGCTACTCCCGTCAAAGATATGGCCGTCGTAGGGAGAATTATGTAATTTCCACTTCGCACTATCTCTAGCCAAGCTTTCCTAGTAGATTGGACAGAGAGGGACTTATTGGTTAGTACTGTGCCCTCCATTTTAGGGAGTAACAATACATCAGTCAGGGGTAGTTGGGCTATAAGATCTTGTTCAAGATGTACCCACGATTTGTCCGTAGGTTGGGTATACCATGCCCCTATCTGAGCTAGTCGGCATGCCAGTTGGTATGAGTGCAAATCTGGATAAGCCAAGCCCCCGTCCCGCTTGGATCGGGTCATTGTTTTCCTTGCTAACCTTGGTTTCTTGCCCTTCCAGACATAAGAGTTAAAAGATTGCGTTAAATTTGGATAGTAGGGAGTTGGGTACGATGAGGGGAATGGCCCGGAACAGGTACATAAGTCTGGGAAGGATCGTCATTTTCAGTGCAGCTATTCTCCCCAGCCATGATACATGTTGCATCATCCAGTCTGAGATTAGAGTTGTGGATTTGCGTAAAAGAGGGGGGAAGTTAGCGGATATCAAATCATCTAGTTTCTTTGTGATATGGATTCCCAGATATTTGAGGCTTCTATCCTGCCAGGAATACGAGTAGGTAGCCTTCAGATCGGACAAGAGAGAAGGCGGAAAGGTAATGGGGAGTGCTTCTGTCTTCGTGTTATTAAGTTTATAGTAGGATACTGCTGAATATTCGGACAAAAGTGTGTGTAACGCTCGTAGGGAGGAGGAAGGGCTAGTGAGTGTCAATAGGACATCGTCTGCGAAAAGACATAACTTATGAGAGTGTCCCGAGAATTCCACACCTCTTATCGAGGGTGAGGAGCGTATTTTCTCGGCCAATGGTTCCATTGCCATCGCAAAGACTAATGGGGACAGGGGGCACCCTTGGCGAGTGCCGTTTGTAATGGGGAATGGAGATGAGAGCAGACCGTTCACACACACCCTCGCCGAAGGGAGAGAGTATAAAGCCATAATGGATGATAGAACTCTACCAGTAAGGCCAAACTTTCTAAGAACCACTTGCAGGTACCCCCAGTGAAGGCGGTCGAACGCCTTCTCCGCGTTTAGCGAGAGCAATAATAGAGGAGATTCTGATTTAGAGAGGGCATCCAGTATATTAACCACTCGCCTAGTGTTGTCAGGGGATTGTCTGCCGGGGACGAAGACCACCTGATCCCCGTGGATGATAGAGGGAAGCAGAGGGTTAAGCCTGTTAGCCACCAACTTAGCATAGATTTTCAAATCGGTATTTAATAAGGCTATGGGGCGGTAGTTGGACATCATGGCAGAGCTCTTCCCCGGTTTAGGAAAGGCTACTACTCGGGCTTCTAGCATCTCCCCTGGGAAATTCCCTATGAAGGAGGCGTGATTAAAAACTCCCTCTAGGACCGGGACCAGAGTGTCTTTGAAGCATTTGTAAAAATTGTTTATAAACCCATCAGGGCCTGGAGCTTTGTCTAATGGGAGTGAGTCTATGGCTTGAGTGATTTCCTTCTGGGACCATGGTAGGTTTAAAGTCTGCAAAGTGTCTAAATTAATAGAGGGGAGATTAACATCGTTCAAAAAGGCTGCTATATTAGCTGGTGTAGGTTGTGGGGTAGAGATATCGTCTTTTAGGTTATATAGGGTGGAGTAATATGAAGCAAAGGAGTTAGCTATATCTGATGGGTCGGTTATTTTGATATTATTTGAGTTGATGATATATTTCACCCTCTCTTTAGCTGTTTTCCCCCGCAATTTGTGAGCTAGCATTCTACCCGCCCTGTCTCCTTGCATATAGAACTTTTGCCGCAATCGGAAAAGATTTTTACGAACCTCCGTTAAGTCTAATTTATTCAGCTCATCTCTGACCCGGGTCAACTCTCGATATATTGTCTTATTAGATCGATGCAGCTTAAGTGAAGCATCTAGTTCTTTAAGACGGGCTTCGAGTTCTGCCTGTTTTTCCCGGGAGGTCCTGCGTATGTAAGCAGCCGCTTGAATGGACGCTCCCCTAACCACCGCCTTAAGGGCACACCAATGTGTAAACACCGACGTTATAGCTGGGGTGTTAGTCTCAATATATAAGCAAAGGGCCTGTGCGATGGACCGCTGGGCGTCTGTGTTCAAAAGGAGGTAGTCCCCAAGGCGCCATGGGGTAGGCGAGGACCTGACTTTGCGGGGGTTCCAACGGATAAAAAGGGCAGAGTGGTTGGACCACGATACCGGCAGGATAGAAGCCTTTGAAACCTGTTGGAGTGTCCACTTATCTGATATCGCTAGGTCTATCCTAGAATACGAGCCGTGTACTGGGGAGAAGAACGAAAAATCTCTACAAGTCGGGTTCTTAGCCCTCCAAACATCATAGAGATCATATTCATGTAGTATATTTCTAAAGGCGTGGGAACTATCACGTTGCGAGCCACCCTTGGGAGAAGTGCGGGCTTGGGATCTATCAACCGTTGGGTCAAGGACCATGTTAAAATCCCCCAGGAGTAATAAGGCACCCGATAGGTGCTTCTGGAGGGTTGTAAAAAATTTCCTAAGGAAAGGTAGTTGTTTGGTATTGGGAGCATAAAGCGTGGCTATGGTGACCGGTCTGTCTTCCAATTTACCCGTCAGTATGAGATACCTGCCGTCTTGGTCTGAGATCTGGCATTCTAGGGAGAATTCACAAGAATTTGAGAATAATATTGCCACTCCGGCTCTTTTTTTCGGGCCATTGGACATATAGCCAATGGGGTATTTATTATCCCTAAATGAGGGGGGTGATGAAAGCATGAAATGGGTTTCCTGTAAGGCCACTATATGCGCCTTACATTTAGCAAAGTGACGTAGGGCCAATCGTTGTTTATTCGGTGAATTCAACCCTTTTACATTTAAGGATAGTACATTTACCATTAGGCTTGTTTGGGAGCCGTGCTAATGTCAGGTTGCATATAGAAATTTTGTAACGGGATCTGCCGGAGTGTGTGTGTGTGTGTTAAAACTTGGGGAGATGGGAAGAACAGAAGGGGTGGAAAAATAGTAAGAAGAGGGCATAGAGCGGGCACCTCAGGGATGCTAGATAGGGTTGCCTAGCAGGGCAACACATGGGGTCGTGGCGAGGTGTGGGGAGTAGTCTCCCCCTCGCTCCTAGAACTTTCAACTTAAAAAATACAAAACTGCGTGGGGTCAAAGGGCACATGCCTCTTCTCGGGAAACTCAACAAATAACAAAAATAACATCATAGCATCAAGGGGAGTAGTATTGTCCCGTTTAGGGGTGTATGGCTATGCATGGTCGGCCTAGTCACAGTGAATACAGTATACAATAAACAACCCAAGTTAAACTGGTGTCGTCCATATAGATAAGGAAAATCGACTACTTCATGCTCCCCCGGGGTATTGACCGGGGGGGCAGAGCATTGGCACCAGTGACATAGGAGAATACAGGAAAAGCGAGAACATTCTCGACAATGACATACAACCTGATTGGGAAAATCAGTCTCTAACGATCATTGTCTGCCATCGTCCACTCCTGAGTCAGCTTGAGAGTTGCCGGTGCCTTTGCAGTTGTGTCTTCTCCCCTCCAGGAGTCCAGTAATTTCAGACCAGCTTTTGGAGAGATTATCGCGTGCATAACGCCGTTACGTCTAACCAGCAATTTCGTCGGAAACCCCCACCTGTACAGGATATCGGCTTTCCGGAGAGCAGAGGTCACCGTGTGGAACGAACGTCTCAAGGCCAGGGTGGCCGCTGAGAGATCTCCGTAAACTTGTATTTCTCCCAGGGTCTTGGCTGACAGGTCCGGGTGCATAGCCGCCCGTAGGATTTGTTCCTTGATATGGAAGTAATGCATCCTCATTAGAGTGTCTCTTGGAGCATCCTTTGGGGCATTTCTAGCCTTCGGTAGGCGATGGATGCGGTCGATGAGAAAGTCATCAATAGAGTTGGATGGTAGAAGCTCCATGAAGAGATCCTTCGCAAATTGGGTAAGTTCCGTGGTGGTGACGGTTTCTGGGATGCCCCGGAGCTTGATATTATTACGGCGTGACCTGTCCTCAAGGTCACAGGTCTTCCGCCGTAGGTCCGCTACTTCGGCCTGTAGGTCTTCAAGTTGGGTAATCACCTCATTATGTGACTTCACCACCTCCTCACATTTTTTTTCAAGATGATCCGTGCGTTGGCCTATAGCGTCGACCGACTGTTGGCAGCTTTGAAGCGCCGTCTTAACTTCCATCGTGATATCATCTTTAAAGGAAGCCAGAAGTTGCCGCATAGTGCCTAATGTGAGGGGTGCGTCATCATCGAGTTGAGAGAGTTTTGTTTGGGTCACCCGAGGGGTCAAGGATATGTCATCACCACTCCGGGGCTGTTTAGGCAAGGAATCCTGTATGGTAGAGTGTTTCCGGCTTTGGGAAGACGGGGACTGTTTAAAAAAGGCGACCTGGCGGGTTGGAGTCGGGTCTTTTTGGCGTTTCGGCGCCATAGTCCCGATACACATATCCTCTCACAGTTGTCGTAGATATAGAAATCGGACCCAGGGGGAGGGGAAATAAGGCTATGTCGGCTCAATATGCATGCCCATGCAGCTTTACTTCTTCAGGAGCGGGGGGGGGGAGTTCCTCACATCACGTTAAAGATCACATCAGAACGGTCTGGCGAGATGAAAAACTCCCCACGACGTCCAGTTACCTGGAGTCATCGGGGGTGGATTGTCCTTATAAGTATGTCTGGCTTTTCTCTGTATAAGCAGATTTGTGTAACAGGGAATGTGCATGTACCGGGTCCTCCTCACATGCAGAGGTACAGAGATGTCGGCGTATTTCGTAGAAAAGGTGTGGGATAAGGGTAGGGACGTAGTACTGGCTGCTTGCCAGCATTCAAGATGGCGCCTCCAACTTCCAGTCACAGGTCTCTGTGGTGTATGTGCCACACGTACCTTGAAATCGTTGGTGGTGTCAGTGGGTGTAGGTCCAGAGCTTCTGGGCCCCTGTCTCCCCCACCCGATCCGGGCTCCCAGCGGGGTCTGCGGCAGTCCCCCGGGAGGGCCCCGGGTATTACAGGCCGAAATTCCAAGATGGCCGCCGGCGTGTGTACAGGCCGGGGAGACGTCAGGTGATAGCCGCTCCCGTAGCCCGTGGACAGCTGCCCTTTGTTTTACTAGTGCCCGGGGGTCTAAGGGAGGCTGGAGGGCGGTGTGGGGAGAAACAGGAGGAGGTGGGCGGCGCCGCGGGTCCCGTTCCTACCGCGGTCCGGGCCCGGAGCTCAGAGTCGGGAGAGTGAGAGGCTCGAGGTCCCGGCTGCAGGTGCTGGTGCGGGTGTCCACGGCCGTGTCCACAGCCGAGGATAGCGTCAGGCAGGGAGGTGATAGCGAGTCAGCCGGCCTCTTACGCTTGGGGGCCGTCGGGCGTCTCCCCCGTGCCGCCGTCCCGTCTCTCTGCAGTCTTCAGCTCCCAAGATGGCTGCCGCCCGTTCTCCGGAGTACACTTCACGGCCCCAAACAGGTCTCGGATCACCCCCGTCTGGCAGGTACGAGCACCGGGTGTTATACAGTGGTGTCCCAGCCAGGGACAGGATTCAGGAAGGCTCCACAGGCGACCCGGGCGGGCCAGTAGCACGGCCGTGGGTGAGGTATAAATTGAGGCCCCGGCTTCAGGGCCGCGAGTAGGCCGCAGTCCGCAGGAGCCAGGAAACCGGCTCCCCGACTCCGCAGCACCGTCTCGCTGCCTGCTCCACTAATAGTAGGTGCTAATAAGAACACTTAGGGTGGGTGGGAGGTTTAAAGAGGTCGAATTATTGCCCAAAACTGCCAAGTCTCTGGGAGCTTACACAAAATGCAGCCTGCTCAGACAACCTCCAGGCCACGCCCCCTATCATCAGATATTTTTATGCAATTATTTGTTACTCTTTGAGGAAAGTCATCTCTTGTCTTTATCTTTAGGACACTTGGGGTCTAAGATGGACGTGCCTTTATGGCATCTCATATCAAGGCTTAGATACTCGATTATGGACCTGAGCTTTCATCTAGACCAGTGGTTCTCAAACTGTGTGTCTTGGCACCCTGGGGAACACTTGCAGCGGTGCCTTGGATTGGTGATCCAGGACCAATTCAAATTATTTATGGTCAATGTAATAGGCAAAGCTAGTTCTGGTAGACAAACAATCGCAAATCTTGACCCTATGGATGACATAAAATTGCATATAAACACAATTTACTTAAATGCATATTTCTTTCTAAATTTCTCAGTAAGAAACTTTTGGCCTAGTGGCGCCGGGATAATAATTCTGATATTCTAGGGCACCATGATTCAAAAAAGTTTTGGAACCACTGATCTAGACTATAGGCTCTCTGTGGGGTCTTTAATGCCATGGACAGAGTTAAAAACCTTTTTTAGGTGATCAGCAAAGGTTGTAACTACATTACATACTGGAACTGCGACATAAAGAAAATTGTGAGTGTCCCAGTGTTGGGACCACTACCAAATAACTCACCTTGATAAGGTACATTATTAATTAAAATTATTTTTTTAAAGTGGAATACCTCTTAAGAAAATAGGGCCCGATGGTATTCATCCAAGGGTTCTAATGGAGCTTCACTCTGAACTGGCAAAACCGCTATCTTTGATCTTTGAGGATTCAGTTATATCAGGTATGGTTCCCAAAGACTGGCGTATAGCGGAAGTAGTGCCTATATTCAAAAAGGGAAGTAAAGCTGAACCAGGTAATTATAGACCAGTTAGTCTTACATCTATAGTGGGGAAAGTATTGGAAGGTATTCTAAGAGATAGTATTCAGAAGTTCCTTGAAACCAATAAGGTCATTAAAAGGAATCAACATGGGTTTATGAAGGACAGATCCTGTCAAACCAACTTACTTGGCTTTTATGAAACAGTAAGCGCAAACCTAGATCAGGGTAAAGACGTGGATGTAATCTTTTTAGACTTTGCCAAAGCGTTCGATACTGTACCACACATGAGACTTATCTACAAGCTACAAGAATCAGGGCTAGGAAGCACAATATGCACTTGGGTCAAAAACTGGTTAGATAATAGGAAGCAGCGCGTTGTGGTTAATGGATCTTTTTCAACTTGGACTGAAGTGCTAAGTGGTGTGCCGCAAGGCTCAGTATTAGGACCGCTATTGTTCAATATTTTCATTAACGACCTAACAGAAGGTCTAGAGAGCATGGTGTCAATTTTTGCAGATGATACCAAATTGTGTAAGGCTATAAATACAGAGGAGGATGCCGAGTCTCTTCAGAACGACTTAGTTAAATTAGAAGCATGGGCAGCCAAATGGAGAATGCGCTTCAACACAGACAAGTGTAAGGTAATGCACTGTGGTAACAAGAACAAAAATTACACCTACCTACTAAATGGGGTAAAATTAGGGGATTCTGTACTGGAAAAAGACTTAGGTGTCCTCATAGATAGCAAGCTAAGCAGTAGTACCCAAAGTAGGACTGCAGCAAAGAAGGCTAATAAGATATTAGCATGCATAAAACGGGGTATTGATGCTAGGGACGAGAGTATTATACTCCCGTTATATAAATCACTAGTGAGGCCACACCTTGAATACTGTGTACAATTCTTGGCACCGTACTACAAAAAGGATATCCTGGAGCTTGAAAAGGTACAGAGGAGGGCGACCAAACTAATTAAGGGCATGGAGACGATGGAATACAAGGAAAGGCTTGAAAGACTAGGCATGTTTACATTGGAAAAGCGGAGACTAAGAGGGGATATGATCAACATCTACAAATATATAAGGGGACAATACACAGAGCTTGCGCGGGACCTGTTTTTGGTTAGATCAACACAGAGGACTCGTGGACACTCGCTCAGGTTAGAGGAGAGGAGATTCCGCACAATACGGCGTAAAGGCTTTTTCACGGTAAGGACAATACGTGTTTGGAATTCCCTGCCCGAGGGAGTTGTAATGGCGGAATCTGTCAACACCTTTAAGAATGGGTTAGATAAATTCCTATTGGATAAGGATATCCAGGGGTATGGTGCATAGTCATGCATTATAGTTACTATAAATAGGGATAAAATGCAATGGCTGACAGCAGCATCAGTCAGAAATTTTAGTCAAATCATCATGCATAGGACACCACAAATAGGTTGAACTCGATGGACAATTGTCTTTTTTCAACCTCAGATACTATGTTACTATGTTACTATGTTACTAGGTTAAATCTGAAAATACAGTAAATGAGTAATAAGTGACAAGACCACACAAGTCAGTTGCCCAATACCTGACTTTACGATAATATTACTTTCTATCACATCTACTGAAATCTTCCATTTTACATTTTAGTAAATGTTATTTGTCAGCAGTGTTAGACTGGGGTACAGGGGAAACTACCGGTGGGCCCCACTGCCTGGCGAGCCCCACCTTCTCCTTCTAGGGATCAAGGTTGCAGACTGTGCACTTGAATTATACATTACATGTGTTACCTTATACTGCACAGGACCATGGTGTATTCACTACAGTGCATTGCTGTTGTTAATCTGGTACATTATCAGGCATACACTAGCAGTATTTAATATATTTTATATATATATATATATATATATATATATATATATATATAATCAAGGGGCCCAGTCTATGCACTCTCTAATGGTTAGCCAACACCCTAAACATGGGCCCCTACCACTGCATTCCCCCCCTCATGCCCCAGTCCGACACTGTCAGTAATTCTGATATGATTCCTCATGTGATGGTTATAAAGGAAACATCCTAGAATGCCATACAATCTATATAAAGATGTGCTTAATTTAAACTTAAAGTCTCTGGGTAGGCAGTGGAAGCTCTGTTAATAAATGAACTGAAAGACAGACAGATGTGTCTCTTAATATAAACAGGCAGAAGGTAAAGAGGAACTAATGTTTTACTGAAGATTAAGAGCATGGGCAGGCCAGGTGGGCTTATCAGCCATCACTTTCAATTTCTATGTAAATGTATGTTTCGACTTAAGAAGGTAGCAATTATAAAAGTTAGAGAAACTGGTTGTATTTCTTCCAGCAAGACGCGTACCATGCTGTGCTCTAGAGCATTTCATTTCATTTCACTGTGAATTTCCCACTATCTATTTTCTAAGTTATATAAGATTCCAAACCCATCAAAATATGTCAGAGAAGGTCAGGAGGGAAATGTGAAGGTGCTTAGCATACAGAGAGGGCTGAGTGGACAGACTGGGGAGCTGCTGTACAGTAACTTTGTGTACACATGTTATATAATATATCAGTCATTTTGTCCTTTATGAAGGTGCTCTCAGTGTGATTTGTCCTAAGCACCATTGTAAAAAGCTTAGTTTTATAATTAGTGTTTTAGCTACTAACAATTATTAAATGAGCTTTACCTCTTAAGATGCCATTAAAGAACAACTCAATTCCTCAATATAATTTTACTTATCTTGCCCTTGCCTATAGAACCAATGTTGTTTTAGTGAACAACGTGTTTCATAGGCTGCGAATGATTCTGCCTGACTGGCTGATGGGAGTATTTGCCAGCAGCAAGCACTTTACCCCTATCCCCGACTCAAGAGGACAGCAAACAGAACAGAGAATATAACGTATAAGAGAATAGACAGAGGGAAGTAAGATAGAAGATATTACATCTAGACAAATGTGTGACTAATACTTTTATATATTAAATGGTGCTAGATATTTTTATTATTTTGTTTAATAAACCCCCGGCGCACGGGGGGGGGGGGGGGGGGGGCGGGGATGGGTTGTACATTATCAAGCCTTGGAGAGAGGAAACGTGGAGAAGTTGTCCAAGCATTGAATCACTTTCTAAAGCTAATTTCAAAGACTGTGCTAGATAAATGACAGCGGCTGATTGATTGCTTTGGACAAATAATTCTCCACTTTATCACTCTCCAAGGCTTGATACATCTACCCCCGACACCCCAGAACTGCTGTGGAAGTATCACGACTACTTTTAATTTATTAACATCACAGTGAAGACAAAACAGGCTCTACATACAGTACATGCTCGTAAGAGCAAGGTGGTAGCAGAAGGATGGACTGAATTGCTGGCCCTCTGTCCAGAAAGCATGCAGATGAAGATGTGGTGTTCTTTCCTGGAACATCTTCTGTTGTCTGACTGAAGTACTTATTCCCTGACAGCAGTTAAAGTGGAAGAAGTGGTGCAGTTGCAGTGTTGGTGAGCAGCAGTGCACTGGCACACATAATTAACCACGGTCACAAAGATGGGTGTAGCACAGCTGTTGCTGTCCAGGACACATGGATAAGAATAAAGCATTTTTTAAATGCTACCAATCTGGCAACACCCAGGATGGGGCAACCAGCACAGGGTGTAACCAGAACAGGTCTATATGCTTTATAAATAGGCTCTCCCAAGAGGGACTATCATCAGTGGTAACTCCATTAATGTATATTCACCCGTCTCTGTAGTCTGGTAATTGTACCTTGTAAAGGAAAGTTGGGCACAAAGAGAAAGTAGGGGTTAGTCATACATGAATAGACAGAGCCATACATACAAATTTGTACAGCGACAAATACAAATGAAGAGAGTAGAATTATAGAGACAGACACAAGATGTGACAGTATGACGCATGGATGAAGCAGGAAGGGTGTAAAATATACTTGTTCAGTTCGCAGTCCTTACAAAAATGACCATTACAATGCAGTGGGATGAGTATAATGGAAAGTGGAAAACTCCCAATTACAGACAGCTGTGGTTATACTAGACGATTCAGTGGGATTCTGGAGAGGGGTGTCTTCTTTTGAAGAAAAGTTCTTTCATAGTGGAAGAACAACATTCACTTAAATGTAGCCTACAGTACAGGATTACTGTCAAGAGCAGAATAAATTGGTTCTTTCTACAGATGTACTGTACTGGACGGTGCTATCTCAAGCAACATCCTATGGCATGCTGGGTGAAGATGATCAGTACTATTGATTAGAGATTAACATTCATCTTGGTATTTAAACAAATAATTTGGTTCAGAACATGGGACCCCTGGATTAGCATAACTAAACTCCTACAGAACAATATTAAACTTGTTCAGAACATTAAGAAGTGTATCCTCACATGCTTACTTCTCTCGCCATGCTTCGGGCATAGTGGCTCGCTATGCTTCACTCATCACAGGTTAATATTCCTATTAGACGTCCACTTGGATAGTGAAACTGATAGCCCAGGGGTCTCATGGTCTGAACTTGAGCCAATAAGTCTATATAATATAATGCTGCAATATTGCAGAATCCGTGAATTCAGCAAGCAAGCCTACTCTAGCTTTGCGGGACAAGACTGACTGCTTCCAATCTCCATGCACACAATTTCCTCCGGTGTGAATAAGCCGGTTCCGGTATGAATGGTCGACCATGTTATGGTCGACAGTCATTAGGTCGACCACTATTGGTCGACATTGACATGGTCGACATGGACACATGAAAGGTCGACACATGAAAAGTAGAGATGAGCGGATTCGGTTTTACTCGGTTTTACTCGGTTCTCAAAACCGAATCTTATTGGCTATCCAAAACACGTGACATCCGTGAGCCAATAAGATTCGGTTTTGAGAACCGAGTAAAACCGAGTAAAACCGAATCCGCTCATCACTAATGAAAAGGTCGACATGAGTTTTGTAACTTTTTTTGGTGTCGTTTTTTGCGTAAAGTGACTGGGAACCCCAATTAGTGCCCCGCGTCCCCTCGCATGGCTCGCTTCTCTCGCCATGCTTCTGGCATGGTGCCTTCGCTCCGCTACCGATTCGCTCGGCACAGATTACCATTCCAATCATAGTCCACATGGATCGTAAAGTATGGAAAAGTTCCCCAAAAGAAAAAAAAGTTAAAAAACTCATGTCGACCTTTTCATGTGTCGACCTTTCACGTGTCGACCATTTTCATGTGTCGACCATGTGTCCATGTCGACCATGTCAATGTCGACCAATAGTGGTCGACCTAATGACTGTCGACCATAACATGGTCCACCATGTGAACGGATACCGAATAAGCCTGCAGCTACAGCTTTAAACTGCACTCTTGGCTGCACCCTATTGTGGTAGTGCATCAAGGAGGATATTGAGTGGTACCACCGATGGCTCTTCCCACCGTATACACACAAACGGGAACATGCTCTCAAAAGAGCTGAATGTTTTTCACCTACCATCTCTGAGTGAGTACTCCACCTCTTCTTTACTCAAGACCTCTATTCCTTCTTGCTCCAGCCCCTTTGCATTCCTTTTACTAATGCCCAATCCTTCTCGTGTCTGTTGTTCCCCTAAATTCATTTTCTGTACCTAATTTAGCACTACAGCCAGTCTTTGTTAGAGAAGAGATACAGGGCTGTACTCCTACTTTGTTCTATGTAACCTTTGTAACAGTGATGTTCAGTGTTGTTAGTGGCTGGGGAAACACTGGCTAAAATCAGAGCCAGATTTACAGATATATGGTGCAGTAGTATATGTTTTGTTAACCTATCTATATATTTAATTAATAGGTTGCTCTCTCTCATCACTTAAATATTTAACAGCCACTGGGGTGTCACCCACGTTGTCCAAGTAGAATATCCACAAATAGAGCAAAAAAATGGGGCACTCCCCATCTTTCAATTACATGTAAAAAAAAAAAAAAGGCTTGTCATATATAGTATATTGCCAGAGTATCTCACCTCAATGTTTTGGTCCCAACTGGACCATCACAGCACAGTATAAGCACCAAAATATACAGCCCACCAAAGACCAGCATCAAACTGTACCCTGTCTAACAGGCCCTCACTCTCCATCCATAACCCCAGGAATCCTTTATCTTGCTTTTACAGAAGCTAGCTTTTACCAAGCCATTTACAAACACAATCCTGGGGTTTTAAATAGAGATGAGCGCCTGAAATTTTTCGGGTTTTGTGTTTTGGTTTTGGGTTCGGTTCCGCGGCCGTGTTTTGGGTTCGAACGCGTTTTGGCAAAACCTCACCGAATTTTTTTTGTCGGATTCGGGTGTGTTTTGGATTCGGGTGTTTTTTTCCAAAAACACTAAAAAACAGCTTAAATCATAGAATTTGGGGGTCATTTTGATCCCAAAGTATTATTAACCTCAAAAACCATAATTTACACTCATTTTCAGTCTATTCTGAATACCTCACACCTCACAATATTATTTTTAGTCCTAAAATTTGCACCGAGGTCGCTGTGTGAGTAAGATAAGCGACCCTAGTGGCCGACACAAACACCGGGCCCATCTAGGAGTGGCACTGCAGTGTCACGCAGGATGTCCCTTCCAAAAAACCCTCCCCAAACAGCACATGACGCAAAGAAAAAAAGAGGCGCAATGAGGTAGCTGTGTGAGTAAGATTAGCGACCCTAGTGGCCGACACAAACACCGGGCCCATCTAGGAGTGGCACTGCAGTGTCACGCAGGATGGCCCTTCCAAAAAACCCTCCCCAAACAGCACATGACGCAAAGAAAAAAAGAGGCGCAATGAGGTAGCTGTGTGAGTAAGATTAGCGACCCTAGTGGCCGACACAAACACCGGGCCCATCTAGGAGTGGCACTGCAGTGTCACGCAGGATGGCCCTTCCAAAAAACCCTCCCCAAACAGCACATGACGCAAAGAAAAAAAGAGGCGCAATGAGGTAGCTGACTGTGTGAGTAAGATTAGCGACCCTAGTGGCCGACACAAACACCGGGCCCATCTAGGAGTGGCACTGCAGTGTCACGCAGGATGTCCCTTCCAAAAAACCCTCCCCAAACAGCACATGACGCAAAGAAAAAAAGAGGCGCAATGAGGTAGCTGTGTGAGTAAGATTAGCGACCCTAGTGGCCGACACAAACACCGGGCCCATCTAGGAGTGGCACTGCAGTGTCACGCAGGATGGCCCTTCCAAAAAACCCTCCCCAAACAGCACATGACGCAAAGAAAAAAAGAGGCGCAATGAGGTAGCTGTGTGAGTAAGATTAGCGACCCTAGTGGCCGACACAAACACCGGGCACATCTAGGAGTGGCACTGCAGTGTCACGCAGGATGGCCCTTCCAAAAAACCCTCCCCAAACAGCACATGACGCAAAGAAAAAAAGAGGCGCAATGAGGTAGCTGACTGTGTGAGTAAGATTAGCGACCCTAGTGGCCGACACAAACACCGGGCCCATCTAGGAGTGGCACTGCAGTGTCACGCAGGATGTCCCTTCCAAAAAACCCTCCCCAAACAGCACATGACGCAAAGAAAAAAAGAGGCGCAATGAGGTAGCTGACTGTGTGAGTAAGATTAGCGACCCTAGTGGCCGACACAAACACCGGGCCCATCTAGGAGTGGCACTGCAGTGTCACGCAGGATGTCCCTTCCAAAAAACCCTCCCCAAACAGCACATGACGCAAAGAAAAAAAGAGGCGCAATGAGGTAGCTGACTGTGTGAGTAAGATTAGCGACCCTAGTGGCCGACACAAACACCGGGCCCATCTAGGAGTGGCACTGCAGTGTCACGCAGGATGTCCCTTCCAAAAAACCCTCCCCAATCAGCACATGATGCAAAGAAAAAGAAAAGAAAAAAGAGGTGCAAGATGGAATTGTCCTTGGGCCCTCCCACCCACCCTTATGTTGTATAAACAAAACAGGACATGCACACTTTAACCAACCCATCATTTCAGTGACAGGGTCTGCCACACGACTGTGACTGATATGACGGGTTGGTTTGGACCCCCCCCAAAAAAGAAGCAATTAATCTCTCCTTGCACAAACTGGCTCTACAGAGGCAAGATGTCCACCTCATCTTCACCCTCCGATATATCACCGTGTACATCCCCCTCCTCACAGATTATCAATTCGTCCCCACTGGAATCCACCATCTCAGCTCCCTGTGTACTTTGTGGAGGCAATTGCTGCTGGTCAATGTCTCCGCGGAGGAATTGATTATAATTCATTTTAATGAACATCATCTTCTCCACATTTTCTGGATGTAACCTCGTACGCCGATTGCTGACAAGGTGAGCGGCGGCACTAAACACTCTTTCGGAGTACACACTTGTGGGAGGGCAACTTAGGTAGAATAAAGCCAGTTTGTGCAAGGGCCTCCAAATTGCCTCTTTTTCCTGCCAGTATAAGTACGGACTGTGTGACGTGCCTACTTGGATGCGGTCACTCATATAATCCTCCACCATTCTATCAATGTTGAGAGAATCATATGCAGTGACAGTAGACGACATGTCCGTAATCATTGTCAGGTCCTTCAGTCCGGACCAGATGTCAGCATCAGCAGTCGCTCCAGACTGCCCTGCATCACCGCCAGCGGGTGGGCTCGGAATTCTGAGCCTTTTCCTCGCACCCCCAGTTGCGGGAGAATGTGAAGGAGGAGATGTTGACAGGTCGCGTTCCGCTTGACTTGACAATTTTGTCACCAGCAGGTCTTTCAACCCCAGCAGACCTGTGTCTGCCGGAAAGAGAGATCCAAGGTAGGCTTTAAATCTAGGATCGAGCACGGTGGCCAAAATGTAGTGCTCTGATTTCAACAGATTGACCACCCGTGAATCCTTGTTAAGCGAATTAAGGGCTGCATCCACAAGTCCCACATGCCTAGCGGAATCGCTCCCTTTTAGCTCCTTCTTCAATGCCTCCAGCTTCTTCTGCAAAAGCCTGATGAGGGGAATGACCTGACTCAGGCTGGCAGTGTCTGAACTGACTTCACGTGTGGCAAGTTCAAAGGGCATCCGAACCTTGCACAACGTTGAAATCATTCTCCACTGCACTTGAGACAGGTGCATTCCATCTCCTATATCGTGCTCAATTGTATAGGCTTGAATGGCCTTTTGCTGCTCCTCCAACCTCTGAAGCATATAGAGGGTTGAATTCCACCTCGTTACCACTTCTTGCTTCAGATGATGGCAGGGCAGGTTCAGTAGTTTTTGGTGGTGCTCCAGTCTTCTGTACGTGGTGCCTGTACGCCGAAAGTGTCCCGCAATTTTTCTGGCCACCGACAGCATCTCTTGCACGCCCCTGTCGTTTTTTAAAAAATTCTGCACCACCAAATTCAAGGTATGTGCAAAACATGGGACGTGCTGGAATTTGCCCATATTTAATGCACACACAATATTGCTGGCGTTGTCCGATGCCACAAATCCACAGGAGAGTCCAATTGGGGTAAGCCATTCCGCGATGATCTTCCTCAGTTGCCGTAAGAGGTTTTCAGCTGTGTGCGTATTCTGGAAAGCGGTGATACAAAGCGTAGCCTGCCTAGGAAAGAGTTGGCGTTTGCGAGATGCTGCTACTGGTGCCGCCGCTGCTGTTCTTGCGGCGGGAGTCCATACATCTACCCAGTGGGCTGTCACAGTCATATAGTCCTGACCCTGCCCTGCTCCACTTGTCCACATGTCCGTGGTTAAGTGGACATTGGGTACAACTGCATTTTTTAGGACACTGGTGAGTCTTTTTCTGACGTCCGTGTACATTCTCGGTATCGCCTGCCTAGAGAAGTGGAACCTAGATGGTATTTGGTAACGGGGGCACACTGCCTCAATAAATTGTCTAGTTCCCTGTGAACTAACGGCGGATACCGGACGCACGTCTAACACCAACATAGTTGTCAAGGACTCAGTTATCCGCTTTGCAGTAGGATGACTGCTGTGATATTTCATCTTCCTCGCAAAGGACTGTTGAACAGTCAATTGCTTACTGGAAGTAGTACAAGTGGGCTTACGACTTCCCCTCTGGGATGACCATCGACTCCCAGCGGCAACAACAGCAGCGCCAGCAGCAGTAGGCGTTACACGCAAGGATGCATCGGAGGAATCCCAGGCAGGAGAGGACTCGTCAGAATTGCCAGTGACATGGCCTGCAGGACTATTGGCATTCCTGGGGAAGGAGGAAATTGACACTGAGGGAGTTGGTGGGGTGGTTTGCGTGAGCTTGGTTACAAGAGGAAGGGATTTACTGGTCAGTGGACTGCTTCCGCTGTCGCCCAAAGTTTTTGAACTTGTCACTGACTTATTATGAATGCGCTGCAGGTGACGTATAAGGGAGGATGTTCCGAGGTGGTTAACGTCCTTACCCCTACTTATTACAGCTTGACAAAGGGAACACACGGCTTGACACCTGTTGTCCGCATTTCTGGTGAAATACCTCCACACCGAAGAGCTGATTTTTTTGGTATTTTCACCTGGCATGTCAACGGCCATATTCCTCCCACGGACAACAGGTGTCTCCCCGGGTGCCTGACTTAAACAAACCACCTCACCATCAGAATCCTCCTGGTCAATTTCCTCCCCAGCGCCAGCAACACCCATATCCTCCTCATCCTGGTGTACTTCAACACTGACATCTTCAATCTGACTATCAGGAACTGGACTGCGGGTGCTCCTTCCAGCACTTGCAGGGGGCGTGCAAATGGTGGAAGGCGCATGCTCTTCACGTCCAGTGTTGGGAAGGTCAGGCATCGCAACCGACACAATTGGACTCTCCTTGTGGATTTGGGATTTCAAAGAACGCACAGTTCTTTGCGGTGCTTTTGCCAGCTTGAGTCTTTTCAGTTTTCTAGCGAGAGGCTGAGTGCTTCCATCCTCATGTGAAGCTGAACCACTAGCCATGAACATAGGCCAGGGCCTCAGCCGTTCCTTGCCACTCCGTGTGGTAAATGGCATATTGGCAAGTTTACGCTTCTCCTCCGACAATTTTATTTTAGGTTTTGGAGTCCTTTTTTTACTGATATTTGGTGTTTTGGTTTTGACATGCTCTGTACTATGCCATTGGGCATCGGCCTTGGCAGACGACGTTGCTGGCATTTCATCGTCTCGGCCATGACTAGTGGCAGCAGCTTCAGCACGAGGTGGAAGTGGATCTTGATCTTTCCCTAATTTTGGAACCTCAACATTTTTGTTCTCCATATTTTAATAGGCACAACTAAAAGGCACCTCAGGTAAATAATGGAGATGGATGGATTGGATACTAGTATACAATTATGGACGGGCTGCCGAGTGCCGACACAGAGGTAGCCACAGCCGTGAACTACCGCACTGTACTGTGTCTGCTGCTAATATATAGACTGGTTGATAAAGAGATAGTATACTCGTAACTAGTATGTATGTATAAAGAAAGAAAAAAAACCACGGTTAGGTGGTATATACAATTATGGACGGGCTGCCGAGTGCCGACACAGAGGTAGCCACAGCCGTGAACTACCGCACTGTACTGTGTCTGCTGCTAATATATAGACTGGTTGATAAAGAGATAGTATACTCGTAACTAGTATGTATGTATAAAGAAAGAAAAAAAAACCACGGTTAGGTGATATATACAATTATGGACGGGCTGCCGAGTGCCGACACAGAGGTAGCCACAGCCGTGAACTACCGCACTGTACTGTGTCTGCTGCTAATATATAGACTGGTTGATAAAGAGATAGTATACTCGTAACTAGTATGTATGTATAAAGAAAGAAAAAAAAACCACGGTTAGGTGGTATATACAATTATGGACGGGCTGCCGAGTGCCGACACAGAGGTAGCCACAGCCATGAACTACCGCACTGTACTGTGTCTGCTGCTAATATATAGACTGGTTGATAAAGAGATAGTATACTCGTAACTAGTATGTATGTATAAAGAAAGAAAAAAAAACCACGGTTAGGTGGTATATACAATTATGGACGGGCTGCCGAGTGCCGACACAGAGGTAGCCACAGCCGTGAACTACCGCACTGTACTGTGTCTGCTGCTAATATAGACTGGTTGATAAAGAGATAGTATACTACTAATATTATATACTGGTGGTCAGGTCACTGGTCACTAGTCACACTGGCAGTGGCACTCCTGCAGCAAAAGTGTGCACTGTTTAATTTTAATATAATATTATGTACTCCTGGCTCCTGCTATAACCTATAACTGGCACTGCAGTAGTGCTCCCCAGTCTCCCCCACAATTATAAGCTGTGTGAGCTGAGCAGTCAGACAGATATATAATATATATAGATGATGCAGCACACTGGCCTGAGCCTGAGCAGTGCACACAGATATGGTATGTGACTGAGTCACTGTGTGCTGTGTATCGCTTTTTTCAGGCAGAGAACGGATTATAAATAAAAGTGGTGGTCACTGGTCACTATCAGCAAAACTCTGCACTGTACACTACTGAGTACTCCTTAGTCCTAATGCTCCCCAAAATTAGTAAATCAAGTGTCTCTCTAATCTATTCTAATTCTAAACGGAGAGGACGCCAGCCACGTCCTCTCCCTATCAATCTCAATGCACGTGTGAAAATGGCGGCGACGCGCGGCTCCTTATATAGAATCCGAGTCTCGCGATAGAATCCGAGCCTCGCGAGAATCCGACAGCGTCATGATGACGTTCGGGCGCGCTCGGGTTAACCGAGCAAGGCGGGAAGATCCGAGTCGCTCGGACCCGTGAAAAAAAACATGAAGTTCTGGCGGGTTCGGATTCAGAGAAACCGAACCCGCTCATCTCTAGTTTTAAATACATAAGACAAAAACCTTGGACATATATACCTGCCCACACATACAATTCCACTACTTTTATCACTATATATATATATATATATATATATAAAATATATATATATATATGCATATATATATATATATATATAGAGAGAGAGAGAGGGGGAGAGGGAGAAACAAGACAGCACTCAGTAGAATGAAAAAATGTGGTAGTGCAGGGTAAAAACAGTTGAGGAGGGCTGCAGCTGTTGGACTCATTGTAATGGAATCTCTCTGAAGATTAAAACACTTAATTTTTTTCATCTTTAAGAGTGAGTGCTGGTATTTTCTTTATGTGATTTTTTGGGGATTTTTTTTGCACACAGTGCCGCCTTTTCCCCAGCTCCAGGCAGTTTCTGACTATAACAGAGGGCAGGTTGAGTTCATAGCTACCTCACCTCTGGTCTAAGGAAACCAATCCCAGGTAATCTTTTTCAATCCCGGGATTCAGGATTGAAAAATGCTCTATGCTGGGATCCGGGGATTGAGTTGGTGGTGGCACTGGCAGGCCGCAGCAGGAATCAGTGGCCGCACTCCATCCTCCTCCCATTCCTCAGTCCTTATACCCCCCTCATCCCTCAGTCCTTATAACTCTTGCTTCCCCTCAGTCCATATATCTCCCTCGCTCACTCCCCCACCACCTCAGTCCTGACATCACTCTCACACCCCTGCCCCCACCCAGAGAACTGGCCAGGAGTCAGGCTCCCTCCTCTCCACTTGTGCACTCCTCTCCGCGGCTGCCTGGGCTGTGAGGTGAGACACTATATTACGCAGCTAGAAACAACCGCAGCTGAAGGGACAAGCCAGCATGAGGCTGTGCTGTGTGATCTCTGATTTCATGCTGCATACAGCCAGAGGATGGGGCAGCCAGGCAGTGTCTGAGCGAGTGCTGTAGGTGCTCACCGCTGCCCAGCATAAACAGAACAAAAAAAACGCACTCACTGATCCTGAAATCCCGAGATTGTAAACTCCAATCCCAGGATTCAAATCCTGCTAGTTTTAGCCCTAAATCCAATGATTCTGCTGATCCTGATCCTGGGATTGTCCACCTCACTCTGGTCTTTCGTTGACAGTCTTTGTAGTTCTAGCATAGCGCTGAAAATTTGATGAGTTTTGACTTTAAAAATGATTGGATGATATTTATAAGTTTAAACTATCTACAATGTATTTTTCTAGTCATTTTTAATAGTAAAAACCCTGAAGTATATTTTAATATGACAGATGACTGCACATCACTGCTCTGTAACCTCAAATTAGTGTACTGATACCTGACGTGCTGCCAAGATAACTTACCTGTACCCCTAGCAGTCTACTTGCAGCTCCATACTGCTCCTAATAGTCCACACTCACTAAGACAGTCTAACTTTCCTGGCCACTTTTCTAATTGTTTTAGCTGTGCTGTGAGCATACTGATGATTTCCACTTGCAGACAGGCTTGGATTTGGTGGGACTTTTATGCTCCTTTCACTCTTCCCTCTCTATTGTATGTTACCAGGACTAACCTTTTCCTTCACTCTTTCCTTCATTCTTTTTTGTGCTTCCTAACTCTCATTTGGAGCATATCACAATGACATAAGAAAACCTCTAAACCAGAATCTACGGGTTCTTTAAATTCAAAGACAAGAGCAGGACTGCTCCTCCCCTGCCACGAGAATCACACACTTCTGATCTGACGCCAGATGATTAGGAATAAAGCTCATCTGTAACTGTCTCTATCTCCTGAGGTCAGGAAAGTAATTTAGCTCACATTTCAAATTGAAAATAGGTACTTGATCTCTTTCCAAGTCTCAAGTAGACTCGCTTGGAACCAGAACTGAAGCAGTTTAACCCAAATTTGACGTTTGCAGATTTCAGGAAGTAGCTATTCAAGGAATATCTTAATTTCACTCTGATACTGAAATTTTCAAGGACCAGATGGACAACTTTGAAAACAGATCTTGTCACAACAATATATTAAATAATACTTAACCCCTCTGAATCTATATAAGCTGATGCCATTTCCATTTTTTGAAGGTCTTTTTTTAAAAGTCTACCCAAGGATGTTTTGGTGCACTTACATTATTATAAACCAAAGGACAAACTGATGTACTCCCTTCATTTAGATTCTCCTCAGCTATCTTGCATACAGGGCAGAACCTGCAAATAATTCTTGATGATGCTTCCCATTTCACCAGGTGGGGCAAAATTTACTAAAGTTCCATTTGGGATTTAGTTTTATGAATATTAAAAATGGACGTAAATCAATTCTAATCGAACTGCAAAATTCCTTATAAAATCCCTCATTTACTAATAATCGATTTTGAATTTGATTTTAAACAATAATTTAATTTTTACTGATTTTAAGAAGGGATTTTGTGTTCAGTTTATGAAATTCCTTCCAAAATCAAATCTCAAATCCCCATTAAAATCGAATCGAGAATTGAATGCAAATTCAAACAGAACTTCCTCATTCCTTCCTATTGGGCCAAATGTATCACATGCACACTAATTAAAGTGGGAACTCTATTTTTACACTGTTTTATACATGAACACCTAACTAAAGAATCCAATTTTGTGGAATTTAATAAAATAAATACTTACAGCTGACATAGTTGGCAATTAGTTTATCTCTATTCTGCCTTCCTTCCACTTTCTGTGTTCACATAGTCAGTTGTTGGTAACAAAACCTCTGCCTCTTCACTGTTTATTGCAAAATCTTGGGGGAGAGATTGATTTAATGTGCAGTTATGCAAAAGACAGCAGCATAGCACAATATCTGCCACTTTTGCCAGATGATATAATAATATGCCCCTCGATTTCTCAACCTTGTTTTTAATAGCCCAAAGGTGCATTCTGTCATGGTTCGGGTGGCTATATGTGCCTCGTTATACTTTTGCTCAGCAGGAATTTGCTCATCTGACAATGGAGTCAGGAGCCAGGAGCAACAGCCATAGCCTAAATCACCTGTTGGAGGGACCAAATTAAAACAATATAGTATCAAGTACTATTAGCTGCTTCATTAACACATACAGGTAGCATACCCTACAACAATCCCTATGACATTTTACCTGTCTCAAATATTGCAAACAAGGATGACTTGCTGAGGATGTAGGCATCAACGCACGAACCAGGATAGCCAGTCACAACACTCGTGATTTTTAGTTTTGCATCACAGACCACCTGCACATTTATGGAATAGGTATGATGCCGATTTGTATACACATGTGCAGTATGTTGCTATGATTGATGCACCTGGAATCTCTCAGTAAGGTGGTGATTTGCTGGTAGGTGCACAGAATAGCATAACCATGAGAAGCCATTATTCCTACAGCCACACTGCCCCACATACTTGTGGGAACTTCTTAAGTCATCACAATTTCCAACCAATATAATGTTGCTTAGAAGCTTTAATCAAATATCTCTCATTATTCTATTCATTTGGGGATTTAAAGTTCGATTTGAAATCTATTTGCAAATTGAATTTTAGTTAAAGAGGGGATCCTATGTTTGACTATGGGAAAATTCAGAAATTTAATTTTGAGTGGGATTTGAGTTGAATTTGGTTTTAGGTTTGATTTGACTCTTGATTTTGCCTTTAGTAAATCTCCAAAGTCAAAATCGAATGGAAATCGAACCTTAGTAAACTTACCCCCTGGTGACACATGATCAACTCCACACTGTTACTTTACATGTTCCATGTTATTTTCATGTTATTCTAATTGATTGTTACAAATAAATTGGTACAGTTATACCTTCCTGCCCCACTCCTGATAGTCACAAATATATTTATATAGTTATACTTTCTCTAGTTGCTAGGTCCAGCTGCTCTCATTGTTTCTCTCCTTGCTATTATGTTGCTATTTAAACAACATTGTACCCTACACTTCTCCTGCACTTTGCTGTTTCTAACATAGAGACATGGTTTGTGGCATCCACATGTCTCTCCCCTTTTATTTTCTTTCATCTTTTTTCTCCCTATGAACTCCTTTTCTTACCCATTCTTCTATTTCCTTATTCCCAACACCTAACACCAGAGTTGCCTATTTTATCTACTATAAGCCTAAATTTTACAACTTCCCATGACTAATTCAATGAAAATGATTTTGTCACGATCCGGGTATCTGGACGCCATTTCTTACCCATCAGATGCCTCCTAAGGCTGGCTCAGCGCTCCAGGACCGGATCCCATCTGTTATCCTAATGTTCACATTCCTGCATCCTCTCCTGTCTCTCTGAGACGCTGTCACAGTAACGCCTTATTACATCTGGCATGACGTCTCCCGCGGCCTCCGCCGCCGTCCCTGAGCTTCTGCATGCAGAGTGTCAGAGTGGCGATTACGTCAGCCGCGGCCTCCGCTGTGTCCGCGTGGTTGGATGTGTACTTGTCAGCCTGGCGTTTCCTGTCTCCAGTGGCCGGCGCCGCCATTACTGTTTTCATTACCACATGGATTACAAACCAAACTTCCCTCCAAGTGTCTGCATGGGCGCAGCCATCTTGGATTCTGTCAGCTGATCATTTCCTCCAATCTGTTGTCAGTATTGTTAATCTGCATAATTGCCTAGCCAATCCCTTCCTTGCTGCAGGTATAAATACACTGTGCCTGAGCAAGGAAGGCGTCAGTGCTTTGGTTGTCAAACCTAGTTCCTGTTTGTCTCTCTCCTGTGATTGTCTTCCAGGTTCCAGCTCCTGTCTCAAGACTTCCACCATAGAGACCCGCACCAGCATTCCACCTGCGGTGTAGCCTGACTCTCCAAGCCATTGTGGATTCATCTGTTTCCAGCTACAACATTACCTGCTTCCAGCTCAGCTTCCAGCAGAGTACAGCTTTCCTTAAAGGGCCGGTGTCCTTTCTACACTTTACCACTCTCCACCGGTATTATTATTTCTCCGCTCTCAAGTTCTACATTTCAGTTCATATTTCATCGCTCCCAAGTTCATTTATTATTTAACTGGTTCCAGCCAGTATCCACTCCGTGCTAACAACAGTCTGGTTCCAGCCAGTATCCACAGCAGCTGTTTTACCTTCAGCAACCCAGCTTTTCCTGGAACACCAGCTGGCACAATCCTGGGTTATCTCCATTGCTACAGTCGGGCCTGGTAAGGACTTTCCATCTAGAAGATCATAAGAACTATCTCACACTACCAGTGCCCTGTGGCTCCTGCCATCCTGTAGTACCCAGGAACTGTATTTATTATTTGCTGACTTTTACGTTTTCTTTTACTGCTGCTGTGTTGCGGAGTTGTCATAATAAACATCATTGACTTTTATCCAAGTTGTCGTGGTCACGCCTTCGGGCAGTTATTATTCATGTTACTTACATGTCCAGGGGTCTGATACAACCTCCCAGGTTCCGGTACATCTCAGCCCCTACAACTGAGGCTGCCTCCCGTCAGCTCAGGCCCTCAGTTGTGACAGTAAGCACTGACCTAATGAATCCAGCCGGAGACCAGGATCAAGCGGCCAGGCCGATGCAAGAACTGGCAGCCCGACTAGAACATCAGGAGGCTGCACAGGGCCACATCATCCGCTGTCTCCAGGATCTCTCTACTCGGCTGGATGGGATTCAGACAACTCTCCGTGGATCAGGCGCATCTGGTGCGTCAACCACAGTGACTCCAGCTATAACCCCACCCACCTTACCCATTTCTGCTCCACGTCTTCATCTTCCAACGCCAGCAAAATTTGACGGATCTCCAAGATTCTGCAGGGGATTTCTCAACCAGTGTGAGATTCAGTTTGAGCTACAACCTGGCAATTTTCCCAGTGACCGTACAAAAATTGCCTACATCATCTCTCTTCTCAGTGGCTCCGCCCTTGACTGGGCATCACCGTTATGGGAGAGGTCCGACACCCTGCTATCTTCTTACACTGCATTCGTGTCAACATTCAGGCGCATCTTCGACGAGCCAGGCCGGGTAACCTCAGCTTCATCCGAGATTCTCCGTTTACGCCAGGGGTCACGTACTGTAGGACAATATCTGATACAGTTCCAGATCCTGGCATCCGAACTGGCATGGAACGACGAGGCCCTGTATGCTGCATTCTGGCATGGCTTATCTGAGCTTATTAAAGATGAGTTAGCTACCAGAGACTTACCTTCTAAGTTAGATGAGCTAATCTCACTCTGCACGAAAGTTGATTTACGTTTCAGAGAGAGAGCAACTGAGCGTGGAAGATCATCTGCTCCAAAATCTTCTGCTCCTCCTCCTCGTCAACTGTCACCATCTAAAGATGAGCCCATGCAAATTGGCCGTTCCCGTTTAACTCCTGCTGAGCGCCGAAGACGTCTCTCTGAGTCTCTTTGTCTTTACTGTGCAGCTCCGTCTCACACCATCAATGCCTGTCCCGAACGTCCGGGAAAACTCCAAACCCTAGCTCGCCCAGGAGAGGGCCGGCTAGGAGTAATGATCTCCTCTCCATCTCCTCATGATTGTAATCTCCCAGTCTCGCTTCAAGTTGCTCAACGTTATCGGAACGTCATTGCCCTCCTTGATTCCGGAGCAGCTGGGAACTTTATTACTGAAGCCTATGTTAAACGGTGGTCCCTACCCACCGAGAGACTTCCTTCCTCCTTTTCCTTAACTGCCGTGGATGGCAGTAAAATTTTTGATACTGTTATTGCTCTAAGGACTCTACCAGTTCGTCTGAGAGTGGGAGTTCTTCATTCCGAACTTATTTCACTTTTAGTGATTCCAAGAGCCACACATCCTGTGGTCCTGGGCCTTCCATGGC
The DNA here is from genome assembly GCF_028390025.1 of Pseudophryne corroboree. Classification (NCBI taxonomy): domain Eukaryota; kingdom Metazoa; phylum Chordata; class Amphibia; order Anura; family Myobatrachidae; genus Pseudophryne; species Pseudophryne corroboree. Next base: position 684,882,807 of record NC_086447.1, on the reverse strand, counting down.
TCCGTCTTCACAATCCTACAATTGATTGGACGACTACGCAAATCCTGGCATGGGGTTCCTCCTGTGCAGAGACATGTTTGTTTAAAGTATTGCCTGTCTGTTCTTCCTCCCCCAGGTCGTCTGATGTTCCACCTCCTCCATATCAAGATTTCACGGATGTGTTCAGTAAAGCTTCTGCAGATATCCTTCCTCCTCATAGAGAATGGGACTGCCCGATTGATCTCGTTCCAGGGAAGGTTCCACCTCGAGGCCGAACTTATCCGTTGTCTCTGCCTGAGACGCATTCTATGGAGGAATACATTAAAGAGAACCTAGCAAAGGGGTTCATTCGACCTTCTTCCTCCCCAGCCGGCGCAGGCTTCTTTTTTGTAAAAAAGAAAGATGGTGGTCTGCGGCCGTGCATCGACTACAGAGGTTTGAACGACATTACCATCAAGAACCGTTATCCTTTACCCCTGATTACTGAGCTCTTTGACAGAGTTAGCGGAGCTACCATCTTTACAAAGCTGGACTTGCGAGGTGCATACAATCTCATCCGGATCCGTGAGGGTGACGAGTGGAAGACCGCCTTTAACACCCGTGACGGACATTATGAGTACCTCGTCATGCCCTTCGGATTGAGCAATGCTCCAGCTGTCTTCCAGCATTTTGTCAATGAGATCTTCTATACCGTCATGTCGTGGTCTATCTAGACGATATCCTCATTTTTGCCAACGATTTAGAGGAACATCGTTTTTGGGTTAAAGAGGTTCTGTCCCGTCTCCGTGTCAATCATCTCTATTGCAAATTAGAAAAATGCGTCTTTGAAGTCAAGTCCATTCCGTTTCTAGGGTACATTGTGTCCGGTTCCGGACTAGAGATGGATCCTGAGAAACTACAAGCAATCCAAAATTGGCCGGTACCCTTAACCCTCAAAGGGGTCCAGAGGTTCTTAGGGTTCGCCAACTATTACCGAAAGTTTATACGAGACTTTTCCACCATTGTGGCGCCTATTACTGCTTTCACTAAGAAGGGTGCTAACCCGTCCAAGTGGTCTGAAGAAGCCATGCAAGCATTTCATCTTTTAAAACAAAGGTTCATCTCTGCGCCTGTTCTGAAACAGCCTGACATCGACTCTCCTTTCATCTTAGAGGTGGATGCCTCCTCCGTTGGAGTAGGAGCGGTGTTATCTCAGAGGGCTAAAGATGGCCATTTACACCCTTGCAGTTTCTTCTCCCGGAAGTTCTCCCCAGCTGAGCGCAACTATGCCATTGGCGACCAGGAGTTGCTAGCCATCAAGCTCGCTCTAGAAGAGTGGAGGTATCTGTTGGAGGGAGCTTCTCATTCAATCACCATACTTACAGACCACAAGAACCTTTTATACCTGAAGGGCGCACAATGTCTCAACCCTCGTCAGGCCAGATGGGCACTTTTCTTTTCCAGGTTCGACTTTAAACTCCAGTTCTGTCCGGGCTCTCAGAATCGCAAGGCCGATGCCCTTTCCCGCTCATGGGAGCAAGAAAATGAGTCAGAGTCTTCAGACAAGCATCCTATTATAAATCCGTTGGCATTCTCCACGGTAGGGATGGACTCTACGCCCCCATCAGGGAAAAGTTTTGTGAAGCCGATGCTAAGGAAGAAGCTCATGCATTGGGCCCATGCTTCCCGTTTTGCCGGACATACAGGTATCCAAAAAACCCTGGAGTTTATCTCTAGGTCCTATTGGTGGCCAACTCTGAAAAAGGACGTCTTGGAGTTTATTGCATCTTGCCAAAAGTGTGCCCAACATAAAGTATCCCGCCAGGCGCCTGCGGGGCAACTGGTTCCACTATCCGTTCCCCGTCGACCATGGACCCACTTGTCGATGGATTTCATTACAGACTTACCCATGTGCAACAAGTTCAATACCATCTGGGTGGTAGTTGACCGGTTCACCAAGATGGCACACTTCATTCCTCTCACCGGTCTTCCGTCAGCTTCCAAGTTGGCTCAAGTATTCATACAAGAGATCTTCCGACTCCACGGTCTTCCTGAAGAAATTATCTCAGATCGAGGAGTTCAATTCACAGCCAAATTCTGGCGAAGTTTATGTCAAGTCCTCCAAGTCAAGCTAAAGTTTTCCACGGCTTACCATCCTCAGACCAATGGTCAAACCGAGAGGGTGAATCAGGACTTGGAGGTCTTCCTCCGCATCTATGTGTCCTCCTCTCAAGATGACTGGGTTCAATTACTTCCCTGGGCCGAGTTCTGTCATAACAACCAGTATCATTCTTCATCTGCTTCAACACCATTCTTCACTAACTTTGGATTCCACCCTAAAGTCCCTGAGTTCCAACCGCTTCCAGCAACTTCTGTTCCCGCAGTGGATATCACCTTGCATCAGTTTGCCAATATCTGGAAGAGCGTACGATCAGCTCTGCTCAAGGCATCGTTCAGGTACAAGAAGTTTGCGGATAAGAAGCGTCGAGCAGTTCCTGCTCTCAAGGTGGGTGATCGGGTATGGTTATCCACGAAGAATTTGAGGTTAAGAGTTCCCAGTATGAAGTTTGCACCTCGCTATATCGGTCCTTTCAAAATTGAACAAGTCATCAATCCTGTTGCTTACAGACTCCAGTTGCCTCCCTTCTTAAAAATACCCAGGACATTCCATGTTTCCCTGTTGAAACCGCTGATCTTGAATCGGTTTCATTCCTCACTTCCTCCAACTCCGAAAGTCCAAACTCAACGAGGCGTTGAGTATGAAGTGGCCAAGATCCTGGACTCACGTCACCGTTACGGTCAACTACAGTATCTTATTGACTGGAAGGGTTACGGCCCTGAGGAACGTTCATGGACCAATGCTTCTGATGTCCATGCTCCAGCCTTGGTCCGGAGATTCCATTCCAAGTTTCCTCAAAAGCCAAAGAAGTGTCCTGGGGCCACTCCTAAAGGGGGGGGTGCTGTCACGATCCGGGTATCTGGACGCCATTTCTTACCCATCAGATGCCTCCTAAGGCTGGCTCAGCGCTCCAGGACCGGATCCCATCTGTTATCCTAATGTTCACATTCCTGCATCCTCTCCTGTCTCTCTGAGACGCTGTCACAGTAACGCCTTATTACATCTGGCATGGCGTCTCCCGCGGCCTCCGCCGCCGTCCCTGAGCTTCTGCATGCAGAGTGTCAGAGTGGCGATTACGTCAGCCGCGGCCTCCGCTGTGTCCGCGTGGTTGGATGTGCACTTGTCAGCCTGGCGTTTCCTGTCTCCAGTGGCCGGCGCCGCCATTACTGTTTTCATTACCACATGGATTACAAACCAAACTTCCCTCCAAGTGTCTGCATGGGCGCAGCCATCTTGGATTCTGTCAGCTGATCATTTCCTCCAATCTGTTGTCAGTATTGTTAATCTGCATAATTGCCTAGCCAATCCCTTCCTTGCTGCAGGTATAAATACACTGTGCCTGAGCAAGGAAGGCGTCAGTGCTTTGGTTGTCAAACCTAGTTCCTGTTTGTCTCTCTCCTGTGATTGTCTTCCAGGTTCCAGCTCCTGTCTCAAGACTTCCACCATAGAGACCCGCACCAGCATTCCACCTGCGGTGTAGCCTGACTCTCCAAGCCATTGTGGATTCATCTGTTTCCAGCTACAACATTACCTGCTTCCAGCTCAGCTTCCAGCAGAGTACAGCTTTCCTTAAAGGGCCGGTGTCCTTTCTACACTTTACCACTCTCCACCGGTATTATTATTTCTCCGCTCTCAAGTTCTACATTTCAGTTCATATTTCATCGCTCCCAAGTTCATTTATTATTTAACTGGTTCCAGCCAGTATCCACTCCGTGCTAACAACAGTCTGGTTCCAGCCAGTATCCACAGCAGCTGTTTTACCTTCAGCAACCCAGCTTTTCCTGGAACACCAGCTGGCACAATCCTGGGTTATCTCCATTGCTACAGTCGGGCCTGGTAAGGACTTTCCATCTAGAAGATCATAAGAACTATCTCACACTACCAGTGCCCTGTGGCTCCTGCCATCCTGTAGTACCCAGGAACTGTATTTATTATTTGCTGACTTTTACGTTTTCTTTTACTGCTGCTGTGTTGCGGAGTTGTCATAATAAACATCATTGACTTTTATCCAAGTTGTCGTGGTCACGCCTTCGGGCAGTTATTATTCATGTTACTTACATGTCCAGGGGTCTGATACAACCTCCCAGGTTCCGGTACATCTCAGCCCCTACAACTGAGGCTGCCTCCCGTCAGCTCAGGCCCTCAGTTGTGACAGATTTCCTTGAATGTCAATGGCCTTAATTAGCCCCATAAAAGAACTATAGTCCTACAGTATCTGAATTGGTAAAAAGCATTGCTACCAAAGACCCACTTGTTACAGAAATACTCACACCTCATTTACAGGACTTTCCCATGGACATTTTATGCTTCGACTGAGCATAAAAAGGTACTTTTTTTTGTTAACTCCTCTGCCCCCTGACTCCTATATTGCTGATGGGTTCAGTATGATTTGCTGGCTGTCGGGATCCCGGCAGTCAGGAGGCCGACGCCGGAATCCCAATGGCCGGAATGCTGGCAATGAGCACAGCGAGTCCCCTCGTGGACTCACTGCACTCCCCACGCATTGATCCTGGTGGCGAGCTTTGCTTGCCACACTATTATATTCACTGGTCCAGGTGGTTATTCTCCTTCTTTTTATGTATAAACGTAACCCTGCACTCTCCTCTAGTTACTTGATCTTTGTAACTATCTGGTAGGGAATTTATGTGACCATAACCAGTGTGGAAATGGTTGTCATCCCTAATGAGGTACATGGCCTTCTCTGTGTTCTAGATACAGTACCATGCTTGCTAGTCTACCTGGGCCAAGTGAACTTTCTCCAAGGCTGACAGGCCACAGGGGAGGCATTTGATATGCTGACTGACGGGATCCCGGCACACAGTATACCGGTGCCGGAATCCTGACAGCCGGCATACCGACAAATATTCTCCCTCTTGGGGTGTCCAGAATGGAGAGTGCAGCGAGCCCGCAAGGGGCTCTTTTGCGCTCACCTTGCTGCCTGCATGCCGGTGGTCAGGATCCCGGCGCCGGTATGCTGGGCGCCGGGATCCCAAGCGCCGGCATAACATAGTACACCCAGGCCACAGATAACATAAAGTAATTTACGTAAATTATACAGTGAATAAGAGTTTCCTTCCTTCTCTGGTGGTTGTCTTGAATGTGGAAATAACCTTCTACAGGTGGACTGGTCCTTCACGTGGCTCATTATTCAAGCTTTTAGCTTTCACAGTGCTATCTTGTGTGATGTTGCACTGCTCTATTGGTATCTGTCTGCCACAGGTTTAACAAACAGATTTGATCTTACCTCAATCAACATTAAAAATGACATATACAGGAGTGTCTCCTACGACCTCTTCCATTTTTCTCATTATAAACCCTCTTGTAACTAGGCTTTGCCTCAATCCAAACATTTCAGGCATACAAGTCAGACCCAGGGTCCACAAGCTTGCTCTTTATATTGATGATATTTTGCTAATCCCATCGACATGGCCTTTGGTATTTCATTATTAAATTGAGCAATGTCTGGGGGAAGAATATTTGAATACAACAGATACTGTAGATCAGGCATGCCAAACTCGTGGCCCTCCAGCTGTTGTAAAACTACAAGTCCCAGCATGCTTAGCCAGCATACCTTCCACTGATCAGCTGGTAAAGCATGCTGGGACTTGTAGTTTCAATACAGCTGGATGACGATGAGTTTGACATGCCTGCTGTAGATCAATATATTAAATTCACTATATAGCAGGGTCTGGCCTTACTATTCATTCTGCACTTCTTTAGTCCACTCTCATGATGTGTTGTGGAGAGGTAAGCATGTTGAAATATCTCTGACCCAATTGTGCCATCCTTAAAATAGAAGAAGGCCTTCTTCTGGAGTAGCAGAATTTAGGTGGTTACTTTTGGAGATGAGCAGCTTGATGAAATAGTGCCAGCTACTGTATATGGAATTTGGATAGAACATACTGTATATAGGTTTGGGTAAGCAGTGTAAATCATCTGTATACAAGATCATCCTGGATTCGGTCACATAATCACAGGTGACTATCTGACACTGTCCCAATCTTTATGGGTGTGATGTATCAAACGTTAGAGAGATAAAAAGTAGAAAGAGATAAAGCACTAACCAATCAGCTTCTGTGATTTTACAGGTTGTGTTTGATCATTGACAGAAGCTGATTGGTTGGCATGGGATGGATGTACTTAAGCCTTGGAGAGAGTTAAAGTGGCGAGAGATAAAGTAGCAACCAATCAGCTCTTAACTCATTTTTCAAACACAGCCTGTAACATGGAAGTTAGGAACTGATTGGCTAGTACTTTATCTTTCTCCACTTTATCTCTTTCTATGGTTTAGTACATATTCCCCTTTCTTTTTCTCCAGTTTATCTCTCTCCAAGATTTAAAGCATCTCCCACTACAGGGGGAGTTCAATTGTGCCTGATACATTTTTGTGCGAAAACTGTCTGTTTTCATGCAAAAACACATGAATCCAGAATATGTTCCCAGATCCATGTGTTTTCACGAAAACATGTTAGTTATCAGGCAGGTGAAAACAAATTCCAGGTAGTGTTGGCTTTCGGGGCTATTTGGATAGCTCCTGGGGGATCAAATAGCGCGGCTTATGGAATTTCCCCACTATGTGTTATAGTTGGATCTAGTTGATCTGTGTTGGGGAAGCAATCTTATTAAGTGCACATAGGCCTCATTCTGAGTTGATCGCTCGCTAGCTGCTTTTAGCAGCAGTGCAAACGCTAAGCCGCCTCCCCCTGGGAGTGTATCTTAGCTTAGCAGAAGTGCGAACGAAAGGTTAGCAGAACTGCTCATGAAATTTTTCATGCAGTTTCTGAGCAGCTCCAGACCTACTCCTATCTTGCGATCATTTCAGTCTGTTTAGTTCCTGCTTTGACGTCACAAACACACCCTGCATTTCCCCAGGCACGCCTGCGTTTTCACCAGTCACGCCTGCGTTTTTTGCACACTCCTGGAAAACGGGCAGTTACCACCCAGAAACACCCACTTCCTGTCAATCACTCACCGATCAGTAGAGCGACAGAAAAGCGTTGTTTGCCCTTGTGCATAGTTTTGTGTGAAAGTACTTCGCGCGTGCGTACTGCGACCCGTACACATGCGCAGAAGTGCCGATTTTTAGCTTGATCGCTGCGCTGCGAACAACGGCAGCTAGCGATCAACTCGGAATGAGGGCCATTGTTAGACTGATTTGTTTTAAGTTTAACCGAGTATACGTGAAAAGCAAAAAAGAACAAATGACAAATATTTTCCACATAAAGTTGTCCTAACTGTTGTAACACTTGTGAGTTATTAATTATGGAATATTGAATCTTTGTTTACCCATTAAAATGTTTATACACTAGTTTTGATAAATATAATAGAAACACTAAAACACAAATATTCTGCCTGCTGAATACAGGGAAGTAAGTTATTAGGATAATTTGTAATGTAATGAGATTACCTCAGTGTCATTTCTATAATAATGCTACAATAATATCACAATTTATTCTTTAGCTGTCTGTGAAGCTGGAGTTCTATTCTGGCAGAATGTTGTACTTATTTCCAACCAATTCCTAACATCTATATCATAAAGTTAGCTGAAATAATTACAATATATTACAAAATAATTGTCTTCATTGCTTTCAGGTGAGGGAGTAATGACTAACATACTTTTTTTAACACATTTTAATTCAACACATTATAGGACAAGTGTCACTTCAATTCCAAAACCAGGAAAAACTACTGTCTGATGACCGACAATGGCCCTGTAAGATATAAAATGTCAAACTTTTCTTGAAATGAATGGTAACAATGTTTATATAATACTGTAGGTTCAGTGGTGGGATTCAGCAGGTTCGCACCGGTTCCGCAGAACCGATACCTAATGCTAGGTATGGTTCTGCGAACCGTTTGCTAATGAGTGCTGCCCGCACACCCGCCCGCCAGCACAGACCGGTGACTGCAACAGGGCTGAGTGTCAGAGGAGGCGGACTGGCGAAGGATTACTCCCTACTTTCTCATCGAGCTTCAGAGGACCGGACGATGGAGAATGTGAGGAATCCGGCATCGCAAAGGCCACCCCCGCCCAGCTTAAGGGTCCCAGAAGGACCCGTCCCCTGATGGCAGCAGGCGGAGGCGGGAGAGGTGGTTAGTGACACCCCTGACCCGGCATCAAGACCCCCTGGACAGGGGGAGGACCAGACAGACAGACTGATGACTCCTGCAGAATGCCCAGAGAAGACCGGAGGACTGAGAAGGAGTTTCGACTGCACCAAGAAGAGCCCAGGATACCCGATCACAGGCAGGGCCGGCCCCAGGCATGTTCGAATAGAGCGTCCGCGCAGGGCGCCACCCTTAATGGGCGCCACGCGCTGCCACCGCCATATTCGAACCTGGAGCCGGCCCTGTGCAGCATTGTCTTTGAACTCTTGTGTGCGCTATGCGCGCTGAGCGGCACCGGTGTCTAACATCAGACGCCAGCGCCGCTCAGCGTGCACAGCGCGCACAGCGCACACAAGCGCTTTGGAGGCCGCCTGGCCGAACCCGGACCTGCATCCGCCCGCCCACACCTGGACCTGCACCCGGCCGCCCGCCCGCACCCCCGCACCCGGACCTGCAGCACCCGGACCTGCAGCACCCGGACCTGCACCCGCCCGCACCCGGACAGCAGTACTCCTCCCCCTCCCAGCGCCGCAGGTATTTTGGGAGGTCATATCTGCACGGGTGGTATTCATGTGACCGCCGGTCAGCTGACCGATAGTCACATGACCTCCTCCACCATCCCGACGGCATGCCGACCAACAGGGACTATTTCCACTCGTGGGTGTCCACAACACCCATAGAGTGGAAATAGAACCCGTGGCAACCGCAGGTCGCCACCGAGCCCGCAGCGTGGCGAGCGCAGCGTGGCGAGCGCAGCGAGCGCGCAAGGGGCTTGCTGCACTCGCCCCTCCCCGCCGGGATCCCGGCGTCGGTATGCTGCCGGGATCCCAGTGTCGGTAAGCTGACCGGCGGTCAGGAGACCGCCGGTCAGCCGTACTACACCCTATCTGCACTGTGGGGTCATATCTGCACTGTGGGGTCATATCTGCGCTGTGGGGGCATTTATCTGGCACTGTGGGTGCATTTATCTGGCACTGTGGGGGCATATCTGCACTGTGGGGGCATTTATCTGGCACTGTGGGGGCATTTATCTGGCACTGTGGGGGCATTTCTGTATCTGGCACTGTAGGGTCATTTATGTATCTGGCACTGTGGGGACATATCTGGCACTGTGTGGCCATTTATGTATCTGGCACTGCTGGGGGGCATGTCATGTGTAGCTGGCACGGCTGGGGAGCATATCATGTAGTGTTCCCGCTAGGCGTCTGTGGCTAGGCAAAGTGTCTAACGTGCTCTGCCTGGCGCAAAGTGTCTAACGTGCTCTGCCTGGCGCAAAGTGTCTAACGTGCTCTGCCTGGCGCAAAGTGTCTAGGAGGTTCTACCTGGTGCAGTGTGTATTAACTGCACTACTGTGTGGTGTAATGCGAATTGCCACTATTATGTGGCCACGCACCTTCCCCTTGAAGCAACGCCCCTAAACTTTTGTCCATGTTTTACCATGTAGGTAGATGAGCACCAAGCATTACAGTATGTACATCATTTTGCCCTCCTAACTTAAAAATATGCCTTCCCTGTGATCAGCAACCTGCCCTAAAAAGTGAACACTATCATGTGTAGCTGGCACTGCTGGGGGGCATATTGTGTGTAGCTGGCACTGCTGGGGGGCATATTGTGTGTAGCTGGCACTGCTGGGGGGCATATCATGTCTATCTGGCATTGCACATTATGTGTATCTGGCACTATACTGGAGACATTATGTGTATCTGACACTATACTGGAGACATTGTTTGTAAGGAACACTACTGTGGCTGTTATGTGTAAGGCTGCTAATTGTGTGCTTAGAGGGGGTGTGAAAATATATTTATTTATAGTCTAATAATATGAAGTTATGAGGCCATGCCCACTTTTCCAGAGGTGACACCCACTTTTCCTTTTCCATGGGGGGGGGGGGGGGGCGCTTTTACATGTTTTCGCTCAGGGTACTAGTAGGCCTGGAGCCGGCCCTGATCACAAGGTTGCAGAAGAGCCACAGTTGGTTAATTCGGTTCCCTTCCGCTGCCATACTCTGCTTTTACTGTATATAAGTAAACATAGGAGATGGTCTCCCTCACTGTCACTTAGTGCACCCTATCTACTGTAGTTGTTTTGTACGATTAGCATAGACTGTGCTCCTGGTGGGTTGCATGAAGGAAGGGGGGTAGGAAGTCCTGTACCACTGTGTTTATAGCTCTCTTGTACTGTTTCCAGATACTGTATAAAGCTTTCCTGTATTGTACTGTACCTGCAGTTACTTATATCTCTGGTCTGACTGCTCTTTATACCAATGTATATATGTGCCCTTAATTCTAGTTACCATAGGGTTACTTGTAATTTGTTTTATTCTTAATGTATATGTTTATGTCCCTCTGCTCTGTACTTTAGTTTTTATATTATCTGCTCAGTATTCCTTAAACTGTAAATGTACAGTATTTTACTACTGGTTTTCCATAATGTGTGAAAGGGGCTCTACTGTGGTGTAACATGTATAAGCAGCTCTACTGTAGTGTAATGTGACTGGTGGACACTACTCTGTGGTGTAATGTGACTGACAGACACTACTGTGTGGTGTAATGTGAAATGGCACTATTCTGTGGCCAAGCCCCTTCCCCATGAAGCCACGCCCCTATTTCTGCCGCGTACCTTCAACGCACACTAAACCAGTTTTGCCTGGGTTGGGGCCGCCAAAGGAAACTTCCGCACTGGGCGCCACAAGGTCTAGAACTGGCCCTGGTTACACGGAATGTTACAAGAAAGGGTCTAATTCTATAGAACCTGTTGTTAATTTATTTGAATCCCACCACTGTGTAGGTTGCATTGCATAGTTATTAGCAGAACCTGCCAAAAAAACAAATTCTATATGTATTGAAAGAATTCTGTGTATTGTAACACATTTTGTTAAATTATATTGATATGGTTATATAGGGTAACTGAGATATATGACATCAGAAGTGGTAAGGAAATAATGAGTGTGATATATGATGTATCTATTGTATCTATTCAGAAAGATGGTAGATTTATTATTATTTCTCGAAGATAGTAATCTAAGTGTGGTGTGGATGTGACTATATATATATATATATAGATAGATAGATAGATAGATAGATAGATAGATAGATAGATAGATAGATAGATAGATAGACACGATAGTCCACACTCTCAGCTTAAAACTGTAATAAGGTGGTTCTCCGTAATGGTCAATTAAGTCCAAGTAATAAAAGACATTTTTGGCACAGGCACTCACCAATTGGTTGCAAAAGTAAGGGTTTATTCTACCTCATTGGTACATCATAGCAGCAAACAAGTCACGTTCCATGACAGCAGATTAACGTTTCAGTTCCAAAAAAACCCTGTTACAAGATCACAGCAAATACATCAGCAGGATAGCAAGCAGCCCATAACACCCAAAGACGCCTGGCCCACTTTATAGCAGAGGCAATTATCTCAAGTACCTCCCTTCCTGTTCACAACAGGAACTGCACAAATCTCATCTTGATATGGTAAGGTTTTCAAACAGCTTGAACAGCCCTATTGGCTTTACGTAACCCATCACAAAGGATCAGGGAAATTTTTTGGATGTTACCATTTACCAATACGAAGGTGGCTTAGCTTCGACTCTCTTTAGGAAGGACACTGACCGAAATACGCTTTTGTATGCATCCAGTCATCATCCTGCCCCTTTAAAAGAGAGTTTACCCATATCGCAGTACATGCAGGATGTATTATGTAACAATACAACTATTGAATCCACTGAGGAACAGATTGGGCAGATGACAGCAAGGTTCCTCGAATGTGGCTATGCTGCAAAGACGGTTAAGAGATGCCTTGATAAGGTGATGTACAGGCACTCCCATAACATCTCTAGACGCACACCTGGATTTGATGCTAATCGTATGATATTCACTACGACCTATGACGTATCATCCATAAGGTCCCAAAAAATAATGAAACAAGCAACTATCATAACTGTGGATCCCGTCTTTAAGGTGTGAGTCACAATCCACCCCTGTGCTCATACAGACGTGGAAAGAATCTACGCCAAATGTTGATGCAACTGACACTACAGCCATCAGAATCTATGGCTACCTGGCTACCTCCTGTGAGGAATGGCTGTTATCTCTGTCCAGATGTACGACCTGCAGGTCATTGATGGTCGGCCAAAGCTTTCCGCATCCACACAGTGGCCGGCAAATTAAAATCCGGCATAGGCTACATTGTAAAATGGACTATGTCGTCTACATTATATTATGCCCATGTGGCTTCTACTATGTGGGTATGAGGAACTTTCGTGACAGGATGGCAAACCATTGGATGTCCATACGTGCTGCCCTGGCAACTAACACATTGGATAAGCCAGTGGCTAAGCACTTTGCCAATAAGGGGCATGCTGTGTCTAGTATGAAATGTATGCTGATAGACCACGTCCCAAAATTACTACGTGGTGGCAATGTGTAGTCAGATGGATTTATGATCTTGACACCCTGGTACCATGGGGGTTAAAAATTAATTTAATATTTTTTTGCGATAGGGCTGTTCATTCTAGGTGGCAGAATCTATTATGTTGTTGTTTAACAATGATAAAAGTTTTTGTGTAATCCATGGTGAGTCTCTTTTGATGACACCCTCTGGCAGGGGCGGATGCAGGACAAAATGACAGGGGGGGCACCATGACAGGCAAAAAAGTGTGGGTATTATTTTTTCCGCACAGAAAGTAAGAACGCCCCTGGGAAAGTGGTCCTGGCCTTGCAACAAGGGTATAACCTCTCAACAAAGGGTGTGGCCTCAAAGGGAATGCAGTATCCATATAATGGGGAAGAGTGTGATGCCTTAAAGAGGCAGAGGATGATAGGACAGAGAGAGTGATTGGGAGATAGTGACGCAGGGGAGAGGCAGTGGATGATGGGGATAGATAGTGGGAGATGGAAAGGCAGTGGGTGATAGTAAGAGTCAGTGGGTAAAGCCGGGAATGGGTGACAAGGGGAGGAAGTGGGTGATGCCAGGGGGAATCAGTGGGTGATGTAGAGGATGATGGTGAGAGACAGTGGGTGATAGGGAAAGATAGTGGAAAATGAAGAAGCAGTAGGTGAGGGGGAGAGGCAGTGAGTGGCAGGAAAGGGGGATGGGGAAAGGGAGTAGGAGACAGAGAGAGGCAGAGGGTGACAGTGAGAGACAGTGGGTGAGGGTAGGGAGTGACAGGGAGAGGCAGTGAGTGACAGGGAGATTGTGGGTGACTGGGTAGGTAGTGGGTGACAGAGAGGGGCAGAGGTGACATGGAAGCAGTGGGTAACAGGGAGACAGTGGATGACAGGCAGATAGTGGGTGACTGGGGAAGAAGCAGGTGACGTGGGTGGCAGAGAGGAAGATAGTGAAAGGGAGGCAGAGGGTGACATGGGAGGCTGTGGGTGACAGTGAGTGATGGTATAGGGTGACAGAGAAAGGCAGAGAGTGACAGGGAGATAGTGAGTGACAGGGAGAGGCAGGGGTGACAGGCAGATGGTGGATGACTGGGGAGTTCAGCGGGTGACGTGGGTGGCAGAGGTGATAGTGAAAGGAAGAGGGTGACAGGGAGATAGTGGGTAACATAGAGGCAGTGGATGATAGAGAAGCAAGGGTGACAGAGAGGCAGAGCGTGACAGGGAGATAGTGGGTTACTGGGGAGGTAGTCGGTGACGTGGAGGGAGTGGATGACAGGGAGATAGTGGGTGACAAAGAGAGAAAGCGAGAGAGACTGAGGGTTACAGGGAGATAGTGGGTGACACAGAGAGATACTGATGGTGACAGGGAGATAGTGGGTGACAGAGAGAGACTGATGACAATTCCAGTGGCCTGAGCAGTAAGGATAGCGGTAGTAGAGACAGCCGGGAACGCCCGGCTCTCAGAACTGTGCACAACATCAAGACACCGCTCACTGCAGGGGGAGTCTCTGACCTAATTAAGGTAGCCCATTCTGTGTGAGGGCCAAGTGGTGACCGAACACACAATCGGAACAAGCGGCAATTCCAACTCGGGCTCCATACGGGCAGAGCGGCGACTCATTCATATATGTGATAATAATGGGACTGCTAACTGGTACTGTGAGTGGGTGGTCTTCAATATGCCGGCTGTCGGGATCCCGGCGCTCAGTATACCGGCGCCGGAATCCCGACAGCCGGCATACCGACACTTATTCTACAGGTAGAATAAAATAGTGTGGCGTGCAGCAAGCCCGCAAGGGGCTCATTTGCGCTCGCCAAACTGTCGGTATGACAGGGAGTAAGTGGGTGACAGATGGACTGTGGGTGACAGGGAGTAAGTGGGTGACAGACGGACTGTGGGTGACAGGGAGTAAGTGGGTGACAGAGAGAGAGGGTGACAGGGAGTAAGTGGGTGACAGGGAGAGAGACTGAGAGTGACAGGGAGTAAGTGGGTGACAGAGAGAGAGAGACTGAGGGTGACGGGTAGTAAGTGGGTGACAGAGAGAGAGACTGAGGGTGACGGGTAGTAAGTGGGTGACAGAGAGAGAGACTGAGGGTGACAGGGAGTAAGTGGGTGACAGAGAGAGAGACTGAGGGTGACGGGTAGTAAGTGGGTGACAGAGAGAGAGAGAGAGACTGAGGGTGACGGGTAGTAAGTGGGTGACAGAGAGAGAGAGACTGAGGGTGACGGGTAGTAAGTGGGTGACAGAGAGAGAGACTGAGGGTGACAGGGAGTAAGTGGGTGACAGAGAGAGAGAGACTGAGGGTGACGGGGAGTAAGTGGGTGACTGAGTGTGGAGTGGATGACAGAGGTGGCAGCAGCAGTCTCCTTACTTCCACCTCTGTCCTGACCTTTCTGCTCTCTCGAAGTTCAACCACACTTGCTCCACACCTAGCCCATACAGCACTGCGACTCTGCTCCTCACAGCACCCCCTCCCCAGCCCTCAGCAGCAGCCGACCTCCGTCCACTCCTCACCTCAGCAGCAGCAGTCTCTTAACCTCCACCTCTTGGCCCTTCTCCCTGCACACAGCAGCACCGCTACTCCCCAATCCCAGACTAATGAAAGCAGGTCAGTGCTCACCTCGTGGCCTGCTGGGCATCCGGACCGCGGCAACGGCGTTGTTGTGGTCATAGTGGCTGACCTGGCCGGAAGTCCCTGCAGCGGAGCTGCGCTGTCTCTCAACAGCACTGGGTCCACCTCCTCCGGGTGCTGACGGCTGGGCTGAGCTGTCACGCATCCGCGTTGTGGCTGCTGAGCTCCTCTGCACTGCACTGCAGAGGTGCTCAGATCAAGCTTAGCCCAGCAAGAAGAATGCTGGAGGCAGAGCTGCTGAAAGCGGAGCCTAGCGAACTGAAGCTGTCCGCGGTATAAAAAAAAAAATCTCTAAACGACAGGGGGGGCACGTGCCTTGATGCCCCCCCCCTGTATCTGCCACTGCCCTCTGGATTATTTTTGTATGTCTTTTTGTAAGTATTGTTGTGTACATGGTCAATTAAAGTAATTTTAATTATATAATATATTTTTACAATTTTTCAAAATTGTGCTGACCCATGGTGGCAGCGGTTATTAATCCAACTCTGCCTGGGCAATATATAGGATACACTTTGAATTAATGTCATATATTGGCGTTCTATGCATCCAGGTTCATTATAAATGTATGTTAACAGTGCCTCCATAGTAACCGGCTGTGATACATCCGATATTTGTATTTCACCTGAGAGTGCTTATTGATTGCGCTGCTCTGTCACTTCGGTTTGTAAGGTCTGCGCTACACGTGGTTTCCGGTTTCCGGGTTGATGACGTCTAGTTCCAGTATTCAAGTGCGTTCCGCGGCTGGTGGAACATATGCCAGATCCGGTTAATTTGATGTCCCCACGCTGCTGTGAATCGGCAGCACAGTTTATGGATGTAAGGGCCTAAGTCAGACCTGATCGTAGCCTTAAATTTGTTAGCAAATGGGATAAACCATGTGCACTGCAGTGGGGGCGGGGGCAGACATAACATGTGCAGAGAGAGTTAGATATGAGTGAGGTGCGTTCAAACTGAAATCTAAATTGTACTGTAAAAATAAAGCAGCCAGTACAGAAACAATATAACCCACCCAAATCTTACTCTCTCTGGACATGTTATATCTGCCCCCCTGCAGTGCACATGGTTTTGCCCATTTGCTAACAAATTTGCTGCTGCGATCAGGTCTGACTTAGGTCCGTAAGTTACTTATATATTCTCTCGGCCAACAAGTTGTTTTTAACATTGGATTAATGGATGTATTGGTTGTTAATGTGTTTTATCATGAAGATGTGTGCTGGTACACCACAGTTCCTGTTGTGAACAGGAAGGGAGGCACTTGAGATAATTGCCTCTGCTATAAAGTGGTTTTGGAGTCATTTGTGTGTTATTGGCTGCTGGCTATCCTGCTGATGTATTTGCTGTGATCTTAAAAAGGTTCTTTGGGAACCGAAATGTCGAACTGCTGTCATGACTTGTTTGTTGCTATGATGTACCAATGAGGTAGAATAAACCCTTACTTTTGCAACCAATTGGTGAGTGCCTGTACTATATAAATAAATAAATAAATAAATATATATATATATATATATATATATATATATATATATATATATACACTGCTCAAAAAAATAAAGGGAACACTAAAATAACACATCCTAGATCTGAATGAATGAAATATTCTTATTAAATACTTTGTTCTTTGCATAGTTGAATGTGCTGACAACAAAATCACACAAAAGTTATCAATAAAAATCAAATTTATTAACCCATGGAGGTCTGGATTTGGAGTCACCCTCAAAATTAAAGTGGAAAACACACTACAGGCTGATCCAACTTTGATGTAATGTCCTTAAAACAAGTCAAAATTAGTCTCAGTAGTGTGTGGCCTCCACGTGCCTGTATGACCTCCCTACAATGCCTGGGCATGCGCCTGATGAGGTGGCGGATGGTCTCCTGAGGGATCTCCTCCCAGACCTGGACTAAAGCATCTGCCATTGGTGGATGGAGCGAGACATGATGTCCCAGATGTGCTCAATTGGATTCAGGTCTGGGGAACGGGCGGGCCAGTCCATAGCATCAATGCCTTCGTCTTGCAGGAACTGCTGACACACTCCAGCCACATGAGGTCTAGCATTGTCTTGCATTAGGAGGAACCCTGGGCCAACCGCACCAGCATATGGTCTCACAAGGGGTCTGAGGATCTCATCTCGTTACCTAATGGCAGTCAGGCTACCTCTGGCGAGCACATGGAGGGCTGTGCGGCCCCCCAAAGAAATGCCACCCCACACCATTACAGACCCACTGCCAAACCGGTCATGCTGGAGTATGTTGCAGGCAGCAGAACGTTCTCCTTGGCGTCTCCAGACTCTGTCACGTCTGTCACATGTGCTCAGTGAAAACCTCCTTTCATCTGTGAAGAGCACTGGGCGCCAGTGGCGAATTTGCCAATCTTGGTGTACTCTGGCAAATGCCAAACGTCCTGCACGGTGTTGGGCTGTAAGCACAACCCCCACCTGTGGACGTCGGGCCCTCATACCACCCTCATGGAGTCTGTTTCTGATCGTTGGAGTAGACACATGCACATTTGTGGCTTGCTGGAGGTCATTTTGCAGGGCTCTGGCAGTGCTCCTCCTGTTCCTCCTTGCACAAAGGCGGAAAACACAAGGAATGGTATACATCTGTGACCAGGGCGCATAGAAAACTTAATATAAAAGTAATAAGACTTAACACATCCCTTATCAATGAATGTAAGGATTCTTCTTCAAATGGTGTTGGTCTATGAATTCTTTTGTTCAGGCGAATCTTCTCAAAATAACTCCCAGTTCGTATTGAAATAAAAAGGAGAAAAAAGAGAAGAATGTGTAACACCGTTTTCAGCCGTCAGAATCGAAATTCCACACAATGAGGGTTTTAAGGGCGTACCCCACTCACACAATAACAGGTAAGTGGGTTCTCATAAAGGTATCTTTATTGCTTATCCTTCCCAATCCCCTCGCAATTAGGCGTGCCTGAATCTCACCCCAGATGGGGTACCATACATATGTAAGGGTAGCGTCTGGGGCAATTTCAATGCGTACCCTAACTTACACAGAGCCAAGCTAGAACATTCATATAACGGTATCTTTAAATCAATAAGATTCCTCAGGTGCGTACCCCAACTCACTCAATAAGAGATGATTAACTCCTATAAAGGTTTCTTTGCCCAGATTCACCGATATCCCTTTGGTGGATCAGAAGGAGGAGGGGATACTCTTTCTCCACAATACCGAGCAAAAATAGAAATAAAGTTCCTTCTTTCCAAAACAGATATTTTATTCCAGACACAGTCCAAGTAGTGCACAAAGAATCACCACACTTGGTGACCATAAAAAATAAAATATAATTTTTTTTTTTATACAATAAAAAAATTCCAAAGATAAAATTTGAGATGATAATCAGCGTGATTATCCTCCTTTTCCAGAACAAGAGCTACTCACAGTACAGTCGTGAGACGCGTTTCGGTCTTAAATAGACCTTTATCGAGAACTATCTGTACTGTGAGGAGTAAGCATATTTATGCTATGAATCTCCAATGAGTGAGTAGCCGGAAGTGACATCATTAATTACATTGAATATCGATTTCATCTAAAAACATAATTATTCATCACACAAATTACAATATACATATACATAAAGGCTGATATAAAATCTAATAAAACATGCAGCAGAAAAAACATTGTAAAACATGTTTAATTCCTTGATTATAAAAGTGGAACTGGACTTCTGGGTATTGTAGTTTCCAAAATGAACTACTGTGTGACCATATAAGGTGTTTCCGCCGGATATTGTGCAGCTCATAATACTTTCCCCGAAGAATATCCCTGGAGAATAGTTCCGTTCGGAATGAACGACGGCGGAAGTGACATATCGCTGCCTTCTATCTCCGTTCTTGGGAATTCTGGGGTTTGTAGTTTAGAAGAGAATCCGGCGCGGCCATTTTTCATTGGCTAGGTGGCGCTCTGGAACGGTCACCATGGTAACCAGCCGTCTTTTTAGTTCACGTTCCATTTGTACATGCTTTGAATGACTAATGCAAACATAGTACAAAAAAACAAAGATTAATAAAAGATGGACTTTCTAAGCAGATCTAATTTATCAGTAAAAAAACTCCAAAACGCAAACATAAATCAGCTCATTTTTAAAAAAACGAAAAAATGCATCAGTTAAGGAACCATTTCAGTTCAAAGTCACAGTTCAGACCCCCTGGACTTAAAGTGTTGTACATGAAAATACATTTCATTTCTGACTTTGCTAGAAGTGTATTGAGGTCTTTCTTCCTTCCATTTCCTTTAACCTGTCTGATCCCATAAAAACCTAATATTTCTGTAACCAAACAATTATGTTTGCTTTTAAAATGAGCAGACAAGGAGTGGGTTGGAAGGCCTTTTTTTATGTTCCTAATGTGCTCCCCCAGGCGAACCTTTAGGGGTCTAGAGGTCCGTCCGATATAAAATAAATTACAGCTGCATTTGATGGCGTAAATGACATTTTTGCTGTCACAAGTCATGAAATCTGTAATATTCACTTTTTTTTCATTTATATGAATATTTTAAATTTTGCTTTTTCCTTCACTTTTAATGTGTCTACAGCCCATGCAATTACCACATCTGTAAAACCCCTGGGACACAATTCTAGACTGGGGTTTCATTGAGGGCATGGCACTGGAGACCAATTTATTTTTTAAATTGGGAGCCCTGCGGTAGATATGAATGGGTCTATTTGGGACAAGTGGTCCAATCACTGGATCCTTCTTTAACAGACCCCAATGTCTCTTGAAGATTCTCTCGATTTCCTGATGACTTTGATTGAACTGGGTAATAAAGGCCCATTCGTATTTGTTATCTGTGGTGGTCTTGATCATGTTATCGTTCAGGAGATCCTTACGTGTGATGTTTCTTACTTCAGAATGTGCCTTTTCAATGGTGTCCTCATTGTAACCACATGCCCTGAATTTTTCGTTCATTTCTTTTGCCTGAGCTTCAAAAACGTTATCCTCCGTACAATTCCTCCTGACTCTTTTCAGTTGGCTGGTGGGGATAGAATCCAGCCAGTTGTTGTGGTGACAACTACTGGCTGCTATGTATGACCTTGAATCGGTAGGTTTGGAGTAGGTCATGGTGTGTAACTGGCCCTCTTTAATATAGACAGTGATGTCAAGGAAATTTATAGATTTCTCACTTTTTTCAAATGATAAGACAATGTTCCTATCATTCGTATTGAGCAAAGTGCAGAAAGAGTTGAGTGTTTCGACTCCCCCTCTCCATAAAAAGAAAATGTCGTCGATATACCGGGCATAGGACACCAGATTCGCTCCATAGTCATTGTTTGACCAAACCATATTGAGTTCCCATAAACCAAGGAACAGGTTAGCGTAACTAGGAGCGAATCTGGTGCCCATAGCTGTGCCCGTTTTCTGAATATAGAATTGATTCTGAAATAAAAAGAAATTATTATTAAGGATAAACTTAATTCCCTCTACAACAAACTCCTTCAAATCCTTTGTATGACTAGACTGATCCAGAAAGTGGGTGACTGCCTCCACACCGTCATCGTGGTCGATAACGGTGTAGAGGGAGCTGACATCGGCTGTCACTAGGATGTCTCCTTCCTCCCACTGTACAGATTCCAACAATTTAAGAAAATCCTTGGTATCTTTTAAGTGCGATCTATTTCTGGATACCAAGGGTTGCAAGATATAGTCGATGAATTTTGACAAATTTGATGTCAAGGATTGAACTCCCGATATAATCGGCCTACCCGGGGGATCAGTTAAACTTTTATGGACTTTGGGTAGTACATAAATTACGGGTATGGTTGAATCTTCTATGATGATAAATTTGGCCTCCTTGGTACTAATGGTTCCCTTTTTCTCATATTTGTCTATAAGATTTTTTAGTTTGATTAAAGTGGTGTCGGATGGATCGTTCCTAAGTTTTTTATACGTTTCAGTGTCATTTAACTGTCTTAGGACCTCATTTACATAGTTTGCCAAATCCATCACAACAACTCCTCCCCCTTTATCGGAGGGTTTGATTACAATCTCCGTAAGTTGTTTTAAATTTTTTAGGGCGTTCCTTTCCTTAAAGGTGAGGTTTTGGGTTTTCTTTGGTCTTAATTGAAGTTTTTCTAGGTCCTCAAGTACCATAACCCCAAAGGTTTCAATTAATGGCCCCTGTATGTGTTTAGGGAAAAAAAGGGATTTAGGTTTAAATGGGGTGACTGCTGATACACATGAAAGTGCATCGGTTGTAACCGGGTCCTCCTTATTTGCAAAAAACTTCTTTATGGTTAATTTTCTCATGTATCGTTGTACATCTAAATATATTTCAAATGGATCGATTGAATTTGTGGGGGCATATTTTAGACCCTTACACAGAACAGAAGTCTCACTCTCTGACAAAATGTGGGAACTTAAATTGAAAATCTTCGTAGTAGGGATTTTTTCTACATTTCTTGAGGAACTACTAGGTGTAGAGTTGACAGTTTCAGGGCTTATTACTCTCTTTTTACGTTTCCTTTTGCATTTACCTCTGTGGGATTTATGCACACCACCCCTCTTACCCCTCCGAGATTTTTTTAAAATTACCGGTGCCTGTTGGGGTAATATCTGTTCTCTAAAAAATGATTCTGTTCCGATTCATTCCCCCTTCTCAATGGAGAGAAGCGGTTCCTTGACCTTATCGGAATATTATCATCAAAAGGGTGCTTGTATTTGTGGTTTCTCGGAGAGACCCCCCTCCATTCGGGTGTTTTATCTCTATACCTTCTGTCTATCCTTCCAGTTTGTGAAAATCTGGCATGGTCATAGACAGATGTATAGTCCCTTTTATTCCTTTTAGTAGATTCCAAAGTACGGTTGTTAAACAGTCTCCTCCTTTGAGGCTTACTGTGCTGAAGGGTTTCATCATGTCGGGGGGGGGGATTGATATGACTGCCTGAAGCTTCCCCTACTTCTACCTCGTGTTTTTTTGATTTGATCTGTTCTGATCTGTCCCTATTAAATTTCCGTAATTTTGTTTCTATAAGTAACTTTTGGGTTCGTTTGAGTTTTATCTCAATCTCCTTTTCCAAAGTTCTGTATTCCTCAGACTCCGAAAAAGGAGCAGAAAGTGATTTATATTCTGCAATCTCTATATCAAGTCTGTTAAGTTCCTTTTTTCTTTCTCTAATAACCAATTTCATCAAAGACTGGGAGCAATGATTAATTGTATTATCCCAATCTTTTTTTAAATCCTCACTTGCCGTATTAAAGGAAGAATTTTTGTTGATTTTGAGCCCTCGTGGCACTAGTTCGAAAGAGGCATATTTTTCAAGTGTGGCTATCTCCCACCACACTTTACACTCTTTTAAGAGTGAATTTTCCAATTTCTGCATAGTTTCTTCTAGATCAAAATCAACAAGGTCAGGATGTTCCTTATTTCCACCAAAAGCCTTTTCAAACATATTCAAACGTTCATCCCTTAATGAAAACATTACTATAAAAATACAATGCAGCCAATTATGAAACAACCTCCCAAGTGGTGATATAGACTAGATAGAGGAAAAAGAGTAGGGAGGGTCTACAAATTCGGCGCACAGCAGCCCGTCAACTGATAGAATACCTATGTAAAAATCACCGATTTTACCAAAACAATATATAGAAAACACAAGGAATGGTATACATCTGTGACCAGGGCGCATAGAAAACTTAATATAAAAGTAATAAGACTTAACACATCCCTTATCAATGAATGTAAGGATTCTTCTTCAAATGGTGTTGGTCTATGAATTCTTTTGTTCAGGCGAATCTTCTCAAAATAACTCCCAGTTCGTATTGAAATAAAAAGGAGAAAAAAGAGAAGAATGTGTAACACCGTTTTCAGCCGTCAGAATCGAAATTCCACACAATGAGGGTTTTAAGGGCGTACCCCACTCACACAATAACAGGTAAGTGGGTTCTCATAAAGGTATCTTTATTGCTTATCCTTCCCAATCCCCTCGCAATTAGGCGTGCCTGAATCTCACCCCAGATGGGGTACCATACATATGTAAGGGTAGCGTCTGGGGCAATTTCAATGCGTACCCTAACTTACACAGAGCCAAGCTAGAACATTCATATAACGGTATCTTTAAATCAATAAGATTCCTCAGGTGCGTACCCCAACTCACTCAATAAGAGATGATTAACTCCTATAAAGGTTTCTTTGCCCAGATTCACCGATATCCCTTTGGTGGATCAGAAGGAGGAGGGGATACTCTTTCTCCACAATACCGAGCAAAAATAGAAATAAAGTTCCTTCTTTCCAAAACAGATATTTTATTCCAGACACAGTCCAAGTAGTGCACAAAGAATCACCACACTTGGTGACCATAAAAAATAAAATATAAAAAATTTTTTTATACAATAAAAAAATTCCAAAGATAAAATTTGAGATGATAATCAGCGTGATTATCCTCCTTTTCCAGAACAAGAGCTACTCACAGTACAGTCGTGAGACGCGTTTCGGTCTTAAATAGACCTTTATCGAGAACTATCTGTACTGTGAGGAGTAAGCATATTTATGCTATGAATCTCCAATGAGTGAGTAGCCGGAAGTGACATCATTAATTACATTGAATATCGATTTCATCTAAAAACATAATTATTCATCACACAAATTACAATATACATATACATAAAGGCGGTAGCGGTCCTGCTGCTGGGTTGTTGCCCTCCTATGGCCTCCTCCATGTCTCCTGATGTACTGGCCTGTCTCCTGGTAGCGCCTCCATGCTCTGGACACTACGCTGACAGACACAGCAAACCTTCTTGCCACAGCTCGCATTGATGTGCCATCCTGGATGAGCTGCACTACCTGAGCCACTTGTGTCGGTTGTAGGGAGGTCATACAGGCACGTGGAGGCCACACACAATACTGAGCCTCATTTTGACTTGTTTTAAGGACATTACATCAAAGTTGGATCAGCCTGTAGTGTGTTTTTCCACTTTAATTTTGAGGGTGACTCCAAATCCAGACCTCCATGGGTTAATAAATTTGATTTCCATTGATAATTTTTGTGTGATGTTGTTGTCAGCACATTCAGCTATGTGAAGAACAAAGTATTTAATAAGAATATTTCATTCATTCAGATCTAGGATGTGTTATTTTTTTAAGCAGTGTATATATATATATATATATATATATATAGTAATCGGTCCACACTCTCAGCTCAAATAATAACTCATCGGTGCTCCATAATGGTTAATTAAGTCCAAATAATAGCATTCCAGGCACTCACCACTTTTAACAAACAGGGTTTTATTGTACCTTACAGGTGCATCTCAGCAGCAATTGTTAGCAGCAATCTTTAACAGCACATCGACGTCTCGGTTCAAATGGAACCTTTATCAAGACTCAGCAACTAAACATCTCAAGGTCACCCAGCAGCCCATGAAAAACCCTGTTTGCTAAAAGTGGTGAGTGCCTGTACTTCTGGAATTATATATATATATATATATATATATATATACATACACAGTATATATATATATATATATATACAGTATATATATATATATATATATAGATCTATCACAGACAGTTCCAAATCATTTGGAAGGTGCACTCGCACAAGTAAATAATCGTAGATACTTCTTCATAAAATCACCAAAGCTTTTATTGTCGACGTTTCGGTCTGGTCACAGGCCTTTATCAAGACAGGTGATGTATCATCTCATCAATTCATCTTTAAAGACAACATGCGTGTAATCTGCAAATGCACAGTAATATACAGTCACAAGCTATATGCCTCACCGGCCCCTATGGGTACCCGACAATTACAATAATGGACCCACCACCAAGAGAAAAACACCTATTAAGACTGTGCCTAAAGGATATTTCCATCCAAAGAATCAATTACCTGGGATACCTGTAAGAGTCCACACCGGGCATCTCTCATATCAGAATATAGGAGCATAAATAATGCTAGGAATAATACACTACAAGGG
This sequence comes from Pseudophryne corroboree, assembly GCF_028390025.1. Classification (NCBI taxonomy): domain Eukaryota; kingdom Metazoa; phylum Chordata; class Amphibia; order Anura; family Myobatrachidae; genus Pseudophryne; species Pseudophryne corroboree. The sequence continues at coordinate 684,857,672 of NC_086447.1, read as the reverse complement.
CGTACTCCATGCTGCCAAATATATAATAAGAATCATAGTAAACAACTTTACACTCCCACCTCCACAGGTTAAACTCGCATCAAAACAATAAACCCTATACCTCATTGGAGTAGCCATTGAAAAAATGCAGCAACAGTGCAGGTGGTTTAACATCTACGGTAATCCAACCTGCTAAAACCAAATGGAAAATATCCTCAATAAACTCTAATATAAATCAAACATACAGATCATCATATAACCAATAATATGAGATAAAGGATCAATGCTCACTTCAGCCAAGGGACACAACAAGCATTGCTGCATGCTGTCCCTATGTGCAAGTGAGCTATTTAAACTGGACTGACCGGAAGTGACTCCATTCCGGAAGCCACCCCCGCAATCACAGTTCGACTCGTGATAGAACACTAATATGTGTTCTATAATGCCCTAAACATGCCGAGAAACAGTGCCCCACCTGCGGATCAGGCCACCCAGCCACCCAAACATCAGCGCCGGTTCCAGCCAGACGCCGTCTCCCGTAGTGTAACACTACAGGAAACGCGTCATCATGCGTTCCAGCGGCACTTCCGTGCGGGTCTGCAGCCGGAAGTGTACGTACATATATCACAACCCAATAGTCAAACCTCCGCACGGCTCAATAGCCGGAAGTGTACGGGAAACTATTACATCCCCGTTGCTAAGCTACCAGGGTGCAACATTAGTGCGTCCCAGCACTAAGCTTCACAACAATTCCTACCCAAAGTGGGAATGTTGTTTATTCGAAAACCACGTGGGGTTTGTTTTTTCCGCACATATTCAGACAAAAATTGCCCATGTAGGGTGAGATCGACTTCTCTTTGTCTGTGTTTTAACAATTTAAAGAAGATATCAGCCGACGTCTCAGCTGGTAATGCCTCGAAGTCAATTTTGTCAAACAATAATTTTTCTACTTCATCATCCGTAAAAGAGACCGTCTCGATCTCGGCCTTAGCTAATAGCCCATCGTCCATGGAATTAATCCGTTTGTATTGTATTAGTCGGGTTCTAGGATGACCCATTGGTGCCTATTAGTTGGTTGCTTTATTGTCTATTGTGGAACCTGTTAATAATGCCTTCATAGTGGATATGAATTTCCATCTTATCCCATTTTATTTAAGGTTACTGGAAGATTGTTGTGAAGCTTAGTGCTGGGACGCACTAATGTTGCGCCCTGGTAGCTTAGCAACGGGGATGTAATAGTTTCCCGTACACTTCCGGCTATTGAGCCGTGCGGAGGTTTGACTATTGGGTTGTGATATATGTACGTACACTTCCGGCTGCTGACCCGCACGGAAGTGCCGCTGGAACGCATGATGACGCGTTTCCTGTAGTGTTACACTACGGGAGACGGCATCTGGCTGGAACCGGCGCTGATGTTTGGGTGGCTGGGTGGCCTGATCCGCAGGTGGGGCACTGTTTCTCGGCATGTTTAGGGCATTATAGAACACATATTAGTGTTCTATCACGAGTGGAACTGTGATTGCGGGGGTGGCTTCCGGAATGGACGTCACTTCCGGTCAGTCCAGTTTAAATAGCTCACTTGCACATAGGGACAGCATGCAGCAATGCTTGTTGTGTCCCTTGGCTGAAGTAAGTATTGATCCTTTATCTCATATTATTGGTTATATGATGATCTGTATGTTTGATTTATATTAGAGTTTATTGAGGATATTTTCCATTTGGTTTTAGCAGGTTGGATTACCGTAGATGTTAAACCACCTGCACTGTTGCTGCATTTTTTTAAATGGCTACTCCAATGAGGTATGGGGTTTATTGTTTTGATGCGAGTTTAACCTGTGGAGGTGGGAGTGTAAAGTTGTTTACTATGATTCTTATTATCTATTTGGCAGCATGGAGTACGCCCTTGTAGTGTATTATTCCTAGCATTATTTATGCTCCTATATTCTGATATGAGAGATGCCCGGTGTGGACTCTTACAGGTATCCCAGGAAATTGATTCTTTGGAAGGGAAATATCCTTTAGGCACAGTCTTAATAGGTGTTTTTCTCTTGGTGGTGGGTCCATTATTGTAATTGTCGGGTACCCATAGGGGCCGGTGAGGCATATAGCTTGTGACTGTATATTACTGTGCATTTGCAGATTACACGCATGTTGTCTTTAAAGATGAATTGATGAGATGATACATCACCTGTCTTGATAAAGGCCTGTGACCAGACCGAAACGTCAACAATAAAAGCTTTGGTGATTTTATGAAGAAGTATCTACGATTATTTACTTGTGCGAGTGCACCTTCCAAATGATTTGGAACTGTCTATGGTATATATGTGGACCGATCCGGCCCATTAGGAGCACCCACCATTTGATGAACTTTTATTGATGAGAGTGCAGGATTACTGCTTTATATATATATATATATATATATATATATATATAGGCAGGCTGCACTCGGATAAAAGAACTTCAAAGACAAGTAAGTAGCATCAACGTTTCAAAATGTATTATCTCGCCGTTTATCCTGATGACGAGATAATAAATCTCGAAACGTTGATGCCACTTACTTGTCTTTGAATTCCTTTTATCTGATTGCTGCCTGCCTGCCTGCTTGCAAATATATATATTTATGCCGTAATGTATAAAATGGGGACTCTTGCCTGCCATAATGTACAAAATGGGGACTCTTGCCTGCCGTGATGTGTAAAATGGGGACTATTGCATGCCGTGATGTATAAAATGGGGACACTTGCCTGCCGTGATGTGTAAAATGGGGACTCTTGCCTGCCGTTATGTATAAAATGGGGACTCTTGCCTGCCGTAATGTGTAAAATGGGGACTCTTGCCTGCCGTGAAGTGGAAAATGGGGACTCTTGCCCGCCGTGAAGTGCAAAATGGGGACTCTGCCTGCCGTAATGTGGGGATTGAATGTATCAAGGGCATTGCGGTGTGTGGCATAATATGGTGCAGGGGGCATTACTGTGTGGGGCTTAATATAGTAGAATTTTTTTTCCTATAGTGGGCGTGTTCTGTTGGTGCAGGGTCAAATACTGGGGTGTGAGGTAGTCTTTTCAGATGAGACCACGCCCATTAAAATGAGGCCATGTCCCCTTGCCGGGAGTGCAAGGTTTTTTTTTTTTAATCTAGGGGGGGCACATTTTTTTTATGTCATGGGGGAGGGGCGCATTTTTAAATCTCGCACTGGGAGCCAAATTGGCTGGAAACAGCCCTGTAGAGAGAGGTGCTTTATCAGCTGGGGCAGAGAGTTTCTGCAGCAGCCAAGGCAGAAAGAGATGCTACGGCAGCTGGGGCAGAGAGAGGTGCTGCAGTAGCTGGGGCAGAGAATGGTATAGCTGGATAGAAGTAACCCTGCTACATAACTACAAGCATACAGTGAGACATATAAATAGGGTGGGCAGAGCTCCAGCATGTGCCAACTGTCAGTGTCTCTTGCTGTCGCCTCTGGCCTATACTGTTCCCTATCTAGCCTCCGAGTCAGTGTCCATCCCCTATGCTTCTCCTCCTCCTGCTCTGCTGCTGTCAGTACAGTGGCTCGCGGTATAGTGGACAGAGGGAGGGGGGTGTTCAGGCGGTGGTGCACCCTCAAACTTTTCCAGCGCCTGGAGCCCGTGCTCCACTGGAGCCACCCTCGCTACACTCCTGCAAGCACATACTGTATATGATACTCAAAACCTCTGAGGCACAGTACAAAATCCTCTTAAATTCAGTGACTTGAATTTTCAAGCAAGTCAGTGACCATATAGCGGGCTGTACTTTGCACCTTCCAGTTGCATTTTCTTTGGGAATTGCATTTTTAGGGCTACTTTTCCCAAATATTCAAGAGATCTACACTATGGGGGTCATTCCGAGTTATTCGCTCGCTAGCAGATGTTAGCAGCATTGCACACGCTAGGCCGCCGCCCTCTGGGAGTGTATCTTAGCATAGCAGAATTGCGAACGAAAGAGTAGCAGAATTGCGAATAGAAAATTCTTATCAGTTTCTGAGTAGCTCGAGACTTACTCCTCTTTGTAAGGGCTTGTATTTTAAAGTGCTGCTTGGATTTGTAAGTGTGAGTTGTAAACAGCAAAAGGTGAGTTCTGATTATTCTCTGTCTATCCATATAGGGATAGTAATATTGTGAGAAAGTTAATCTGAATCTGATTGTTTGTATCTATACTGTTTCTTTTTTGTGTTTATATCTGTACTGAGTTTGTTTGTTTTTGGAGGGGAAAAAAGTGTGAGGTGAAAAGCCAGAGGGAGGGGGTTAAATCAGGTGTGAGTAATCAGGAGGAGGAGGGGCTGACTAAAGCAGCTGCCTGAGCCTATATAAGCAGTGATTAGACTCTTTGGAGCTTGCTCTTTGTAAGGGCTTGTATTTTAAAGTGCTGCTTGGATTTGTAAGTGTGAGTTGTAAACAGCAAAAAGTGAGTTCTGATTATTCTCTGTCTATCCATATAGGGATAGTAATATTGTGAGAAAGTTAATCTGAATCTGATTGTTTGTATCTATACTGTTTCTTTTTTGTGTTTATATCTGTACTGGGTTTTTTTTTGGAGGGAAAAAAAAATGTGTGAGGTGAAAAGCCAGAGGGAGGGGGTTAAATCATGTGTGAGTAATCAGGAGGAGGAGGGGCTGACTAAAGCAGCTGGCTGAGCCTATATAAGCAGTGATTAGACTCTTTGGAGCTTGCTCTTTGTAAGGGCTTGTATTTTAAAGTGCTGCTTGGATTTGGAAGTGTGAGTTGTAAACAGCAAAAGGTGAGTTCTGATTATTCTCTGTCTATCCATATAGGGATAGTAATATTGTGAGAAAGTTAATCTGAATCTGATTGTTTGTATCTATACTGTTTCTTTTTTGTGTTTATATCTGTACTGGGTTTTTTTTTTGGAGGGAAAAAAAAGTGTGAGGTGAAAAGCCAGAGGGAGGGGGTTAAATCAGGTGTGAGTAATCAGGAGGAGGGGCTGACTAAATCAGATGGCTGAGCCTATATAAGCAGTGATTAGACTCTTTGGAGCTTGCTCTTTGTAAGGGCTTGTATTTTAAAGTGCTGCTTGGATTTGTAAGTGTGAGTTGTAAACAGCAAAAGGTGAGTTCTGATTATTCTCTGTTTATCCATATAGGGATAGTAATATTGTGAGAAAGTTAATCTGAATCTGATTGTTTGTATCTATACTGTTTCTTTTTTGTGTTTATATCTGTACTGGGTTTTTTTTTGGAGGGGGAAAAAAGTGTGAGGTGAAAAGCCAGAGGGAGGGGGTTAAATCAGGTGTGAGTAATCAGGAGGAGGAGGAGGGGCTGACTAAAGCAGCTGGCTGAGCCTATATAAGCAGTGATTAGACTCTTTGCAGCTTGCTCTTTGTAAGGGCTTGTATTTTAAAGTGCTGCTTGGATTTGTAAGTGTGAGTTGTAAACAGCAAAAGGTGAGTTAGAATACAGAAAAAGGTGAGTTTTATAATACACAATCAGGAACACACATTTGCAGTACCATTAAACTTCTGGTGAGGCTGCAAGGGGCTGACCTTGTGAGTGAGTGAGAGGGTCTCTTACTTGGAGTAGCAGAGTGGCTGTGATTGTGCGTGTGTGAGGGGCATTTTTTTTTGCAGGAGCTGGAAGCCAAGTGAAAAGGAGGTGCAGTGAGCTGGAACAACTGCAACTGCTAAGTGGAGTATAGGTGCCACAGGAGAGAGTACAACGGCTGCATAAAAGTGAAGGACCAAGAACCGCACAAAGATAGATAAGTATAAGCCAGCTTAATTATTGTATAAGTGAGATTGTTTGTCTTCTACTTTTTATTTTTGCTGCTTTTTCTTTGAGAGTAACAGGGAGTTAGACCTTACAAACAATATGGGAGGGGCTGTGATTGGGGACCTCACTCAGTGCATGTCGTGCAAGATGTATGCACACCTGGAGCTACCGGCCCAGTGTGATTACATCTGCACGAGGTGTGTGCGAACGGTTGCCCTGGAAGCCCAGGTAACTGATCTAGAGCAAACCGTTACGCGACTGAGGGAGATTCACAATCTCGAGCGTAGTTTAGACAGAACAGTGGAGGAGTTGCGGGAGGGGTCACTGGTAGAAGAGGATGATGATCAGGTAGCCAGCTGGGTCACAGTTAGAAGGAAGAAAAAGAGGGGGAGGCTCGACATCTCCGAACCATCAAACCCGAACAAATTTGCCCGACTGGACGAGGAATCGGAGGATGATAGTAAAGAAATGACGGTGCCGGAGGAGACTGCTCCCTCTAGCATCCAGAGGAGCAGTCCCTCTGGCGCGGTTGGGATAAAAGATAGTGAGGTACCTAGTCAGATGGTGGTGTTAGGGGATTCTATCATCAGGAAGGCAGATAGGGCAATCTGCTACCGGGACCGTGATCGCCGTACAGTCTGTTGTCTCCCGGGTGCTCGGGTACGGCACATCGCGGACCGGGTAGATAGATTGTTGTGAGGGGCTGGGAAAGACCCGGCGGTCTTGGTGCACGTTGGCACCAATGACAAAGTTAGCGGAAGGTGGGATGTCCTTAAGAAAGACTATAGGGACTTAGGAAAGAAACTGAAGGCAAGGACATCTAAGGTAATATTCTCGGAATTATTACCCATGCCATGCGCTAGTCCAGGGAGGCAGAGGGAGATTAGGGAGGTAAATGTGTGGCTTAGGGATTGGTGCAGGAATGAGGGGTTTGTGTTCCTGGAACACTGGGCAGACTTCTCAGTCAGGCGCCATCTCTTTTGTCGTGACGGATTGCACCTGACTGAGGAGGGGGCAGCGGTGCTGGGGGGAAGGATGGTTAGAAGGTTGGAGGAGATTTTAAACTAGGAACCTGGGGGGAGGGTTTAGCTAGAAACTACGGGTCATGCAGTGAGAATAGTAGGGATGGCGGTAGTAAACGAAATGGGGGAGAAGTTGGGGGGAGGGTAAGAGCAGGCGGTAAGGTTACTAACATGGGTACTAAAAGAGATTTTACCAAAGCACTAACCAATGACGATTACAGGTCATCATTGCTACATAAGGTGAAAGATGTCCCTAATGCAAAGGAAAATACTTATCTTAGTTGTATGTATGTAAACGCCAGAAGCATTACTGGTAAAAAGGGTGAACTAGAAATACTTGCAGCAAGCAAACAGTATGATATTATAGGCATTACTGAAACTTGGTGGGACGAATCTCATGATTGGACAGTCAATCTAGAGGGCTATACACTGTTTAGGAGAGACAGACTAAATAAAAAGGGTGGAGGGGTGTGTCTTTACGTAAAGCCGTTTTTAAAACCTGATATACGGGAAGATATTCAGGAGGGGACTGTAGACACTGTCGAGACATTATGGGTAGAAATTGCATGCAGGGAAAAAGGAATAAAAAAGTTAGTATTGGGTGTATGCTATAGGCTGCCTGGTATCAACGCATCTGATGAGGAATTGTTACTAAAGCAAATTGAAAGAGCAGCAGGAGTAGGAGACATAGTAGTGATGGGAGATTTTAACTATCCAGAGATAAACAGGAAAAACGATTCATGTGATACTGCTAGGGGCAATATGTTTTTAAACACACTTAATGATAACTACTTAGTCCAACTAATTGAGGAACCAACTAGGTACAATGCAATCTTAGACCTGGTATTAACAAACAATGGGGATTTGGTATCAGGTATTATAGTAGGGGAACCCATAGGAAACAGCGACCACAATATGGTCACATTCAATATCAGTTTCCATAAACAGCCCTATACTGGCTCAACTAGGACTCTAAACTTTAGCAAAGCAAATTTTGAAAAGATGAGTGTATTTTTCAGGGATATTGAATGGGAAGGTTTGTTTTTAGGAAAAAATACTACGGAGAAATGGGAGGTACTAAAATTCCTGCTAGCTAAAAATACACTCAAATTTATTCCTATGAGCAGCAAAAAAAAGGAATAAAAATCATAAATCGATGTGGCTTAACAAAAAGAATAAGGAACTTATGGGCAAGAAAAGGCGAGCATTTAAAAAATACAAATCTGACGGGGAAGCAGAGTCATTTCAGCACTATAAGGAATGTAACAAAATTTGCAAAAAGGAAATAAGAGCGGCTAAAGTAGAAACTGAAAAACTAGTAGCAAAGGAAAGCAAAGCGAATCCCAAAAAATTATTTAAATACATTAATAGCAAGAGATTAAAGAAGGAGAGTATAGGCCCTTTAAAAGACAAGTTGGGAGTCTTAAGCAAAAATTATAATGACATAGCGGACACACTAAATGAGTTTTTTTCAACAGTATTTACTAGAGAGGACCCATTTCAGGGACTGACACACAATCTCAATAATGAGAATATCCCACTGATAGGTACTTATTTAAGCGAGGAAGTAGTCTGTGACCGATTAAAACATTTAAAGATTAATAAATCACCAGGGCCCGATGGTATTCACCCAAGGGTTCTAATGGAGCTTCACTCTGAACTGGCAAAACCGCTATTTTTGATCTTTAAGGATTCAGTTATATCAGGTATGGTTCCCAAAGACTGGCGTATAGCGGAAGTAGTGCATATATTCAAAAAGGGAAGTAAAGCTGAACCAGGTAATTATAGACCAGTTAGTCTTACATCTATAGTGGGGAAAGTATTGGAAGGTATTCTAAGAGATAGTATTCAGAAGTTCCTTGAAGTCAATAAGGTCACTAAAAGGAATCAACATGGGTTTATGAAAGACAGATCCTGTCAAACCAACTTACTTGGCTTTTATGAAACAGTAAGCGCAAACCTAGATCAGGGTAAAGACGTGGATGTAATCTTTTTAGACTTTGCCAAAGCGTGCAATACTGTACCACACATGAGACTTATCTACAAGCTACAAGAATCAGGGCTAGGAAGCACAATATGCACTTGGGTCAAAAACTGGTTAGATAATAGGGAGCAGCGCGTTGTGGTTAATGGATCTTTTTCAACTTGGACTGAAGTGCTAAGTGGTGTGCCGCAAGGCTCAGTATTAGGACCGCTATTGTTCAATATTTTCATTAACGACCTAACAGAAGGTCAATTTTTGCAGATGATACCAAATTGTGTAAGGCTATAAATACAGAGGAGGATGCTGAGCCTCTTCAGAACGACTTAGTTAAATTAGAAGCATGGGCAGACAAATGGAGAATGCGCTTCAACACAGACAAGTGAAAGGTAATACACTGTGGTAACAAGAACAAAAATTACACCTACCTACTAAATGGGGTAAAATTAGGGAATTCTGTACTGGAAAAGGACTTAGGTGTTCTCATAGATAGCAAACTAAGCAGTAGTATCCAAAGTAGGACTGCAGCAAAGAAGGCTAATAAGATATTAGCATGCATAAAACGGGGTATTGATGCTAGGGACGAGAGTATTATACTCCCGTTATATAAATCACTAGTGAGGCCACACCTTGAATACTGTGTACAATTCTTGGCACCGTACTACAAAAAGGATATCCTGGAGCTAGAAAAGGTTCAGAGGAGGGCGACCAAACTAATTAAGGGCATGGAGACGATGGAATACAAGGAAAGGCTTGAAATACTAGACATGTTTACATTGGAAAAGAGGAGACTAAGAGGGGATATGATCAACATCTACAAATATATAAGGGGACAATACACAGTGCTTGCGCGGGACCTGTTTTTGGTTAGATCAACACAGAGGACTCGTGGACACTCGCTCAGGTTAGAGGAGAGGAGATTCTGCACAATACGGCGTAAAGGCTTTTTTACGGTAAGGACAATACGTGTTTGGAATTCCCTGCCTGAGGTAGTTGTAATGGCGGAATCTGTCAACACCTTTAAGAATGGGTTAGATAAATTCCTAATGGATAAGGATATCCAGGAGTATGGTGCATAGTCATGCATTATAGTTACTATAAATAGGGATAAAATGCAACGGCTGACATCAGCATCAGTCAGAAATTTTAGTCAAATCATCATGCATAGGAGACCACAAATAGGTTGAACTCGATGGACAATTGTCTTTTTTCAACCTCAGATACTATGTTACTATGTTACACTGCGATCAGCTCAGCCCATTTCGTTCCTGGTTTGATGTCACAAACATGCCCTGCGTTCGGCCAGCCACTCCCCCATTTCTCCAGACACTCCCGCGTTTTATCCTGGCACGCCTGCGTTTTTCCGCACACTCCCTGAAAACGGTCAGTTTCCGCCCAGAAACACCCACTTCCTGTCAATCACACTCCGATCACTTCAACGATGAAAATTCTTTGTTCGGAAGTGAGTAAATCTACTAAGTTTTGTGCTAAAATACTTGCGCATGTGCATTTTTGCCTTAATCGCTCCGTTGCGAAAATCGGCAACGAGCGAACAACTCCGAATGACCCCCTATGTAAACAAAAATGATTGGAAACCTCCCTACACTGATTAGATCATTTGCTAATGAAATGGCTTGCTAAAGAAGCTAGCTGAGTGTGAAAAGGGGATCATCGTAGGCTGCATGATGTTATGTTTCCAGGGCGAAGCTGTACTGGTATACAGAAAATTTGGTAACCCAGATGGACTGGCCAGCTCAGAGCCCTGATCTGAACACCATTGACAACCTCTAAGATGAACTGGAGCCGCGTGTGCGTTCTAGACTGGCTCAACAGTTTTAAGTGTCGCAGTTGATCACTGTACATAAGACAGAATGGCAAACATACCACCTGCTGTTGTCCAGGGACTTGTGGACAGTTTGCCAAGAAGGGTGTCTGTGGTTACCACTGCACATGGTGGACCTACAAAGTACTGACGTCAATAAAATCTCCTTGATCTATTTTCTGTCAGTGTTCAATCACTTCTGTCTACATAGTTTACCTGAGTCACAAATTCGCAAATGCCGATTCACCAATTATTAAACACACAATGGCTTTTCATAATGTGTACACGAATGTATGGGCTCACATTTCTCACATATAAAAAATTGTTTGTTATAATTTCTCAAGTTGGTTGTGTAAAAAATGTAAGCCGTCTTGAGAAAAAAATATATATTTGCAGTTTAATATTTTATAGGCTCTTTAGTAGTGAAAAATGTTATTCAATATATTACAATACTCTGTGTGGATCTAGCAGACTTGCAATTAAATACTTAAGGGTTATGTTATGTAATAGGTCCCAAGATTACAGAACTGATGTGAATTCCGCAAGTTTGTTCCTAAATTTGAAGTGGCAATAAGTTATACATTTGGTTTTGCCTTATCCCTGATCAGAGACGTCACTAAGGTTGGTGTCACCCGGTGGGGTAACTCATGGTGTCACTCCCCATGGACCTCCACCCGTATCACACCACACCGAATCCATAGTAATGTTTTAATAAAAATAATTGTTTCTGATCATTATTTGAAAAAATATTACGGTGATTCTCCAAAAAGTGAACATAAAGTCCTGTGCATCACACGCTTAAAAAATGTTTTTCCTTTTAAACTGGTCTATTAAGAAATTGTTATTATATGAAAACTTAATTGCTGCTTAGTAGCAATGCCTTACCCTATAACTTTAGACCCACTAAAATCTTGGTGTTTTTGAGAAGTATGTTGTTTGAATTTGTGTAGCTGTGTGCATCACGGAGAATCGCCCATTAAAGTTGTCTTAAATTACCTCCAAAAAACTTTTTCAATATCAAATACATTTGTTTGACTTAGCCAAATAAATGTATATATTTTTTCTGAAATAGTGGAGTGTATTGAAATGTACCATTTGTTTTTTTAGAAATAAATGTTAACTTCAATACAATCCACTTTTACTTCAGGAAAAAAATATATTTGATGAAGTGACAGTGTAGTTTAAAAGTAAACTGTAAATACTAACTTACAATCCAACAGTCCACAATCTGTTTCCACACAGACTCTCGTAACTTGCTCCACAAAATAAGTCACAATCTCAATTCAGCTATCAGCTGAAATGGGTGACAGTAAGTAAAAGAACGCTGAGGAGAACAATGAGGCGTGCACTGCAGGTCCTCTCTATTAACAGCAGTACTCCCCCCACTCTGCTCCTATTATGCCAATCGGTGCCGGCCGGTTATCCTACTAGGAAACAACACTGTTGAATTGCCCCCCATACCTGATAACTCTCCTAATGCCTCAAAAAACAAAACAAAAAAACCTGCCAACCCTGGACCTTATAACCGCCCCTACAAAGCCTCGCCCACTACATGTGACAACAGCGCTCCCTATCCATACGTCCAATTGGCTGTTACCAAGACAGCTGTTCTAGACACCTCTCTTCCCCCATCCACCACATAGCGGGCTGCTGCAGATAAAGCGTACCCCAGCCGCTCTGCCTCGATTCACCAGCAGCATTCTGCAGACATGGAGGTGGCCAACAAGATGAGAGATGGGGGAAAAGAATGAAGCACACTGTGAGGATAGAGGGGGAGCATGGAGGGTAAGCAGCCAGGATCACGGCTGTCGGTATCCCAGCAGTCACAATACAGACGCCGGCATCCAGAATGGGTATAACATCCCGGCACCGGAATACCGACAGCCAGAATACCGAACGAGTAGAGACTAAGCAGTGGGGGTGGGGGAGGGGCGTTGTCTGGGAGGTTAGTTTTAGGCCGCGGGGGAGGGGGTGTTAGGGTTAGGCTTTGTCCGGGGGGGGGGGGGGGGGTGTTAGGGTTAGGCTGTGGGGAGGAAAGGTTAGGTTTAGGCAGCGGGGTACGGGGGTTAGGTTTAGGCACCTAGAGGGAGAGGTTAGGGTTAGACACCAAAGGGGGACGGAGGGTTAGGGGGTTGGGGAGAGGAAAGAACACCTATTACTCACCCCTGTCGGCTTCATGCAAATCAGAATCATTTTAGCCAATATTTTTAACAACTTTGTGCATTAAACAGTGTGTGTACATTCACAAAATTCATTTACGTTTCATATACACCTTATACACACAGTCTGAAGGTCATTTAATATAATATTTTTAATAACTTTGTGTATTAATCAAAGTATGTGTACATTGAGCCATCAGAAAACAAAGTTTTCACTATCTCACTCAAAAAATTCTATATTTCGGAATATTTGGATATGGGATACTCAACCTGTATATATATATATATGCTGTGATGCAGTTTTCTCACTAAAAATCACTTGTTCCAGTCCCTGAGTGCCGCCTCATTATTTGGATATATATATATAAATATATATATAAATATACATGTATATATTTCTCTTACATCCTAGAGGATACTGGGGTTCCATTTGGTATCATGGGGTATAGACGGGTCCACCAGGAGCCATGGGCATGGGAATTTGATAATGTGGGCTGGCTCCTCCCTCGATGCCCCTCCTACCAGACTCTGTATAGAAAATGTGCCCGGAGGAGCCGGTCACGCTTATGGAAGCTCCTGAAGAGTTTTCTGCATTTATTTTTCTTTTTGTTATTTTCAGGCAGGTCTGGATGGCACCAGCCTTCCTGCGTGGGACTAAAAGGGGGGGTGGGAACGGCCCAACCTCTTGAAGGGTTAATGGTCCCATTCCCGCTGACAGGACACTAGCTCCTGAGGGAACTATTCGCAAGACCCACCACGGCGAGCGTAAATTCCCGCAGCACGCTGCCACCCCTAACAGAGCCAGAAGAAAGAAGAGTGGTGAGTACTACGCTGGCGTCCCAGTAAGCGGGTCACCGGCCATTATGGCGGCATGAGGGTTCGGATACGCACGGCTTCTAACCGGGGTGGAATGCATCTCCAGACTTGGTACACAACTGCATCTCAGTACATTGTACACAGTACCCACACTGGCAAAAACAGCCTTAAAACGGATCTCACTCCATTTTAAGCACTAGATTACCTCAGCCAGTATAAAAAAGCGGGAAGACCGCGCGCCATTGAAGGGGCGGGGCTTCACTATGAGTGGATCCAGCAGCTCACCAGCATCATTTTCCCTGTGCAGTGGACACAGACGCTGACTGACAGGGACGTGCAGCTCTGCCGGAGTGACTACAATTTACCTCAGCGGTACCGGGGGTCAAAGCAGGGGGGGGGGGGGGGGCGAATACTAGTGTACTAAGTCTCCAATCTGGGTACTTAGTCTGCGACCTGGCTAAACTTGGCATTAGCGATAAGCGCACTGTGTGCTGGCTCCACAATACCTCTGTGTCTCCATAGAAGGGCTCTTTGTGGGTTACTTGTGCTTTTAACCTTGGTTGTGTGTATGTACTGTCACATTTACAAATATCAGGCAAAGATTGTGTTTCATGTACGGCAGAATGTTCCTCTTCCACAGGGAGCTCACTACTATGTACTCAGGTCAGTGCTCCTTCCCAGGTTAGCAGGGCTGAACCAGCATGCCTGGATTACATTAAAGGAATGATTTCCAATATTCTGAATAAATTGTCCCGCAATGAGAAAGAGATGCAATACTTAAGACAGTCTTTGGATGAGTTTATGAACAGAGACTCAGTCCGCAAACCAGCGTCTCAGTCCCCTACCATTTGTCCACAAAAGCGAACTCTGGCCCATGTCCTGCAGTCTGACTCTGACGCTGAAGGGTCAGACATTGAGGAGGGGGAGGTGAATACAGAAGGGGGGTGCTGCTTTGTCACAGGAAATACCAGCTCTTATAGAAACTATCAGAGACGTTCTGCAAATTCCTGACAAGAAGACAGAGGAGTGTGAGGAATCTTATTTTAATGTAAAAAAAGAAGTCCTCAGTCATTTTTCCTGTGTCAAAGGAATTGAATTGAAGAACCATGGGCTAATCCTGATAGGAAATTTCAAATCTCTAAAAGGTTACTCTCATCTTTTCCTTTTCCTTCTGAGGATAGGAAAAAATGGGAACATCCACCGATAGTGGATGCATCAGTGTCCAGGCTTTTCACAGAAAATAGTATTGCCTGTTCCTGGTGCAGCCTCGATAAAAGACACGGCTGATCGTAAAATTGAGACTACACTCAAATCCTTGTACACAGTAGCTGGGGTGGCCCAGAGACCCACTATTGCATGTGCGTGGATTACAAAAGCCATTGCTAAATGGTCAGGTAACCTAATTGAGGGGTTAGATTTAGAGATGTGCACCGGAAATTTTTCGGGTTTTGGTTTTGGATTCGGTTCCGCGGCCGTGTTTTGGATTCGGACGCATTTTGGCAAAACCTCCCTGAAAATTTTTTGTTGGATTCGGGTGTGTTTTGGATTCGGGTGGTTTTTCTAAAAAAAACCTCAAAAACAGCTTAAATCATAGTATTTGGGGGTAAGTTTGATCCCATAGTATTATTAACCTCAATAACCATAATTTCCACTCATTTCCAGTCTATTCTGAACACTTCAAACCTCACAATATTATTTTTAGTCCTAAAATTTGCACCAAGGTCGCTGGATGACTAAGCTAAGCGACCCAAGTGGGCGGCACAAACACCTGGCCCATCTAGGAGTGGCACTGCAGTGTCAGACAGGATGGCACTTAAAAAATTAGCACCAAACATCACATGATGCAGAGATAAATAATAAAAAAAAGAGGTGCAAGATGGAATTGTCCTTGGGCCCTCCCACCCACCCTTATGTTGTATAAACAGGACATGCACACTTTAACAAACCCATCATTTCAGCCACAGGGTCTGCCACACGACTGTGGCTGAAATGACTGGTTGGTTTGGGCCCCCACCAAAAAAGAAGCAATCAATCTCTCCTTGCACAAACTGGCTCTACAGAGGCAAGATGTCCACTTCCTCCTCATTGTCCGATTCATCATCCCTTTTACTGTGTACATACCCCTCCTCACAGAGTATTAATTCGTCCCCACTGGAATCCACCATCTCAGGTCCCTGTGTACTTTCTGGAGGCAATTGATGGTGAATGTCTCCACGGAGGAATTGATTATAATTCATTTTGATGAACATCATCTTCTCCACATTTTCTGGAAGTAACCTCGTACGCCGATCGCTGACAAGGTGACCGGCTGCACTAAACACTCTTTCGGAGTACACACTGGAGGGGGGGCAACTTAGGTAAAATAAAACCAGTTTGTGCAAGGGCCTCCAAATTGCCTCTTTTTCCTGCCAGTATACGTACGGACTCTCTGACGTGCCTACTTGGATGCTGTCACTCATATAATCCTCCACCATTCTTTCAATGGTGACAGAATCATATGCAGTGACAGTAGACGACATGTCAGTAATCGTTGGCAGGTCCTTCAGTCCAGACCAGATGTCAGTACTCGCTCCGAACTGCCCTGCATCACCACCCGCGGGTGGGCTCGGAATTCTTAGCCTTTTCCTTGCAGCCCCAGTTGCGGGAGAATGTGAAGGAGGAGCTGTTGACGGGTCATGCTCCATTTTATTTGACAAGTGTCTCACCAGCAGGTCTTTGAACATGTGCAGACTTGTGTCTGCCGGAAAGAGAGATACAACGTAGGCTTTAAACCTAGGATCGAGCACGGTGGCCAAAATGTAGTGCTCTGATTTCAACAGATTGACCACCCATGAATCCTGGTTAAGCGAATTAAGGGCTCCATCCACAAGTCCCACATGCCTAGCGGAATTGCTCCGTTTTAGCTCCTCCTTCAATCTCTCCAGCTGCTTCTGCAAAAGCCTGATGAGGGGAATGACCTGACTCAGGCTGGCAGTGTCTGAACTGACTTCACGTGTGGCAAGTTCAAAGGGTTGCAGAACCTTACACAACGTTGAAATCATTCTCCACTGCGCTTGAGTCAGGTGCATTACCCCTCCTTTGCCTATATCGTAGGCAGATGTATAGGCTTGAATGTCCTTTTGCTGCTCCTCCATCCTCTGAAGCATATAGAGGGTTGAATTCCACCTCGTTACCACCTCTTGCTTCAGATGATGGCAGGGCAGGTTCAGGAGTGTTTGCTGGTGCTCCAGTCTTCGGCACGCGGTGGCTAAATGCCGAAAGTGGCCCGCAATTCTCCTGCATGCCCCTGTCATTTTTTAAATAATTCTGCACCACCAAATTCAATGTATGCGCAAAACATGGGACGTGCTGGAATTTGCCCACATGTAATGCACGCACAATATTGGTGGCGTTGTCCGATGTCACAAATCCCCAGGAGATTCCAATTGGGGTAAGCCATTCTGCGATGATGTTCCTCAGTTTCCGTAAGAGGTTGTCAGCTGTGTGCCTCTTATGGAAAGCGGTGATACAAAGCGTAGCCTGCCTAGGAACGAGTTGGCATTTGCGAGATGCTGCTACTGGTGCCACCGCTGCTGTTCTTGCTGCAGGAGGCAATACATCTACCCAGTGGGCTGTCACAGTCATACAGTCCTGAGTCTGCCCTGCTCCACTTGTCCACATGTCCGTGGTTAAGTGGACATTGGGTACAACTGCATTTTTTAGGACACTGGTGACTCTTTTTCTGACGTCTGTGTACATTCTCAGTATCGCCTGCCTAGAGAAGTGGAACCTAGATGGTATTTGGTACCGGGGACACACTACCTCTAAATTCTCTAATTCTCTAATTCCCTTTGAATTAACAGTGGATACCGGACACACATTTAACACCAACACAGCTGCCAAGGCCTGAGTTATCCGCTTTGCAGCAGGATGACTGCTGTGATATTTAATCTTCCTCGCAAAGGACTGTTGGACAGTCAATTGCTTACTGGAAGTAGTACAAGTGGTCTTCCGACTTGCCCTCTGGGATGACAATCGACTCCCAGCAGCAACTACAGCAGTACCAGCAGCAGTAGGCGTTACACTCAAGGATCCATCGGAGGAATCCTGGTTAGGAGAGGACTCGTCAGACTTACCAATGACATGACCTGCAGGACTATTGGCGTTCCTGTCTAAGGAGGAAATTGACACTGAGGGAGTTGGTGGTGTGGTTTGCAGGAGCTTGGGTACAAGAGGAAGGGATTTAGTTGTCAGTGGACTGCTTCCGCTGTCACCCAAAGTTTTTGAACTTGTCAATGACTTCTGATGAATTGCGCTCCAAGTGACGTATAAGGGAGGATGTTCCTAGGTGGTTAACGTCCTTACCCCTACTTATTACAGCTTGACAAAGGCAACACACGGCTTGACACCTGTTGTCCGCATTTCTGTTAAAATAATTCCACACCGAAGAGGTGATTTTTTTTTTTGTAATTTGACCAGGCATGTCAATGGCCATATTCGTCCCACGGACAACAGGTGTCTCCCCGGGTGCCTGACTTAAACAAACCACCTCACCATCAGAATCCTCTTGTCAATTTCCTCCTCAGCGCCAGCAACACCCATATCCTCATCCTGGTGTACTTCAACAGTGACATCTTCAATTTGACTATTAGGAACTGGACTGTGGGTGCTCCTTCCAGCACTTGCAGGGGGCGTGCAAATGGTGGAAGGTGCCACCTCTTCCCGTCCAGTGTTGGGAAGGTCAGGCATCGCAAACGACACAATTGGACTCTGCTTGGGGATTTGTGATTTAGAAGAACGCACAGTTCTTTGCTGTGCTTTTGCCATCTTAACTCTTTTCAGTTTTCTAGCGGGAGG
This sequence comes from Pseudophryne corroboree, assembly GCF_028390025.1. Classification (NCBI taxonomy): domain Eukaryota; kingdom Metazoa; phylum Chordata; class Amphibia; order Anura; family Myobatrachidae; genus Pseudophryne; species Pseudophryne corroboree. The sequence goes on along the minus strand of NC_086447.1, from coordinate 684,839,320 downwards.
ATGAGTGCTTCCATCCTCATGTGAAGCTGAACCACTAGCCATGAACATAGGCCAGGGCCTCAGCCGTTCCTTGCCACTCCGTGTCGTAAATGGTATATTGGCAAGTTGGCTTCTCCTCAGACGCTTTTAATTTAGATTTTTGGGTCATTTTACTGAACTTTAGTTTTTTGGATTTTACATGCTCTCTACTATGACATTGGGCATCGGCCTTGGCAGACGACGTTGATGGCATTTCATCGTCTCTGCCATGACTAGTGGCAGCAGCTTCAGCATGAGGTGGAAGTAGATCTTGATCTTTCCCTATTTTACCCTCCACATTTTTGTTCTCCATTTTTTAATATGTGGAATTAAATGCCAGTAATATATCAACAGCAATGGCCTACTGTACTGTACTATATGTATACTACTGGTCACCAAAATGCTACACTGTCCTACTATATACTGCTCACAATAATGCAGCACAGAGATAGTATACTTGACACAGAGCTGCAAGATACAGCAATGGCCTACTGTACTGTTCTATGTGTATACTGCTGGTCACTAAAATGCAGCACACTAAGCACAGATATTTGCAGCACACTGAGTACAGATATGGAGCGTTTTCAGGCAGAGAACGTAGATATTTGCAGTACACTGAGCACAGATATTTGCAGCACACTGAGCACAGATATTTGCAGCACACTGAGCACAGATACAGAGCTTTTCAGGGAGAGCAGCCACGTCCTCTCCGTTCAATCTCCAATGCACGAGTGAAAATGGCGGCGACGAGCGGCTCTTTATATAGAATACGAACCTCGCAAGAATCCGACAGCGGGATGATGATGTTCGGGTTAACCGAGCAAGGCGGGAAGATCCAAGGCTGCCTCGGAACCGTGTAAAATAGGTGAAGTTCGGGGGGGGGTTTGGATCTCGGATAACCGAACCCGCTCATCTCTAGTTAGATTCCTTACCTAGGGTGGAGATTGATTTACTCCTGCAATATATACGGGACTCTGCGAACTTCATCGTGGAAGCCATAAAAGAGATAGGCTCACTTAATGCACACAGTACTGCTATCGCAGCACACAGGGGCTTGTGGCTATGCCAGTGGACCAGGGCCATAACTACGTGTGTGCCAGGTGTGCCTGGCACACAGTGCAGTTGCCCTGAGGGCGCAACGGTCAGCGGCATGCAATGAGTCAAATTGACTCATTACATGGCGCCTCTGCTGTGTGCGTCACGCTGGGGAGGAGAGAGCAGCGCCGGAGTCAGCGGAGAAGGAGGAGGAGGGAGGGGGACTGGAGCCGCAGCAACGCTATGTCATTGGTAGTAGCGCCACTGCAGCACTCCCCTTTCCTTCCGTATTCGCTGCCCAGCGCTGCTGTGAATGATGGGATGTGGTTCCTTCATCCCAGCATTCACAGCGGCGCTGGGCAGCCAATATGGAAGGAGAGGGGACAGCTGCAGCGACGCTACTACCAATGACATAGCCCTGCTGTGGCTCCAGTCCCCCTCCCTCCTCCTCCTTCTCCGCTGCCCGTGAATGGATCTGTCTGCACCGAGGGATCTGATCATCTGCCAGCACGAGGACCCTGATTGCCAGCTGGGAGAGATGGTAAGTATCTCTTGCTCTCTCTCTCTCTCTATTTCTCTATCGAAAATGTGTAAAAAGGGGGACGCTGTCTGCCGTTATGTGTAAAAAGGGGACGCTGTCTGCCGTAATGTGTAAAAAGGGGGACGCTGTCTGTCGTAATGTGTAAAAAGGGGGATGCTGTCTGCCGTAATTTGGAAAAACGGGGATGCTGTCTGCCGTAATGTGCAAAAAGGGGGACGCTGTCTGCCATAATCTGTAAAAAAGAGGACACCGTCTGCCGTAATGTGTAAAAAGGAGACGCTGTCTGCCATAATCTGTAAAAAGGGGGACGCTGTCTGCCGTAATGTGTAAAAAGGGGGACTGTCTGCTGTAATGTGTAAAAGGGGCTCTACCTGGTTTAGTGGCGCTACTGTGCAGCGTAATTTGAATAATGGAGACTACTGTGCACCGTAGTATGAATTGGTATTATTTGTGGTCACGCCCCTTCCCCGTGAAGCAACACCCCTATACATTTTTTGCGCACCTACGCCGCGCAGTGACCCTATCTTTCATGGGGGGGGCGCCAATACCGTTTCTTGCACACAGCGCTAAAATGCCTAGTTACGGCACTGCAGTGGACTGCTGATGCGGACTCCAGGAAAGACATGGAAGGTGTACTATTCACAGGAGAGGCCTTATTTGGAGATGAACTAGACAAATGGGTCTCCAAAGCTACTGCGGGTAAGTCTACAGATCTTCCTTCCGCAGCTCCCCCAGCCAGCAAAGCTTATTCAGCTTAAATGTACAGTCCTTTCGGATGGCCAAGTTTAAGGGCAAATCCAGAGGTGCTTCTACAGCCACCAGAGGCTCAAGAGATAAACCATGCAAACCAGCAACTGACGGTTCTCAGGAACAGAGCTCAGGTTCTGCTTCCTCAAAGCCTTCAGCATGACAGCGGACCGCGATGCCTGAAAGACTGGCAGGTGAGAGCCCGGCTAAAATTCTTCAGTCACACCTGGACAAGTTCGTGCCGGGATCCCTGGGTCATAGATCTTATTTCCCAGGGCTACAGACTGGAGTTTCAAGAGCTCCAACCTCACAGATTCTTCAAATCAGGCTTACCAGTTTCACAAAGGGTAAATATAACTTTACAGGACACCATTCAAAAACTTGTTACTTACTCAGGTCATTGTCCCAGTTCCACATCATCAACAAAAAAGGGGTACTATTCCAATTTGTTTGTAGTACCAAAACCGAATGGTTCGGTAAGGACGATTTTGAACCTCAAGTCATTGAACCCGTACTTAAGAGTGTTCAAATTCAAGATGGAGTCTCTGAGAGCAGTGATCTCAGGTCTGGAGGAAATGGGAGTTCCTAGTGTCTCTGGATATCAAGGATGCGTACCTTCACACTCCGATCTGGCCACCTCTTCATGCTTATTTATTGTTTGCACTGCAGGACTGTCACTACCAGTTCCAGGCACTGCCATTTGGTCTCTCCACGGCACAGAGGGTGTTTACCAAGGTGATGGCAGAGATGGTGTTTCTACTCCGCAAACAGGGAGTGAACATAATTCCATACCTGGACAATCTTCTGATAAAGTCACCATCCAGGGAAAGGTTGCTGGACAGCATTGATCTTTTAACCAGACTTCTCCAGGATCATGGGTGGATTCTGAATCTTTCGAAATCTCACTTAGAGCCAACATGGAGGCTTCCATTCCTGGGAATGATACTAGACACGGAGTCGCAGAAGGTGTTCCTTTCGTGGAAAAAGGCATTGGTAATCCAGTCAATGGTTCAGGGTGTCCTGAAGCCCACCAGAATATCGATGCATCTGTGCATTTGCCTTCTGGGGAAAATGGTTGCCTCTTACGAGGCGCTTCAATATGTAAGTTTTCATGCAAAACCCTTCCAGCTCGATCTCTTGGACAAATGGTCCTGATCGCATCTTCACATGCACCAGAGGATCCGACTGTCGCCAAAAGCCAGGATCTCCCTTCTGTGGTGGCTACAGACTTCTCACCTCATCGAGGATCGGAGGTTCGGTATTCGGAATTGGATTCTGTTAACCACAGACACAGGCCTCAGAGGTTGGGGAGCATTCACCCAGGGGGTGCATTTTCAAGGAAGATGGTCAAGTCAGGAAGTCATCCTTCCAATCAACATTCTGGAACTCAGGGTCATATACAACACCCTTCTGCAGGCCTCATATCTTTTTTGAGATCAGGTCATTCAGGTCCAGTCGGACAATGTGACAGCAGTAAAGTACATAAACTGGCAGGGCAGAACGAAAAGCCGAGCAGCAATTTCAGAGGTGTCAAGAATTCTACTCTGGGCAGAAAAACATGCTGTGTCGTTGTCAGCAGTCTTCATTCCGGGAGTAGACAACTGGGAATCAGACTTCCTCAGCAGACACTACCTGCACCCGGGGAGTGGGACCTTCACCCGGTAGTGTTCAGGTGCTTGACACATCGATGGGGATATCCACAAATCGACATGTTGACCTCTCGTCTCAACAAGAAGCTCAAGCGGTATTGTTCAAGGTTGATAGACTCACAGGCAGTGGCGGTAGACGTTCTGACGACTCCATGGATCTATCAGACGGTGTACGTGTTTCCTCCACTTCCTCTGATCCCAAAAATTCTAAAAAGAAAAAAAAGGGAAAAGGTTCAAGCAATACTCATTGCTCTGGACTGGCCAAGAAGGGCCTGTTACGCGGACCTTCTGGAGATGCTTCTAGAAAATCCGTGGCCTCTACCTCTTTAGAAATAGAAAGAAAAGAAGACTCTATTTTGGGGGCACTCTTAGAAATCCAAGACAGGGTTATTATTGTCCTAGTCGTCATAAAACATAACCTTTATTTATCCATTAAAATATGACAATATAACAAACATAACATAAAGAGCTACACACTGATCTAAATATTATTACTACAACACAACTATTCCTATGTGTTGATCAACCAAACAATATTGTTAATTATTAATAAATCAATACCCCCTGTAGGTATGCCACTACCATATAATTTGCTGTGAATATCACAAATTGTGGCTGCCACTACCATATAATTTGCTGTGAATATCACAAATTGTGGCTGCACCCAGGATTAATATGATAAGAGTTTGTCCCGCACTGTACCTAAAATAGGTTATATTCAGGGAATTAGCGTCTCAGCATACACAGGCAATACAACTCTGCTGTCAGTGTTACATAGCGAGTTCTACACATTCATTGTCTTACTCTTGTTAGTAATTATACCGAAAAGTGGTGACAATTAAAGGAAAAACCTGGACCCAATTTGCCAGAAATTGTTAAACATTACAAGTAAACACTGTGTGACTTTATGATATTCCTTTTCAGTAAATAAAAATATAAATATATGAATAAGGATTAAGGGGGAAGATCAGCAACTCATATCCAGTTACTTCTGCTGTCTATCCGTCATGAGTTAGGACAGGATTGTCGACACAGCGGCCGGTAGATGAGAGAGCAGCGGTCTGAGTTTTAGCTGATTGGAAGAAAGATAGAAGCCGTACTGCTTTCCCCGTTAGGATGTTCACAGTGTCCTGATATCAAAGACATTGCAGAACATTATGCCATGATTCAGGAATGAGTGTTGACCGAAAATTTTTTAATAGATCACAGTAATTACTGATTAGTATACCTTTAATTGGGTCTATTGATTTGCATAAATTGCATAAATAATCATTTTACCTGGTAGTATAGAAAATTCTTAGAACATCACACCATAACATTGCAGCATAAGATAAGGTCCTTAGTACACAGGTCTTGCACAACTTATCGACCTATGTTAAAAGAGCTGCTAAATCACAGTAAAGTGTTAAATCTATCTTACTCGAAACCAGTTAGTGTGAATCACACCATAATAAAGCTAGGTTCCTGCTTGTAATCTTGTTACAGTGTTTCTATGGTGATTGACATAATTGTATCGAGTCTAAGTACCAAGGTTTTAAACCGTTACAAAGAGTTGTTGTGAGAACTCGTATTAACAAGAGAGAATAGGCATTAGTTACAGCAGACCTGACCACTCCGTAACAGCCGTTTTCCCGTCATGAATTAGGGTCTCAGGACCAATACAGCGGACGGTGAGCGAGTGTACAGGGGCAGATCAGGTATCGTCTGTAGGAAAAGAAGTGAAAGTGGCCGTACTGCTGTCCACGTTAGAGCGGTTGCAGTACCCTGGTGTCAGAAGACATTGCAGGGACGCTGCACCGCAATCGTGGATGAGAGCTGGCCGAGATGTTACCCGTGTATGCATATAGGACGAGCGGTCCCGGGTGGAGCTGAGGGTATCGATTGAGCCAGTGGTTAGACAGGTCTTTGCGGCGGGATTGCCGTGATTGATGACGCGTTTCACCCGTAGGGCTTGTTCACATCACTGCACCGTCTGACATGTCAGACGGTGCTGTGATGTGAACAAGCCCTACGGGTGAAACGCGTCATCAATCACGGCAATCCCGCCGCAAAGACCTGTCTAACCACTGGCTCAATCGATACCCTCAGCTCCACCCGGGACCGCTCGTCCTATATGCATACACGGTAAACATCACGGCCAGCTCTCATCCACGATTGCGGTGCAGCGTCCCTGCAATGTCTTCTGACACCAGGGTACTGCAACCGCTCTAACGTGGACAGCAGTACGGCCACTTTCACTTCTTTTCCTACAGACGATACCTGATCTGCCCCTGTACACTCGCTCACCGTCCGCTGTATTGGTCCTGAGACCCTAATTCATGACGGGAAAACGGCTGTTACGGAGTGGTCAGGTCTGCTGTAACTAATGCCTATTCTCTCTTGTTAATACGAGTTCTCACAACAACTCTTTGTAACGGTTTAAAACCTTGGTACTTAGACTCGATACAATTATGTCAATCGCCATAGAAACACTGTAACAAGATTACAAGCAGGAACCTAGCTTTATTATGGTGTGATTCACACTAACTGGTTTCGAGTAAGATAGATTTAACACTTTACTGTGATTTAGCAGCTCTTTTAACATAGGTCGATAAGTTGTGCAAGACCTGTGTACTAAGGACCTTATCTTATGCTGCAATGTTATGGTGTGATGTTCTAAGAATTTTCTATACTACCAGGTAAAATGATTATTTATGCAATTTATGCAAATCAATAGACCCAATTAAAGGTATACTAATCAGTAATTACTGTGATCTATTAATATTTTTTCGGTCAACACTCATTCCTGAATCATGGCATAATGTTCTGCAATGTCTTTGATATCAGGACACTGTGAACATCCTAACGGGGAAAGCAGTACGGCTTCTATCTTTCTTCCAATCAGCTAAAACTCAGACCGCTGCTCTCTCATCTACCGGCCGCTGTGTCGACAATCCTGTCCTAACTCATGACGGATAGACAGCAGAAGTAACTGGATATGAGTTGCTGATCTTCCCGCTTAATCCTTATTCATATATTTATATTTTTATTTACTGAAAAGGAATATCATAAAGTCACACAGTGTTTACTTGTAATGTTTAACAATTTCTGGCAAATTGGGTCCAGGTTTTAATTTTAATTGTCACCACTTTTCGGTATAATTACTAACAAGAGTAAGACAATGAATGTGTAGAACTCGCTATGTAACACTGACAGCAGAGTTGTATTGCCTGTGTATGCTGAGACGCTAATTCCCTGAATATAACCTATTTTAGGTACAGTGCGGGACAAACTCTTATCATATTAATCCTGGGTGCAGCCACAATTTGTGATATTCACAGCAAATTATATGGTAGTGGCAGCCACAATTTGTGATATTCACAGCAAATTATATGGTAGTGGCATACCTACAGGGGGTATTGATTTATTAATAATTAACAATATTGTTTGGTTGATCAACACATAGGAATAGTTGTGTTGTAGTAATAATATTTAGATCAGTGTGTAGCTCTTTATGTTATGTTTGTTATATTGTCATATTTTAATGGATAAATAAAGGTTATGTTTTATGACGACTAGGACAATAATAACCCTGTCTTGGATTTCTAAGAGTGCCCCCAAAATAGAGTCTTCTTTTCTTTCTATTTCTATTTTGACTTTCTGACTCTGGGGAGCAACACCAACCTCTGCCTGTGACGGATTTCCACAGCAAATATAGGTATCTGGTTCATAGACCCTTTTAAATATTTTTCTATTCTTCAACTATATATTTATAGTAACAAAGGGTTCTTTTCTTGTTGCGGATCTTCTCAACTGTCTGTTTTTTGCCTCTACCTCTTTGCAAGGATCTTCTGCAACAGGGCCCGTTCATCTATCAAGACTTACCGCGGCTACATTTGATGGCATGGAAGTTGAACGGGTGATTCTAGCCAAAAGAGGGATCCCTGACAAGGTTATTCCAACTATGATCCAAGCCAGGAAGGGGGTAACGTCTAAACATCACCACCGTATTTGGAAGAAATACGTCTCTTGGTGTGAGAACAGAAATTATTCTGTGGTGGAATTTCACCTGGGACGTTTCCTGCCTTTCTACAGGCAGGTGTGGATGTGGGCCTCCGGCTGGGCTCCATAAAAGTACAGATTTCGGCCTTATCCATTTTCTTTCAGAAACAATTGGCTTCTCTCCCTGAGGTCCAGACATTCTTGAAAGGTGTTTTGCACATCCAACCTCCCTTTGTGCATCTCAAGGCACCTTGGGTTCTCAATTTGGTGCTGCAATTCCTCCAATCGGACTGGTTTGAACCATTACCGAAGGTAGACATAAAATATCTTACGTGGAAGACCGTCACACTGTTGGCTGTGGCTTTGGCTAGGCGTGTGTCGGAGCTGGGGGCGTTGTCTCACAAGAGCCCCTATTCAATTTTCCATGAGGATAGAGCTGAACTCAGAACTAGTCAGAAATTTCTTCCTAAAGCGTTGTCGCCGTTTCACATCAACCAACCTATTGTGGTTCCGGTGGTTACGACACCTCTGCTACTTCAAAGTCTTTGGATGAGGGCTGTGAAGGTGTCTGTAAAGAGAACAGCTCGTCTCAGAAAATTTGACGCACTGTTTGTTATTTATGATCCCAATAAGATTGGGTTTCCTGCTTCTAAGCAGTCAATTGCACGCTGGATCAGGCTCACTATCCAGCATCCTTATTCCAAGGCAGGCTTGCCAGTTCCAAAATCTGTACAGGCCCACTCTACTAGGTTGATGGGTTCTTCTTGGGCGGCTGCCCGCGGTGTCTCGGCTTTACAGCTCTGCCGAGCAGCTACTTGGTTGGGTTTGAACACGTTTGCTAAGTTCTACAAGTTCAATACTTTGGCCTCTGAGGACCTTCAGTTTGGTCAATCAGTTCTGCAGGAACCTCAGCACTCTCCAACCCGGTTTGGAAGCTTTGGTACTTCCCCATGGTACTAATGGAACCCCAGTATACTCTAGTACATAAGAGAGAATGGGATTTTAATTACCCACTGGTAAATCCTTTTCTCGTAGTCCAAAAAGTATACTGGGAGTCCGCCCGATAATTGTTCTTCCTGCACTGTTACTTGGTTAAGTATTGTTGGTTCAGCTGTTGCCTAAGACAGAGCAGGAAAAATATAACTTATGGGGTGTGCTGCTTCTGGGGTCAGGATCCGGGACTTCCTATGTGATTGGACTTCTTCTCTTCGGGGGTTCAGGCAGGCAGGCTGTAGCCAGGCTACACGCCGGGTACTTGTGGGCGGGCAGCTGTGTATGCTGCTGCACTGTGCTCCTCTATCTTCACTTCCCCGCAGCCGCTCCCAGAATGCCGTGTGCGATGATGTCATGCCCGCACTGGCATTCTGGGAAGGTAAGAGGGAACAGCTCACCAGGCAGCAACAACAATGTCCTGATGGCGCGACTTCCGCAGATGGTGTCAGCGGGGGTGCAGGTAGGGGTGTATCTAGGGGTCACAGTGTCACGCTTGGCGTAAGTTGGGGATCCAACAACCGAGTTTTTGCTGAAGGGACAGCTACCTGTGAGGAGAGTAAACAAGGTGGCTGGATGTAATTCCTCCTCATGGGGTGTAAGCCAAACTAAGTGTTAACGTTGGCCGGAGGGTGTAAAGAAAAGGAGGACTTCGTAGGAAGATAACTGCAGTTTTAATGAATAATCAGGCTGTACACGAATATTGGAGAAATAGAAGAAACTGGAAGAATTAGAGTCTATGGTTAAATGACTTGAAGAGTGAAGCTGAAGAACTCTGGTAAAGAAGAACTGAAGACTGTGTTTTATGATTAAAAGACGAGGCTGAAGTACTTGGACTTTGAAGAAATGAAGATGTGATTTGTGATTGAAAGAGGAGGCTGAAGAACTTGGACTTTGAAGAAATGAAGACTGGTTTGTGATTGAAAGACGAGGCTGAAGAACTTAGACTTTGAAGAAATGAAGACTGTGGTTTGTGATTGAAAGACGAGGCTGAAGAACTTTGACTTTGAAGAAATAAAGACTGTGGTTTGTGCTTGAAAGACGAGGTTGAAGAACTTTGACTTTGAAGAAATAAAGACTGTGATTTGTGATTGAAAGACGAGGCTGAAGAACTTGGACTTTGAAGAAATAAAGACTGTGGTCTGTGGTGCCGTTAGCACCTGGAGCTCCTCTACGACCTTTAGCCAGCTTCTGTCTCCACTAGAGGACCTTAACGCAGCGATCCCCGCTGCAGTGCCCGGCTGTCCAGACCCTCCGCCCCCGGCCCTTGGCAGCCGCACATCCATCCAGGAGGACCCGCCGCCAGCAGCTCCCTGCCGCCGTCGCCATTCCAACCAGCGGGACGGTAACCCGCGGGAGCACCCACCGGAGGTAAGGGTCCGGAGCCTAACACACAGCACCCCTGGCAATGAAAAAGACTGGCGCCCCCTTCCGCCATGCCTGATATGTTCCCTTCCTTATGTTTTTTTCTCCCCCCAACTTCACCACCTTTAGCCCTCAACCTACCCCGACTCCACTCACAATTCTACACCAGCTACAGGCAGGGGCTGGCTGTCAAATCTTAACCCGGGGAGACCATTCACAGTACTAGCCTACGAGCAGTGACCCATTCTTCAAAAGTGGTAATAGCAGGAACGCAGAAGTCAGAAGGCAGTAGCAGCAGGAACACAAAAGTCAGATGGCAGTGGCAGCAGGGATGCATAAGACAGATGACGGTAGCAGCAGGGATGCAGAAGACAGATGGCGGTAGCAGCAGGAATGCAGAAGACAGATGGCGGTAGCAGCAAGGACGCATAATACAGATGGAGGTTATAATGTCGATTATCTTACAGGAAAGAAAGCTATACCTTATACACACTTAGAATACACTTTACCATGGAGCCGCTGCGGCCGCTAAACCTAGTACACTGTTTGCGTACGGAGTCCCATATCACTGTACGGACTTAGCGTACAAACGCCGCGCTGGGGGTACAAAGTACACACCCAGAGATACACTTTAAACCTTTACAGTAATGCAATGCAATGATAAAACACTTTAAACCTTAGCAGGGCAATGAAGACACGACACCAATTGTGATTTAACCGCTGGGTTCCGACACCACAGTGGATTATTGCTGAAAGGGGGTTACAAATAATACAATACAATATAACAGAGTAAATGGCTACATTCAATGGTTCATTCTTGAGTAGATTCGCTTGCGCTTCCCGGCCCGGTCCTCGGTCATCAAATAGATAACTTTGTGAGTCTTGTGATTAACCAGGCCAGAAGCAGGCTCTCTTTATACACTTCTTCCAAAAGCAATACAATAGATACTGTAATCACTTTGTCCATTGGACACAGGAATGCACTTTTACAGTACAGGAGAGGTCATAGGTCGGTTTGAATAAGTAGGCGATGTCTTTCCCAACTGCTCTTGTGGGTGGTCTCCTCTGGATTCCTGCCACATACATAATGTACAGTAAATACAGTTTATATCTATATTCTGCTTCTGCACATAACTATCCGCAGGAACATGCGATCTTCCTCAAACCAACACCAGAATGTTACCCTTAAAATACCCTACAGCTGGATAACAAACACCACCTTATGACCTTGTTCTGTCCCCTCCTATTCTGTAAAGGTGAATCCCTTTGTTCTGCAACCATTTAAACTGTTGTTAATTTCATATGTGGTGCATGGGGACTATGTGTACTTTGTGCACTATTTGGATTAAATATATAATGTGTTTTGATAGCTCTCCATGCGTTCACAAACTCTACCGTAAATACCCATACCACGCGCTGATGCGCACGACCATACGCAAATTGTGAATATGTGCACGCACAGCAGAACAAGTACACGCGTGGAGGCCATCTGTGTGTTGTTTGTACGTGATGTGTGTACTGCAATATTTTTCGACTTTCACAGTCCACCCTTTGGCAGTCACCAATAACTGCCACTATCTAATCACTAAACAGAAAAATATCTACACAATATCTACAGCAGTTTGGATAGTCGGGAGAGTGGGGTAGGTAGGAAATGTATGACCTAGTGGGATAGTAAAAAGCATGTATGTATGAATCCGTGTCTGAGAGGCATGTATCATCATGTCGTATATGTTCTAAATAAGCTTTGAGGTATTGCGAAGTATACATTAAATCCTTCTCATCCCGTACTAAGGGTCTGTAAATGGGCCAACAAACACTACCGAGCTCTTGTCGGATAGTTCCAACAAATGGGGTGCACATTTAGTTGATGATACACAGAGGGGAGACATATGTGAGTGCTAGTATATGTGGATATCACCTGTCGACTATGTGTGCTATTAACTGGAGGTAGCAGAGATGAAGATAAGACACATATCTAAAATACATTCACATAAACATTTTGGGTAGGGCAGATGTCTTTTCCGGATGGATGTATCTGGGCAGAGGGGGAAACACAAGAGAAACGGGTGAAAGAAACGGGCCATGAAATTCATTTACAATCCTTATCATAACACTGTCTCTATGGATGGGTCATAAATTAAATCTGCTGCTATAACAGCACTCTTGCTCCTTAGACTCATCAATTTTGTGCCATGCTTGCGCCGCGTCAGAATTCGAACACACCTAAATATCAAACCAATAATTATGACGACTCCCAGGATACAAAGGAGAAACTTCCCTACACTCATAATAACATTTTGAGCCCACTCTCCTAAACCTGAGAACCAATTTCGTGGGTTCAACCATGAGACCCAGCCGGTCAGTTCATTACTCACAGTCGCCAAGGTAAGGTTGTGTTTCCTCCTGAACTCCCACTTCAACTGTAAGATATCGTCCATCTTTTGATCGATAATCTCCGTTGGGTCATTAGTGCTGTTTGTAATATACGTACAGCACTTCACCCCATATTGAGTTGCCAGAGTAACACAGTACCCACCTGTCACGGCTGTGATATAATTTAGGACCATCCTGTGCTGAATCAGTTCCTTCTTGTAAGCTTGTAACTCCCTTCCCGTATACCTGAAGGTGTCGTCATACATCTCAGTGATATTATCTATCAAGTTCGCTAGTGCATGGATATACCTATAATTTATAATTCCTCTGGCAGTACAGGTGATGTCTAATGCGAGAAGGAATTGAATCCCGGTGGATTCGTGGATCAAATCAGAGGCTGCGTGCTCTGTCCTATCTGTGAGGTGTCTCTTGACGATGTGTTCATGGTGAGTATGAGTATAAGGAGCCTGAGCACTGCGGTGAACGTCTTTCATCTTATCATGGGTTATGGTCATGACCTCTGGCTGTACTCTCCCAATATAACACAATCCCTCTGAGCTCGGGGCAAGCCACTTGTACGCCTTCCTCCCACATATGAAATAGGTATCATCTGGGAGAACATAGGGGACAAAATATAACATCACCATATTACAAACTTTCCAAGTAAAGAAACCCATCCCTAGTTCTCCCATCTGCTCAGTACAAGTATCGGGCTGGATGATATGTGCACAATACCCTGGCGATACTTTTCCAACCCACATGGTCTTGCTTCCACGAGTATACCTATACCGAAAATACCTCCCACTGTTGGCTATTTGGCGCACAAGTTCAGAGTCTATGCGTATCCTATCAGCTCTGTGTGAAAAGGTCATTGTCTGGTTATTCCACGTCACTTCCCAATTTCCCGGTTTTCGGTAATTGGAAATATTAAAACATAATAAGGATCTATCTACATGATACTGGTGGAGCTTCAAACTAGGGGGCCTAGAAATATTTAATTTCTTGTCCACCGGTCTCCCACCCCGTAATTCGAGTACCTCTTCTATTGCTAAAGGGTATGGTACTAATCCTGACTTGCTCTGACCTTGAGGTACCTGTGAGCACACCCAGCATTCTGTCTGGTTTAAGACCTTACCCACTAGTGAGTGGTAATCACTCAACGGATGCCGGTCCATGTCGATATTAAGGTTGGACTGACATCTCTGGATGCACCCATCCTCAACTATATTCTCACAATTCCTACAGATACAATATTCATCAGACAATAACCCCTCACAGTGCCTCCGAGCTCCTTGACTACCAGAGTGCTTACTGATGCCAGCCTTTACCAAAATGATGTGTTGATCCTGAGATCCTACAAATTCGTACTTGCCATCAGAACCCATTCTAGATCCCTGCTCGACCTCTCTGGGACCCTCACCAAAACAAACTGTCCTTATCAAAACCAGAATTACTAACAGAACCCGAAACGCAGTCTCCTGTGATCGATCCATTTCGTTAGGGGAAAGGAGGAAAATAAGAAGGAGAAAAGAAAGGAAAAATGTAGGGGGAGGTGAAAAAAGAAAGTGGTACGACAACCGTTCTAGCTCTTGTTACTCTCTGTGCTCAGATGCCTTTCAACAGTCCTGCCTCTCAACTTTCCCGGAACAGACACTCCAGTGATACGAGATTCTCTACACTCTGCTCTTTGTCACGAGTTCTCTCCGGGTCAGCGACCTTCTTGCAGTGGGACGAGTGGATCCACATCTCTCTTTCAGCGACTTTCAATGCTGTTGTGCTGGTTAACAAGACTTGATATGATCCTTCCCACCTGTCTATGAGGAAACCTGAGCGTAAGAAATTTCGAATCATCACATAATCCCCAGGTTCAATGTCATGACAATTACTGTTCGGCAGGTCAGGAATCACCAGCTTTAAATTTCTTTGTTGATTTCTCAGCTGCTGCCTCATCCCAACCAAATATTTCACAGTCACTTCATTATTACATTTCAAATCATCCTGGGGGTCTATCATTACATGAGGTTGTCCACCAAAAAGGATTTCAAAGGGTGATAGGTTAAGGGGAGACCTGGGAGTGGTTCTGATGCTGTACAACACTAGTGGCAGAGCTTCTGGCCACGACAATCCAGTTTCAACCATTAATTTGCTCAGCTTGTTCTTAATAGTGCTATTCACTCTCTCCACCTTTGCACTCGCCTGTGGATGGTACGGAGTATGCAGCTTGCTATTAATTCCCATCAGTTTGCACATGACCTGAAAGACTTCACCTGTAAAATGGGTACCCCTATCACTTTCAATTATTCTAGGGATACCATATCTACACACAAATTCCTGCACAATTTTCTTTGCAGTGAACGTAGCAGTATTTGTGGCAGCAGGGAATGCTTCTACCCAATTTGAAAATACATCAATACAAACTAACACATATTTTAAATTCCTACAGGGTGGTAACTGTATGAAATCGATTTGTATTACCTGAAAAGGACCGTCTGTCGGAGGGATATGGGATGGCTCTGTTGGAATTGACTTTCCAATATTCTTCCTCAAGCAAGTAAAACATGTCATTGCTCTCTTACCTGTATGAGAAGAGAATCCTGGCGCACACCAGTAGGCTCTCACCAGCTTACACATACCCTCTTTACCCAGATGAGTCAGACCGTGTGCCGCCTCAGCTAAGCTTGGAAGATATGCTCTGGGGGCTACTGGCTTACCTTGTCCACCTGTCCACAGTCCCGAGGGTTCCTGGCCATATCCCTTTGACCTCCAGACTGCCCTTTCCTGTGAAGAACACAAATCTTGCATTTCAATTAATTGTTGTGTATTGATCATGTTAAATGTCATCAGTGATGTGATGTTTGTTTGTATGGGGGTGCTGGCTGCTGATTTAGCAGCTTCGTCTGCTCGGCTGTTACCAAGTGAAATTGGGTCTTGGTTGTAAGTATGTGCTTTACACTTGATAACAGCCACTCTGTCTGGTTCCTGTATCACTGTTAGGAGCCTTTTTATGTGGGACGCATGCGCTACAGGTGTGCCAGCTGCCGTCATGAAATTTCTGAGGCGCCATAGGGCCCCAAAATCATGCACCACTCCAAAGGCATACCTAGAATTTGTGTATATATTAGCTGACTTACCCTTGGCAAATTCACACGCTCTGGTTAGGGCGACCAACTCAGCAACTTGTGCTGAGTGCGGTGGGCCCAGGGGTTCAGCTTCTATGATACCTCTGTCATCTACAACTGCGTATCCAGTACACAGGTCTCCCGAGTCCGTCTGTCTGTGGCAACTACCGTCAGCGTAAAAGGTAAAATCTACGCCTTCCAGTGGGTTGTCACTAATGTCAGGTCTCGCAGTGAAAGTCTGATTCAGGTATTTCATACACTCATGCGTATCAGTGTCTGCACTAAATCCTCCTTCAACATCATTCTCATCCTCCACCCTTTGTGTCTGTCCAGGCACACTTGGCAAGTAAGTTGCAGGATTTAGTGCGCTGATGTTTACAGGGGCCATCAGTGATAATTCCCACCTTGTAAACCGCGCGAATGAGACATGTCTGGTTTGGGCGGAGTTCAGTAAGGCTGATACAGCATGAGGTGTATGGATGGTCAGGTTGTGTCCTAACACTACGTCTTCGCTTTTACTTACTAGCAAAGCTATCGCTGCAACACTTCGCAAGCATGTGGGGAGAGACCGTGCTACGGTGTCCAACTATGCACTGTAGTAAGCTACCGGCCTGATGGCATCACCATGTCTCTGGGTTAAAACTCCTGCTGCGCACCCTGCACTTTCTGTATCGTATAATTCGAAGGGTTTCCCATAATCTGGCATACCTAATGCAGGTGCCTGTGATAGGCACTGTTTGAGTCTCTCAAATGCCAGCTCGGACTCATCTGTGTGCGAGATCCGATCTGGTTTGTTCGAAGAGACCATCTCTAGCAAAGGTAAAGCCAGTATGGAGAACCCTGGGATCCAGTTTCGACAGTACCCACACATTCCAAGGAAAGTGCGGATCTGTTGCTGCGTTTGTGGCAGAGTCATGTCGCGAATCGCCTGTATTCTATCAGCGGTGAGGTGTCTAAGTCCTTGAGTCAAGCAATGTCCCAAATATTTTACCCTGGTCCGGCACAACTGCAATTTATCCTTTAAAACCTTGTGTCCCGTTTGGGAAAGATGAAACAGAAGCTGTTTCGTGTCTTTCAAGGACGATTCGAGTGAATCAGAACACAACAATAAGTCATCGACATACTGTATTAGCACTGATCCACTCTCAGGTTGAAAAGATTGTAAACAGTCATGCAAAGCCTTGGAGAAAATACTTGGGCTGTCAATGAAACCTTGGGGGAGATGAGTCCAGGTGTACTGTACTCCCCTGTATGTAAATGCAAAGAGGTATTGGCTGTCAGGGTGCAGAGGGACAGAAAAGAAAGCAGAACAGAGGTCAATAACTGAAAAATTTCGCAGTATGGGGAATTTGCATGAGGATGACAGCTGGATTGGGCACTACGGGGAATTGGCTCTCAACTATCTTGTTTATCCTCCTTAAATCCTGCACAAGCCTGTAACCCCTCCCCCCACTCTTTTTCACAGGGAAGATGGGACTATTGGCAGTGCTGGACATCCTGACTAGGATGCCCTGTTGTAGCAACCGCTCTATGACGGGGTACACTCCTAATTCTACCTCTGGCTGCAGAGGATACTGAGGTATTTTTGGAGCTATCCTACCATCTTTTACTTGCACTACTACTGGAGCTACATTCGCCATCAATCCAGTGTCTTGTCCATCTTTGGTCCAAAGGGAACCCGGTATTTGTGAGATCATTTCCTCTACCTTTCATGGACACTTGTCTATAACAGCAGAGTGTGACATTAGCCTTTGAGGGGTGTCTAATATATCTTGCACTTCTTGAACATGATTCTCGGGTATATCCAAGAAGACACCCTCAGGAGTACAATATATGACACACCGCATTTTACACAATAAATCTCTGCTGAGCAGATTAGTCGGAGCCGATGCAGCCAGCAGAAAAGAGTGTTTGTTCTGCAGGGGCCCTATCGTAATCTTTGCCGGTCTACTCAAAGGGTAGTGTTGCACCGTTCCTGTTACTCCCATTGCCAAAATTGTTTTACCCTTGGTTTTTATACCTACAGTCGAATTTAGCACTGACCTGGCCGCCCCTGTATCTACAAGAAAAGGTAATGATACACCAGCTACATCAACCGTGACCTCAGCTTCACTACCAAGGCTAGCAATCAACTTCACTGGCTGCAGACTACAGGTGTGGCCCAACCCCTATTGTGTGGTGAGACCCTCCCGCAGCACATTGGCAGCTATGATATGTGGGGGAGGTAGCTGAGAATTTTCGGAGGTCTGCCCCTCTCTCATTGGTGGGTACCTCCTTATTTCCCCTGCATGTGGCTTGTAACTTCTCCTATGTGGTCCCTGATCCCAATTATGTGAGTAGTAGTGTGGTTCGCATTTTCTGTCTAGGGGTCTATCTTGGCTATGCGCTCTACTACTCTTACAGTCTTTGACAAAATGCCCTTCCTTCCTACAAGTGTAACATGTTCTAGGTCTGTCCAAAACAACAGGGGACGGGTTTTCGGCTGATGGGGTTTTGCCGTACGGGCCTGTATACTTACCGTCATCAGTTTTTCCCCCTGTGACTCCTTGTGTTTAATGATGTTCCTATCATGCTCGATAGCGGACTCTCCCAATGCAGCCACCGAGATACCTCTCCAGTTTGGTAGAGAAGTCTGTACCCTTGTTCTGAGTGCCTCCTTCAACCCGTCCATTAATACTGAAACAGCTACCTCCCTGTGATGTACATTGGCTCTAATGTCCTCGATCCCAGTGTATCTAGCCATTTCCTGCAGTGCTCAATGGAAATATTCGGATGCCGTTTCACCTTCCTTTTGTCTTATGGAAAAGATTTTATTCCATTTGACAACAGTAGGGAAATATATTCCTAATTGCAGATTGATTTGTCGTACATTCCTCCTGAGTGTACTCATCAGTGAGAGGTACTTCTGCGTCTAAGTTGCAATCAGTTATAAATTTCGCGGGGTCAATATTTGAGGGTAAACATACCCGTAGCACTGTTCGCCAATCTTTGTTTGTGGGTTCGGTGGCATTACTTAACTCTTTAATGAACCTCTGGCATGCGACTAGATCTTTTCTGAGATTGGGAAATTCTGACATAATTGACCTTAATTCTGTCCGGGAGCAGGGACAATGCATGGCAATGTTCCTGACGGGAGTTACTCCCTGAGCGTCAGTCTTCAATTGGGGACTGCGATCACCCTGACAGGATTTAATTCAATTACATCATTTTGATTTGACTCTACAATGTGAGGTGCTATGGTTTCTGCATAATGTACGGTACCGTACTTACCTGTGGACACGACCTCACTTATCCCTCCACTAGGGGGCCTGACTACTGCTCTTGCTGGTTGGGCCATGCCCACCTGAGTGTCTTATATGGTGGCTGCTAGAGAGAGTGCTGATATCGTGCTGGACTCATCCTCTTGTTCGCAGTCCTGGGGGAAATTTAAAACAGGGTACAACTGGCAAGGGTTAGCGTTAGTACATTTTGCAATTACACTTCTATTCTGTACCAATGTATCATTGCCTGTAGCCATTATCTCCCCAACAATATATGGTGGTGGTGGTGCGGTCGCCATTGTTTTCCCGCTAGGTTTGGAACCTGCTGCGCGAGCTAATTCCCTTTGCATATCCCCCTCCTGTTGCCACAAATTTAAACAATCTGTATGTTTAATCCTTCATTTCTTGGATTTTATCAGACAAATCCTTAACCTTAAGTTCTGTAATACCTCTGGTTCAAAGCTGCCCACCATAGGGAATGGTTCCCTATCATTGTTAGTCATACATATCCACTCATTGCATAAAACTTCTGTGTGTGAACCATATTTTTCACACATGATAAACCTTGCTGAGCCTTTTGGACACAATTCTGCCTGAACCCTGTCCAAACGTCTCTTACTTGAGCAACTGGCTCCCATATTTGTGGGTCTCTTCCAATATCTTTAAAAAAAATTCCTACAAACACCAAAATACTCAATATAAGTAGACGGTGGAAGTATACCTGAGAGCCTTCCACTCGCTCTCACCCACGCTGGCCAATACGATACACTGTTGATAGCGGATCGCAATGTACCCAACTTAGGGCTCCTATCAGACCTTACACCGTAATTTCTTTCGGTGGAAGTTCTGTTTGGAATATTTACCTGAGAGAGGCAGTGAAAATTTCCTTTTCGGTATCTTTCAACTGGAATTGTTTGTAGGGTGAAAAACAGAGAAATTAGATAACTATCTTTCACCCTTTCCAGTGAAGACCACCAGGAAGATATCCCGAAGTTATCAAAGAAAAACCCCTTTGTCAATACAATCACGTCTGCGTATGCTCTTCCACAGCGCATATGACACAATAATATCACGTTGCTCTGTGCTGAACAAACGGACATGTGATGCAATAGCACAGACTATAGATACTAGTTATCTATATGCCCTACGATTGCTGTAGACCACCTAGCTTAGACCACCTAGACCACTAAGAGTTGTATGGGATACCACTCAGTCCACTAAGACCACCTAGTTAATAACGCAGGGTTGCGAACCCTATGCCACCGGGCCTCTACTAACCCAGTGTGTCCACTTAGACCACCTAGACCACCTAGACCACTTAGACCACTTAGTTCTTGGGTTCAGTATCCACTCACTCCTGCATTCGCTCACTCATATACACGTTGTTATTTTTTTTTCTGTACAGAAAATTAGGATTCATTCAAGTTGGCAGCTTTACCCCCAGAGGCAATTTAAAAAAAATTATTTATACTAAATTTTGTTTTTATATTAAATTTCTTTAGAAACCGGGTAGTTTGGTGCTATTGTAGCGTAGCTACTGTCCCGCCTTTAAACTAAACGAACTATTGCGTAATTTGTACTTAGCAACCGTATTTCTTACGCAATTTGCGTAAACACGCGATTGTGCGTGTCTTCTTACGCTGCGTACGCAGTCCTGTACTTTGTCCGAGACACGTGTACAAAACCGTACGTCCGCAATCAAACAAATTCCACAACTTCTATAAATGTGAGCAATACCAACTATAATTGCTCACTTAACACAACACACAGTTTCTTTCTGTATAAACCTTTATAACTAGGCCAGGCTGCGTGTGTGTCTTACACTTACTTCCTTAACATTTATTTTAGTTTTAACTATATAGCAACAAATATCTCCGGTTTCACACAAGTTTAAATGAATCTAGCAATCTGAATGTTACGGCAACACTGTAAGAGAGTATGCAAAGAGTATGGGTGCTGTGTACGCTTTTGGCGGCAAAAGAAATTTCACAGATTTTAAATAGCTCTTTTCCTGTTTACCTTACGAGTTCTACCAGCATCTCTACAAACCATACAGAGCAGATGCCATCTAATCAGCAATTAAGCAGGGTTTTCAGTGCATCCATCGACCAAGAAAAGGATACGTAGGATAACTTCCCACCCTTTGCTGATAGATTACGTCTGCTGTGACCTGTTAGGTAGTAAGTATGTGGAAAACCAGAGAGCCCCCAATTGATAATGTCGATTATCTTACAGGAAAGAAAGCTATACCTTATACACACTTAGAATACACTTTACCATGGAGCCGCTGCGGCCGCTAAACCTAGTACACACGCTACGTACTTTATACACTGTTTGCGTAAGGAGTCCCGTATCACTGTACGGACTTAGCGTACAAACGCCGCGCTGGGGGTACAAAGTACACACAGCGCGCACACACCCAGAGATACACTTTAAACCTTTACAGTAATGCAATGCAATGATAACACACTTTAAACCTTAGCAGGGCAATGAAGACACGACACCAATTGTGATTTAACCGCTGGGTCCCGACACCACAGTGGATTATTGCTGAAAGGGGGTTACAATACAAATAATACAATACAATATAACAAATGGCTACATTCAATGGTACATACTTGAGTAGATTCGCTTGCGCTTCCCAGCCCGGTCCTCGGTCATCAAATAGATAACTTTGTGAGTCTTGTGATTTACCAGGCCAGAAGCAGGGTCTCTTTATACACTTCTTCCAAAAGCAATACAATAGATACTGTAATCACTTTGTCCATTGGACACAGGAATGCACTTTTACAGTACAGGAGAGGTCATAGGTCGGTTTGAATAGGTAGGTGATGTCTTTCCCAACTGCTCTTGTGGGTGGTCTCCTCTGGATTCCCGCCGCATACATAATGTACAGTAAATACAGTTTATATCTATATTCTGCTTCTGCACATAACTATCCGCAGGAACATGCGATCTTCCTCAAACCAACACCGGAATGTTACCCTTAAAATACCCTACAGCTGGATAACAAACACCACCTTATGACCTTGTTCTGTCCCCTCCTATTCTGTAAAGGTGAATCCCTTTGTTCTGAAACCATTTAAACTGTTGTTAATTTCATATGTGGTGCATGGGGACTATGTGTACTTTGTGCACTATTTGGATTAAATATGTAATGTGTTTTGATGGCTCTCCATGTGTTCACAAACTCTACCGTAAATACCCATACCACGCGCTGATGCGCACGACCGCGGGAGCGACCATACGCAAATTGCGAATATGTGCATGCACAGCAGAACAAGTACACGCGCGGAGGCCATCTGTGTGTTGTTTGTACGTGATGTGTGTACTTCAATATTTTTCGACTTTCACAGCGGTAGCAGCACGGACACATAAGACAGATGGCGGTAGCAGCAGGGACGCAGAAGACAGATGGCGATAGCAGCTGGGACACATATGACAGATGGCCGTAGCAGAAGGGACACATGACAGATGACAGTAGGAGCAGGGACACATATGAAAGATGGAGCTGGCAGCAGGGACACATATGACAAATGACGGTATCAGTAGGGGCACATGACAGATGCCGGTAGTAGCAGGGACAGATATGACAGATGGCAACTGCAGCAGGGATGTAGATGACAGCTATTACTAGCAGCAGTGACAAAGGTGACAGATGACAGTTGTAACAGAGACTAAGGGGTAAATGTATGAAGCAGTGATAAGAGTGGAGAAGTGAGCCAGTGGAGAAGTTGCCCATGGCAACCAATCAGCATTGAAGTAACATTTATAATGTGCATACTATAAAATTATACAGAGCAGCTGATTGGTTGCCATGGGCAACTTCTCCACTAGCTCACTTCTCCACTCTTATTATTTCTTCATACATTTACCCCTCAGTCTATTTACTAATCCTTGGATGGAGATAAAGTGGACGGAGATAAGGTACAAGCCAATCAGTGTCTTACTGCCATGTCATACACTGGGTTTGAAAAATGACAGTTAGGAACTGATTGGCTGGTACTTTATCTCCATCCACTTTATCTACATCATCCACTTTTTCTACATCCACGGCTTAGTAAATAGACCCCACAGATGCATGCTGGGGTTAGTGAAGCTAGTGTAAACATCAGGTTGGGGATAATATAAGTGACAGATTTTTTTTTTTGCAGAAAAGACCTTTCCGGTCAGGCACTTGGGCAACATCATAATCTATTGGGAATAGATACTTGTAGTGAGCGAAGCGAGCCATCGGGCGCGATGCATGGCAATGGAGGGCAAATAACAAAAAAATAATAATTACATTTTGGTAAACCTAAAAACACTTTAAGGGCATTAGAGGACTTCCGCCCTCGGGTTGGTATCAAGTTGCCAATGTTTGGGATGCCGGCTGTCAGGATCCCGATGTAGGAAATACAGACAGTGGTTGATTTATAAAGCTATCCCTGATCCCTAACACCCCTAACCCACCTGTCCCGCTGCCTGACCCTACCCCTCCCCCCGACTCTGCAGCCTAACCCTCCCCAGGGGTGTCTAACTGTAACCCCCCTTCCTGCAGCCTAAACCTAACCCTCCATCCACCGCAGCCTAACCCTAACCCTTCCCGGGGGTGCCTAACCCTAACCTTCCTCTGCAGCCTAAACCTAGCCCCCCCACCCCCCCTCCCCTACACGGTTTACCTCTCCAGTGGTCTGTGACATCCTAATTTGGCATCCCAGCGGTCGGGATTCTGTCACTGGGATAGTGATTCTTGTCTGGTTCTCGGCGCTGGCATTGTAAGTAGTGTCGGGAACCCGGCATCGATATTTTGACTGCCGGGATCACAACCGGATCCCCCGCCCTCACCTGACATCACGTTTGTGTCCTTATGGTGAAGGGAAAATAGATTCAACCCTTGATCAATAAGCTCCACCTCCTGCAGGTTTAGTCAGGACTCGGAGGTGATGATAGACCTGTGCCTTCATGTTTAGTTAATGAAGAGCCGCATGGGCTGCCGCTCCACATGATTCAACTTCCATGATAGCAGTGTTGGAAACAAACAGCTGAAAACAGCACATGGTCCGTGCTCTGTCACCCAGCAAAGTCCGCGCCTGGTGTAAAAGGACGTGATATTCATCCAGTTATTGGTTGATGAGCTGGGGCGGTCTTCCAGATGTGATTGGTGCTCTTCCAGCTCTAACTGTGAGAACAGAAGTAGCGGGCACTCAATCATGATGAATCAGGCTCTGTCGCTACTGCATGATTCTATCCCCTGACTGCAGGTGGGGCCGACCTGTGGCGCCCCCCTTTGGCAGGAGCCCCTGGTGGTTGCCATCCTTGCCAAGGGGTAGATACTGTGCATGCATCATGCAGGCATAAGTGATTATCAGTGCATGGGGGTGCAGGTGGGAGTGTGGCTCTTTTTGGTGTCACCCTTTTGGAGGTGACACCTGGGTGCGGGCTGCACACCCCGCACCTACCTTGTGACGCCTCTGTTCCTAAGTACCTCTTTAAATTTAGCATCAAACTCACTGAAATCATGGCAGTACTGTAATCTTAGAAACTATCACATAACCCTTGTTGTCTGTGTTGTTTCTTTTTGATCAACACTCTTTATATAACCATGTACTATGATCAATGTGGGCAATTCGTTTAGCAGCTTGGCCGCAATTTATTTTTCTTCATTATTTTACGTTACATCATCATCATCATCATCATCATTCTGCTAAGATATATACATCACATCATGTTACTACTGTCTTGTTATACTCCTACTCCAGCTGTTGTGATTAGTCACTGAAACTTAATTCTCATTTCAGATGTACTATGCTTTCATCTCTGCTAGGACTTGATATAATCTACAAAGTGGTGAATTAATGAAGAAAGCCCTACAGTAAGTACACATTTTTGAGTAAATTGTTTTTTCATACAAGCTGTTATTCATTATAAAGTAATTTGCAATCGACACAAGTGAATATTGAGCTTAACAATGAAAAAGTGATAAGTAGGACGACTCAACCAACTTTGAGTAGTGTGTTGCTGTTTTATTTTAAATGTACTGTATGATTTGTAGTATTAATTATAAAGGGTTATAATCCTAAGCAGTGGTGGAACTAGTGAGCGGTGAGCCCAGGTGCAACAAAATGCTTTGGGCCCCCACCTCTCATCCCGTTCAAGTCCGCTGCTTTACCGCCAACTCCAAATTAGGGATTCTTTGCATGCTCCCGTATTATATATATATATACGACATCGGATAGGCACTCACCCTTCCCTGTAAATGGGGCCCCGGTGCCTTCTGGAAACCGTTGTACATACAGCAAATCCTAGCATGCAACGGCACTCAGGGACAGACTCATGGATATTCAAAGCAAACGGTGTTTAATCCATTCTAGTGCAAAAAAAGACCATCCAACGTTTCGGGGTGCTAACACCCCTTTGTCAAGGTGAACAAGTAAGAAGTGTGTAGTAAAACAAAGTGATTACCTTTATAGGTGAAGAAGTCCCGCCGGCGGGAGGTACAGCAATCTATCAGGGGAAGACGTGAACTTCCTTCCCAGCTAGTGAGTGAGTGATGTAATGTGTGAGCGTTGGTCACATGATCCGGCGTCGTGCCGTTAGACGTCCCGGTTCCCCTGGCAACCGTCCGCATACATGCTGCACTGTCAGGCAGCTGCTGTTGTAGTTATGGAAACGAGGGCCCCCCCGGGCAATCCGGACGCGGCGGTCATAGTCCAGCGCTGTAAAAACATATAGACCATGTGTAATCGTGTGCCCGAAAGTGAAATTGAACATATACTGTAGCATCAGTCTATTATAGTTCCATTAGTGCAATGCATTAAAAAACATATGTGTCTAGTATACTAGATTCGTTAAAACCTAGAAGCATGTTCACTTGGATCAGGAAACTGTAGTTGGTGTAGGACCCAAAGTACACAAAGGAGGTGTCTGCAACAGTCAGACTCACCAACAGTTAGTGTCCTTCAGCCCTACACCCACGCATGTAGTATACACGAATGTATGATTCTATAAATAAATACTTATGCACATAACTTTCGGACTAGATTATTCAAAATACATTCCATTGCATTTTGTCATTAAGTCCCCTCGGTTTGATAGTCGCCAAATTATACATCCACCTGGTCTCAAGTCTCAAGAGATTGCCAGCTCTGTCTCCGTCCCTCAAGTTCTTTGGGCAATGGTCGATGATCTGGAACCGCAAATCATTCATAGAATGACCATGATCAGCATAATGGCGAGCTACCGGTTGTTCCGAGGGTTTGCCAGATAGTGCAATCTTGACCGCTGATCTATGTAGTGCAAACCATTCACGGGCATTGCGAATGGTCTTGCCCACGTATTGCAGTTAACAGGGGCAGGTAATTAAATATACTACGAAAGTGCTCGTGCAGGTAAGTATATGTCTGATGTCATATGATCTACCTGTAGAACACGACTTGAATGTAGAACCAGGGGTCATAAATTTGCATGTTTCACATCCCAGACATTTATAGCACCCTGGGGACCTGGAGAGGAACGTAGTAGATACAGGATTCCCAAAACCTGTAATATCAGAGTGGACAATCCAGTCTTTGATGCTCTTACCTCTGGTATGACATACCATGGGTCTTTTCTTATGTAATGAGGGTAAAGATTTATCAGTTGTAATAATGGGCCACAATGCATGAGACCAATAGAGTCTATCGGTGGCTCTCCGGAGGTGACCCGGGTAATCATAGGCCCTACAATTACAGGTCCAAACACAGCTGGCGAAAACCGCGAAGATCGCAAAAATGACCTTATGACATCAAATAGTGATAGTGAGTTTGCCATGGGCGACTCAGAAGGGCCCCCCTAGTCACCCAGTGTCCCTTTAGGGACCTCTCCAGCCGCTTCAGCAGACACAAGAGCAAGAGGATTCCCACCCGCAGGGGTCAACAAAACACAAGGATCCAAAAATGCCTCAACAAAAAAGAAAGTTTAATATATAATCTATCTGACCGACAGCTCAGCGAATTGGAAATGAAAGTACTCAGCAACGGTTTATCATTTGTGCCGACAAACAAATTTGATGGCCTTGGTTGGCAAGTTGAACTTCATAAGTTTGCACGCAAACTTCGTTTACGGGAATTCTTTCAGCAGCATATTCCTTCAGCCATTCCGGATCCTCATCAAGCCTACATCAGCTCTACCCGCAAATCTCAGTTTGATCCCGCTTCCACGAATGCCTCAATTAAATCTTTCATTCGACTTGCAGATGATTCGGTATCCAGGTATACAGCGGCCTCAACGGGGACACACTACAACCTATCTAAGTCTGAGCACAGAGCACTGAAACAGCAGGGATCATACAGGGACATAGTAATCCGCCCCGCCGATAAAGGGGGCGGTATTGTCATTATGAACCTGTCAGATTATAAATCCGAAGTCTACAGACAGCTTTCGGATCAACAAGTTTATCAAGAACTAGCCCATGATCCCACCATGGAGTACAAACAGGAGATCGATACCATCTTGGATCTAGCAACAGCAGCTGGGAAGATTTCCAAGAACTTATGCACGGCACTGAAACAAGAATTTCCTGTGGTACCGGTCCTGTTTACAGTGCCTAAAATACATAAGGATGTAGAAAGGCCTCCAGGAAGGCCGATCATCTCTGCGCACAAGTCACTTTACCAACCAATTTCAACTTTTTTAGACAGTATATTACAGCCGTTGATCTGCGAGCAACCCAAGTGTATCAAAGATACTACTATGTTCTTAAATCAACTTAGGTCATTACCAGATATTCCCACAGGCACTTTAATCTGCACTATTGACATCTGCAGTTTATATACTAGCATAACCCAGACATCGGGCCTTAGAGCTATGAGAGAGTTTCTAACTCGTGTGGGCATGGAGTCCCTAGATGTGAGTCTGTTTCTCAGACTGTTGGAATTAACCCTCACAAGAAATTATTTTTTGTTTGACGGTAAATTTTACCGCCAAACGAGTGGGTGTGCCATGGGTAGCAATGTGTCGCCATCCTTCGCTAATACCTTTTTGCTGCAGGCGGAACAAACAATGTTCTTTGATGATTTTAGTATATCCCAGCACATTTTTTATTATTCAAGGTATATAGACTATATATTTATTTTATGGACTGGCGGCCAAGTGAAATTTGAAGCACTTATTGCACATATCAATAGCAGGGATTCTCCCATCAAGGTTACAGCAGCAAGTGATTTGGTCACGTTAAATTATTTGGATGTGAGGGTGTCCATCAACAATAATAAAATATCAACGGAGGTATTCTATAAACCCACAGATAAGAATACATTATTAAGGCATAACAGTCATCATCCTGGGGCCTTAAAGAAAGGTTTGCCCAAATCACAACTCATCAGGGCGGCAAGAATCACCAGTGATCCCACTAAGTTGAATGGTGCCTTGACAGAAGTAAAATCACGTTTCATAGAGAGGGGGTACGATTGCAAGATACTACAGGACAGTCAACGCAAAGTAGCACAAATGCGAAGGGAGGACCTATTAGTCCAGAAAACTAAGAAAGACACACAGATCCTGCCATTTGTCACAAAATACAACACCACCAGTCCAGTAGTACCCAGGGCCTTACGTGCATTGTGGCCCATTATTACAACTGATAAATCGTTACCCTCATTACATAAGAAAAGACCCATGGTATGTCATACCAGAGGTAAGAGCATCAAAGACTGGATCGTCCACTCTGATATTACAGGTTTTGGGAATCCTGTATCTACTACGTTCCTCTCCAGGTCCCCAGGGTGCTATAAATGTCTGGGATGTGAAACATGCAAATTTATGACCCCTGGTTCTACATTCAAGTCGTGTTCTACAGGTAGATCATATGACATCAGACATATACTTACCTGCACGAGCACTTTCGTAGTATATTTAATTACCTGCCCCTGTGAACTGCAATACGTGGGCAAGACCATTCGCAATGCCCATGAACGGTTTGCACTACATAGATCAGCGGTCAAGATTGCACTATCTGGCAAACCCTCGGAACAACCGGTAGCTCGCCATTATGCTGATCATGGTCATTCTATGAACGATTTGCGGTTCCAGATCATCGACCATTGCCCAAAGAACTTGAGGGGCGGAGACAGAGCTGGCAATCTCTTGAGACTTGAGGCCAGGTGGATGTATAATTTGGCGACTATCAAACGGAGAGGACTTAATGACAAAATGCAATGGAATGTATTTTTAATAATCTAGTCCGAAAGTTATGTGCATAAGTATTTATTTGTAGAATCATACATTCGTGTATACTACATGCGTGGGTGTAGGGCTGAAGGACACTAACTGTTGGTGAGTCTGACTGTTGCAGACACCTCCGTTGTGTACTTTGGGTCCTACACCAACTACAGTTTCCTGATCCAAGTGAACATGCTTCTAGGTTTTAACAAATCTAGTATACTAGACACATATGTTTTTTAATGCATTGCACTAATGGAACTATAATAGACTGATGCTACAGTATATGTTCAATTTCACTTTCGGGCACACGATTACACATGGTCTATATGTTTTTACAGCGCTGGACTATGACCGCCGCGTCCGGATTGCCCGGGGGGGCCCTCGTTTCCATAACTACAACAGCAGCTGCCTGACAGTGCAGCATGTATGCGGAAGGTTGCCAGGGGAACCGGGACGTCCAACGGCGCGACGCCGGATCCTGTGACCAACGCTCGCACATTACGTCACTCACTAGCTGGGAAGGAAGTTCACGTCTTCCCCTGATAGATTGCTGTACCTCCCGCCGGCGGGACTTCTTCACCTATAAAGGTAATCACTTTGTTTTACTACACACTTCTTACTTGTTCACCTTGACAAAGGGGTGTTAGCACCCCGAAATGTTGGATGGTCTTTTTTTGCACTAGAATGGATTAAACACCGTTTGCTTTGAATATCCATGAGTCTGTCCCTGAGTGCCGCTGCATGCTAGGATTTGCTGTATATATATATATATTTATATATATATATATATATATATATACATATATGTATGTATGTATGTATATATATATATATTTAAAAAATGGAGATAAGGGCGCCTTCTAGTGTCTAGATAAATAAATATAGTGTATACCCAATGTGAAAGGAAAAGTGGACACTACTTATCTGGGACACGTATTTCTCTTCGGTCACGAGACCAATATTGGTACATAAAAGAGATAAAGGAAATATGACATAGCGCGTACCGTTTTTATACCATTAATCAGCAAAAATATGGTTGTATATAAAAAACCTTATAGGGATGAACAAATCCCATAATTTAAAATCCACAGCCAGGGATAAAAGGTTTTTACAAATTTTAATACAACACATAAAAACAAATGGTAGAAGTGTGAGCGTACAATATATAAAATTCAGTCAGGCTTATCTGTCCACATGGAAAACTGGTATGTCAAATATTTTTCATATAGACCATACAAATAGTAACAATGCAAACGTACAAGAAATAAATATATATTAGGCTTATCTGTCCTTATAGGAGGTTCAGGTACAGCAGTCCCAACGCGTTTCGTCAATATTCAGACTTCATCATGGGGATAAGGTCAGTGAGCTAGGGAGCTCAATTTATACCTGCAGAGAATGGGAACCTAGCACATGGCCAAGTGATTGATGACATCACTTCCTGTTAGGAAAAATTTCAATATAACCAGTTTTAGCTAATGTATGGGGCTTTAATCGATGGCATGTGTTTAAAGTTGCTGTCTTATTTAAAACTAAAAAGTGCTTATGTGCTTGGTTATATTAAAAAACAGATTATTTGTGCAGGAAGCGCCGTAATGCGTGCTGGAACGCACGCTGGAACGCACACTGTTTCCTGGTGTGCTCCGTCGCGCAACGTCACTTCCGGTATTACGAGCCGCGCTTATGCCTGCTCGTGGACCGCATGCTGGAACGCACACTACTTCCTGGTGTGCTCCGTTACGCGACATCCGGTTTCCCGGACATCACTTCCGCCGGCTCGTGGAGCGCTTTCTGGACCGCATCGTCATCTTGATGACGATGCAAAAACAGCTAGTGGAGCGCACAATAGGGAGATGTAAAAGGAGTTAGATAGAAGGGGAAATATGTACCCTTTATCGCACCCTTATTATAGGGATCTTTAAAAAACGTAAAATTTTTGTACCTTTACCAGTTGTAAATAGATATATAAGTATAAGAACATCAGTTATAATAAAGTGTATAGAAAACCAATAAATGTATGTGAATTGCACCATAAATGTATAAAATGACATAAATGTTTTAAGCACTTAGTGTCATGCTGGAGTCCATAGGCAGGCAGTAAACAGTTAATAGTTCCAAGTTTTTGGATTCTTCAAAGTTCATAAAATTCGTTAAAATTCATGGATAATAAATCTTGAGTCTATAGTGTCCATGGAGGCTGGATGAAGGTCTTGTTATGCCGAGGGGCTAAAATCTGGAAATACTGAAAAATAAATAAATAAAAAATAATAAAAATAAAATAAATAAAGATTGATTGCACAAATAATCTGTTTTTTAATATAACCAAGCACATAAGCACTTTTTAGTTTTAAATAAGACAGCAACTTTAAACACATGCCATCGATAAAAGCCCCATACATTAGCTAAAACTGGTTATATTGAAATTTTTCCTAACAGGAAGTGATGTCATCAATCACTTGGCCATGTGCTAGGTTCCCATTCTCTGCAGGTATAAATTGAGCTCCCTAGCTCACTGACCTTATCCCCATGATGAAGTCTGAATATTGACGAAACGCGTTGGGACTGCTGTACCTGAACCTCCTATAAGGACAGATAAGCCTAATATATATTTATTTCTTGTACGTTTGCATTGTTACTATTTGTATGGTCTATATGAAAAATATTTGACATACCAGTTTTCCATGTGGACAGATAAGCCTGACTGAATTTTATATATTGTACGCTCACACTTCTACCATTTGTTTTTATGTGTTGTATTAAAATTTGTAAAAACCTTTTATCCCTGGCTGTGGATTTTAAATTATGGGATTTGTTCATCCCTATAAGGTTTTTTATATACAACCATATTTTTGCTGATTAATGGTATAAAAACGGTACGCGCTATGTCATATTTCCTTTATCTCTTTTATGTACCAATATTGGTCTCGTGACCGAAGAGAAATACGTGTCCCAGATAAGTAGTGTCCACTTTTCCTTTCACATTGGGTATACACTATATTTATTTATCTAGACACTAGAAGGCGCCCTTATCTCCATTTTTTAAATCTCATTATATGTGTGTGTTCCAAGCATATGTTCTTCTGTTTAAGGTTGCTGCCACTCGTTTTTAAGAGGAGTGTCAATTCATTGAATTAATTTTATATTAATTATAAATTCTCTACCACGTGCTTTGGTAGTGCAATTCCGAGTGTCACCTGGGCGCCTCCGCATCTATTTTGGTTTTGTTATTTATCTGGTTTCTTACGGAAGCAGCCGGTCACACAGCACACCATCATGTTTAGAAATCGAGGTTTAGAAAAAAGAAATAACCTCTGCCAACAGATTTTCAGCGATGAAATTTCAAGCACACCCCACAATATTGTGGATGAGGAAGATATGGACACTCTTTTTTGGGAAACAGAAAGACTTTTGACTAAAGAGATCAAAGCATGGTGGGAGATAAGAGGGTTAGAACAGTATATTGCAGTCAACAGAATCCCAAGAGGGCTGCGACTCATTAAAAGACCCACCTTTGGCCTAGACAAACAGGAATTTTTGAAAAAGTGGGATGAGACATTACATAACTGTTCTTTGGATCTGATGAGATTAATTATCTCTGAAAAAAAGACTACTCTCACCACCATTGAGGAAGACATAAAGAAAAAGGAAGTAATCTTAGCACAACATCAAGATAAAGAAGAATTTAAGGCCAACGATGCAACACTTACCAAGAAAATAGAACATATAGAAGAAGAGGTTATTAAAGGTAAGCAAAAGAAGTACCTCAGAGATAAAGAAGATTACGCACACAATAGAGTGAACAACTGGAGCAGGTTCCAAGAAAGGAACAATTACCGTATCCCGGTCTTTCAAGACCAGAGAACAAAAAGATGGAAGACGACCCCCTTCCAGAGAAAAACTAACCCTGGAAGACGAAAAACCAACATCAGTCATGTTTCTCCATATATGAAAACCATACCAATAAATAATAGATTTTCTGCATTACAACGTTTCGAATCCAACAGTGACTCTGATTTTTTGTCACCGGATCCAGTCATGGACAACCCACCATCAACAAAGAGGACCTTCTTCAGGGAAAGGTTCAAAGCCCAACTTTCCACAAAAAGAAGCTACCCAGAAGAAGAGGCACTAGGGGCAGCGGCAGGACAAAACAACACAAACAAAAAGAGGTACCTACAGTAGATCCAAAGGAGAAAGGAATATTTAACTTGTCCAAACACACACTTAACACAGCAGAAATTTCATTACTAAGTAAAGGTTTAAAATTTGCACCCTCCAATCATATCAATAAATTTGATACTTTCATCGATCTCAACAAATTTGTAAGATCGCTAACACTAAAAAGACACTTTGCAAGGAAAGATTCAGAAGCATTCAGTCCTCAACAGTCCAAATCAGGCCTAAAAAGAAAATCTAAATTTTATCCCTTGGAGTCAAAGGGCAACTATATCAATGTGTTCTACGAACTAGTGAAAAAGGATCTTTGTGAAAAGAACTTTGAGAGAAACAAATCATCCAACCTTAAAAACGCAGAAAAAGAAGCAATAAAACTTCTACAAGAAAATAAGGACATTGTCATAAAGCAGGCGGATAAAGGAGGGGGCCTCGTAATAATGGACAAAGTTGCCTATGTGAAAGAAGCTCTTCGCCTTTTGAACGATGATTCATCCTATAAAAAACTACCAAGTGACCCAACAAATATGTTTGTGGATGAATTGAGAACATTACTAGTACACTACCTGCATAACAACGTACTCGAGAAAGATGAATTTCAATATCTGATGACATCATGTCCGGTTATTCCCATATTCTACTTCTTACCAAAGATCCACAAATCACTTGAAAACCCACCAGGCAGACCTATCATTGCTGGAATAGACTCACTGACTGCACACATGTCAGAGTATATAGATCTTTTTTTACAAAAATATGTGACACAGCTACCATCATACCTTAAAAACACAAGCAATGTTCTGGATATTATATCTGGCATACAGTGGAAGGATTCTTACATCTGGGTCACCATAGATGTCCAAAGCCTATACACTTGCATTGTACACAAGAAAGGGATTGAAGCATGTCGGAGATTTTTGGACCGAGATCCAGACTTATCTACCTCTCATAAGAATGCCATCTGTGATTTCATTAAATTCATCCTTCATCATAACTACTTCAAATTTCAGGATACCTTTTTTCTACAAACATGTGGGACGGCGATGGGGACAATTTTTGCACCCAGTTTCGCAAATCTCCTAATGGGAAGCTGGGAAGAAGACTACATCTATTCCAATAACCCATGCATCAAACAGCTGATCCTATACAAGCGCTATATCGATGACATCCTCATAATCTGGGAAGGTAAAGAGGAAGACTTCAGGATATTTTTTGATCATCTATCAAAGAACGAATACAATTTGAAGTTCACACATCATGTAGACATATCCAAAATTGACTTTCTGGACCTCACCTTGTCAAGCGGTGATCAACAAATCAGCACTTGCAACTATATAAAGAAGCTAGACACGAATAGCTACCTACACTTTAAAAGTTGCCACGCAAAAAATTGGAAAAGTAACATCCCGTATTCTCAATTTCATCGGATCAAACGAAACTGTAGCAATCAAGAGGAATGCGATAGGCAACTAGAACTATATGCAGGAAGATTCAGGGACAGACAGTATCCGGAGAACACCATCCAAAAGGCATTAGACAAAACACGCGGCACTAATATGTCGACTGAACCCAACAAAGACAGCCAAAATAATAAAAAAGAGAACTTTGTCGCCTTTATTACCACGTACAATTGTCAGGAACAAATCATCAAGAACTCATTCAACAAACACTGGAATCTTTTACTACTCGATCCTGTCCTCAAAGAAATCATCCCACCACGCCCGAAGATTGTCTTCAGAAAAAACAGAAACCTAAAAGACATTCTAGCTCCAAGTCTCCTCAGAAAAGAAGAACCAACAAATAGAACAAGTTTGCCAAAATGTAAAGGAAATTACAAATGTGGAAACTGCAACATGTGCAGGTATGTACATCCGGTCAGAAGATCTTTCTCCAACTTTAATAATTCCAAGGAATATTCAATAAAGGATTTTATGAATTGTAATTCAACTATGGTGATATATCTTCTGGAGTGCACCTGCGGCCTAAAATATGTGGGTAAAACCAAACGAGTCCTTAAAATTCGACTACAGGAACATGTTCGTAACATAAAAAATAAAGTTGAAAAACCACGCCGTGTCAAAACACTTCAAAGAAAAACATAATTCAAATCCAGAGGACCTGACATTTAAGGCCATTGAACAAGTAAAATCGGGTGAAAGAGGAGGAGACATACTGAATAAACTGTCCAGAAGAGAGATGTTCTGGATTTTCGAGCTTCAAACAATGGCACCTTTGGGATTCAATGAGTCTTTTGAAATCGCTCCTTTTTTATAAGAACGTTTACACAGATATTTATATCCCTTTTTTATATAAAATATTTTTATAAAGTATCTATACTTTTTACTAATCATCTCTCTCACATAAGCACTTTAATCACCACTTCTTGCTCACAAACCTAATACCTTATAATATAAGGCACATTGGTCCATTATATTAATAAACTAATATATTAAAAAAGATTCTTTCATTATCCTGTTTTATATTTCACGAATACTTGTGCATGGGTCTACACGAATTAATATAGCACTCTACCACTTCACGTGTTTGAGTAAGGTTATACAGACAGATGCGATAATGATCACACTGTCATTACTCCTTTTTTATCAATCTTTATTTATTTTATTTTTATTATTTTTTATTTATTTATTTTTCAGTATTTCCAGATTTTAGCCCCTCGGCATAACAAGACCTTCATCCAGCCTCCATGGACACTATAGACTCAAGATTTATTATCCATGAATTTTAACGAATTTTATGAACTTTGAAGAATCCAAAAACTGGGAACTATTAACTGTTTACTGCCTGCCTATGGACTCCAGCATGACACTAAGTGTTTAAAACATTTATGTCATTTTATACATTTATGGTGCAATTCACATACATTTATTGGTTTTCTATACACTTTATTATAACTGATGTTCTTATACTTATATATCTATTTACAACTGGTAAAGGTACAAAAATTTTACGTTTTTTAAAGATCCCTATAATAAGGGTGCGATAAAGGGTACATATTTCCCCTTCTATCTAACTCCTTTTACATCTCCCTATTGTGCGCTCCACTAGCTGTTTTTGCATCGTCATCAAGATGACGATGCGGTCCAGAAAGCGCTCCACGAGCCGGCGGAAGTGATGTCCGGGAAACCGGATGTCGCGTAACGGAGCACACCAGGAAGTAGTGTGCGTTCCAGCATGCGGTCCACGAGCAGGCATAAGCGCGGCTCGTAATACCGGAAGTGACGTTGCGCGACGGAGCACACCAGGAAACAGTGTGCGTTCCAGCGTGCGTTCCAGCACGCATTACGGCGCTTCCTGCACAAATAATCTGTTTTTTAATATAACCAAGCACATAAGCACTTTTTAGTTTTAAATAAGACAGCAACTTTAAACACATGCCATCGATTAAAGCCCCATACATTAGCTAAAACTGGTTATATTGAAATTTTTCCTAACAGGAAGTGATGTCATCAATCACTTGGCCATGTGCTAGGTTCCCATTCTCTGCAGGTATAAATTGAGCTCCCTAGCTCACTGACCTTATCCCCATGATGAAGTCTGAATATTGACGAAACGCGTTGGGACTGCTGTACCTGAACCTCCTATAAGGACAGATAAGCCTAATATATATTTATTTCTTGTACGTTTGCATTGTTACTATTTGTATGGTCTATATGAAAAATATTTGACATACCAGTTTTCCATGTGGACAGATAAGCCTGACTGAATTTTATATATTGTACGCTCACACTTCTACCATTTGTTTTTATGTGTTGTATTAAAATTTGTAAAAACCTT
The DNA here is from genome assembly GCF_028390025.1 of Pseudophryne corroboree. Classification (NCBI taxonomy): domain Eukaryota; kingdom Metazoa; phylum Chordata; class Amphibia; order Anura; family Myobatrachidae; genus Pseudophryne; species Pseudophryne corroboree. Next base: position 684,802,089 of record NC_086447.1, on the reverse strand, counting down.
TTACCCCTGGCTGTGGATTTTAAATTATGGGATTTGTTCATCCCTATAAGGTTTTTTATATACAACCATATTTTTGCTGATTAATGGTATAAAAACGGTACGCGCTATGTCATATTTCCTTTATCTCTTTTATGTACCAATATTGGTCTCGTGACCGAAGAGAAATACGTGTCCCAGATAAGTAGTGTCCACTTTTCCTTTCACATTGGGTATACACTATATTTATTTATCTAGACACTAGAAGGCGCCCTTATCTCTATTTTTTAAATCTCATTATATGTGTGTGTTCCAAGCACATGTTCTTCTGTTTAAGGTTGCTGCCACTCGTTTTTAAGAGGAGTGTCAATTCATTGAATTAATTTTATATTAATTATAAATTCTCTACCACGTGCTTTGGTAGTGCAATTCCGAGTGTCACCTGGGCGCCTCCGCATCTATTTTGTTTGTTTTTTATATATATATATATATATATATATATATATATAAATACATTTATTATTTAATATAAGGGATTGCCACACAGGTGTATATATATATATATATATATATATATATATATATACACACACACACACATATACAATATATATTCAGCGGCACTCAGGGATGCAAAATACAGTATGACATAACAGGGTAGAGATACACATACATATGAGATCCATTCAGGTTTAGGATGTTGATGTGTCCTAGATTTAGGATGGGGAGAGGGGGTTGATTATGTGGATGCAATGGGGGCACTGTGCTGGAGAGGATCTGGGGAGGGGTACCGGCTCAGGGCCAGGAAAATGGATACCTAGCAACAGTGCCGTAACTAGACATTTTAGCACTGTGTGCAAGAAACGGCATCGGCGCCCCCCCCCCTTTTATGTAAAATATGGGCAGTGTGCGCCGTAGGAAAAAATATAGGGGTGTGGCTTTATGGGGAAGGGGTGTGGCCACAAAATAATACCAATTCATATTACGGTGCAGAGTAGTCTCCATTATTCAAATTATGCCACGCAGTAGCACCACTACACCAGGTAAGAGCCCCTTTTACACATTACGGCGGACAGATTCCCCTTCTTACACATTATGGCAGAGAGCATCCCCTTTTTACACATTATGGCAGACAGTCCACCTTTTACACATTACGGCAGACAGCATCCCCTTTTTCTCTAACGTCCTAGTGGATGCTGGGCACTCCGTAAGGACCATGGGGAATAGCGGGCTCCGAAGGAGGCTGGGCACTCTAGAAAGATTTAGGACTACCTGGTGTGCACTGGCTCCTCCCACTATGACCCTCCTCCAAGCCTCAGTTAGATTTCGTGCCCGGCCGAGGTTGGATGCACACTAGGGGCTCTCCTGAGCCCTTAGAAAGAAAGTATAGTTTTAGGTTTTTTATTTTCAGTGAGACCTGCTGGCAACAGGCTCACTGCAGCGAGGGACTAAGGGGAGAAGAAGCGAACTCACCTGCTTGCAGCCGGATTGGGCTTCTTAGGCTACTGGACACCATTAGCTCCAGAGGGATCGACCGCAGGCCCAGTCCTTGGTGTTCGGTCCCGGAGCCGCGCCGCCGTCCCCCTTACAGAGCCAGAAGCAAGAAGAGGTCCGGAAAAACGGCGGCAGAAGACATCAGTCTTCACCAAGGTAGCGCACAGCACTGCAGCTGTGCGCCATTGCTCCTCATGCACACTTCACACTCCGGTCACTGAGGGTGCAGGGCGCTTGGGGGGGGCGCCCTGAGCTGCAATAAAAACACCTTGGCTGGCAAAAATACCACAATATATAGCCCTAGAGGCTATATATGTGGTAAATTCCCCTGCCAGAATCCAGAAAAAAGCGGGAGAATAGGCCGCGGAAAAGGGGCGGAGCTATCTCCCTCAGACACACTGGCGCCATTTCTCCTTCACAGATCCGCTGGAAGGAAGCTCCCTTGCTCTCCCCTGCAGTCTACACTTCAGAACAGGGTAAAAACAGAGAGGGGGGGCACTAAATTTGGGCGCATTACATATATAAAATATAAAAAGCAGCTATAGGGGACATAACTCAGTTAGTCCCTGCATTATATAGCGCTCTGGTGTGTGCTGGCATACTCTCACTCTGTCCCCCCAAAGGGCTTTTGTGGGTCCTGTCCTCATTCGGAGCATTCCTTGTGTGTGTGCGGTGTGTCGGTACGGCTGTGTCGACATGTTTGATGAGGATAATGATGTGGAGGCGGAGCAGATGCCTTTAGAAGGGATGTCACCCCCTGCGGGGCAGACACCTGAGTGGATGAGCTTATGGAAAGTAATGAGTGCACGTATAGACTCCCTATATAAGAAAATCGACGACATGCCAAATGTGGGACAGCCGACTTCTCAGCTCGTGCCTGCCCAGGCGTCGCATGGGTCGTCAGGGGCATTAAAACGCCCGCTACCACAAGCAGACCCAGATGTCGACACTGATACTGACGCCAGTGTCGACGACGATGAGTCTAACCTGATGCCCACTAAGGCCATTCACTGTATGATTGAGGCAATGAAAGAGGTGTTAAACATTTCTGATATAACTACTGGTACCACTAAAAAGGGTATTATGTTTGGAGAGAAAAAACTACCCGTAGTTTTTCCCCCATCAGATGAATTAAATGAAGTGTGTGAAGAAGCGTGGGCTTTCCCTGATAAAAAATTGGTAATTCCTAAGAAGGTACTAATGGCGTTCCCTTTCCCGCCAGAGGATAGGTCACGTTGGGAAACACCCCCTAGAGTGGATAAAGCGCTCACACGTTTGTCTAAAAAAGTGGCACTACCGTCTCAGGATACGGCCGCCCTCAAGGAACCTGCTGATAGAAAGCAGGAGGCAATACTGAAGTCTGTATATACACACACAGGCATTATACTTAGGCCAGCTATTGCGTCAGCTTGGATGTGCAGTGCTGCCGCTGCTTGGTCAGATAAACTGTCAGAAAATATTGACACATTAGACAGAGACACGATCCTGTTAACCATAGACCATATAAAAGATTCAGTCTTATATATGAGAGATGCACAGAGGGAAATCTGCCGACTGGCATCTAAAGTAAGTGCATTGTCCATTTCTGCTAGGAGAGGCTTATGGACTCGCCAGTGGACAGGAGATGCAGATTCTAAAAAGCACATGGAAGTGTTGCCTTATAAGGGTGAGGAATTATTTGGGGATGGTCTCTCGGACCTAGTTTCCACAGCAACGTCTGGGAAGTCAGCATTTTTACCCCATGTCCCCTCACAGCCTAAGAAGGCGCCGTTTTATCAGGTTCAGTCCTTTCGGACCCAGAAAAACTGGCGTGGAAAAGGCGGGTCTTTTCTGTCTAGAGGCAGAGGTAGGGGAAAAAGGCTGCAACAAACAGCAGGTTCCCAGGAGCAAAAGTCCTCCCCCGCTTCTTCTTCCAAGTCCGCCGCATGACGGTGGGGCTCCACAGGCGGAGCCAGGTACGGTGGGGGGTCGCCTCAAAAATTTCAGCGATCAGTGGGTTCGCTCACAGGTGGATCCCTGGATCCTGCAAATAGTATCTCAGGGGTACAAGCTGGAATTCGAGGCGTCCCCACCCCACCGGTTCCTAAAATCTGCCTTGCCAATTGCTCCCTCAGACAGGGAGGCGGTGCTAACGGCAATTCACAAGCTGTATTCTCAGCAGGTGATAATCAAGGTACCCCTACTTCAACAAGGCCGGGGTTATTATTCCACACTATTTGTGGTACCGAAACCGGACGGTTCGGTGAGACCCATTCTAAATTTGAAATCCTTGAACACATACATAAAGAAATTCAAGTTCAAGATGGAATCGCTCAGGGCGGTTATTGCAAGCCTGGACGAGGGGGATTACATGGTATCCCTGGACATCAAGGATGCTTACTTGCATGTCCCCATTTACCATCCTCACCAGGAGTACCTCAGATTTGTGGTACAGGATTGCCATTACCAATTCCAGACGCTGCCGTTTGGACTGTCCACGGCACCGAGGGTATTTACCAAGGTTATGGCGGAAATGATGATACTCCTTCGAAGAAAGGGAGTTTTAATTATCCCGTACTTGGACGATCTCCTAATAAAAGCGAGGTCCAAGGAACAGTTGTTGGTGGGAGTAGCACTATCTCAGGAGGTGCTGCACCAGCACGGCTGGATTCTGAATATCCCAAAGTCACAGCTGGTTCCGACGACACGGCTACTGTTCCTGGGTATGATTCTGGATACAGTCCAGAAAAAGGTGTTTCTCCCGGAGGAGAAAGCCAGGGAGTTGTCATCTCTAGTCAGAGACCTCCTGAAACCAAAACAGGTATCAGTGCATCACTGCACGCGGGTCCTGGGAAAGATGGTGGCTTCTTACGAAGCAATTCCCTTCGGCAGGTTCCATGCCAGAATCTTTCAGTGGGACCTGTTGGACCAGTGGTCCGGATCGCATCTTCAGATGCATCGCTTGATAACCCTGTCTCCAAGAACCAGGGTGTCGCTACTGTGGTGGCTGCAGAGTGCCCATCTTCTAGAGGGCCGCAGGTTCGGCATACAGGACTGGGTCCTGGTGACCACGGATGCCAGCCTTCGAGGCTGGGGGGCAGTCACACAGGGAAGAAACTTCCAAGGACTATGGTCGAGTCAGGAGACTTCCCTTCACATAAATATTCTGGAATTAAGGGCCATCTACAATGCCCTAAGTCAAGCAAAATCCCTGCTCCTACACCAGCCGGTGCTGATCCAGTCAGACAACATCACGGCAGTCGCCCATGTAAATCGACAGGGCGGCACAAGAAGCAGGATGGCGATGGCGGAAGCCACAAGAATTCTCCGATGGGCGGAGAATCATGTACTAGCACTGTCAGCAGTGTTCATTCCGGGAGTGGACAACTGGGAAGCAGACTTCTTCTTCAGCAGACACGACCTACACCCGGGAGAGTGGGGACTTCATCCAGAAGTCTTCCAGATGCTGGTAAACCGTTGGGAAAAACCACAGGTGGACATGATGGCGTCCCGCCTCAACAAAAAGTTAAAAAGATATTGCGCCAGGTCAAGGGACCCTCAGGCGATAGCTGTGGACGCTCTAGTGACACCGTGGGTGTACCAGTCGGTTTATGTGTTCCCTCCTCTGCCTCTCATACCAAAGGTATTGAGAATTATAAGAAAGCGAGGAGTAAACACCATTCTCGTGGTTCCGGATTGGCCAAGACGAGCGTGGTACCCGGAACTTCAAGAGATGCTCTCAGAGGACCCGTGGCCTCTACCGCTCAGACAGGACCTGCTACAACAGGGGCCCTATCTGTTCCAAGACTTACCGCGGCTGCGTTTGACGGCATGGCGGTTGAACTCCGGATCCTAAAGGAAAAGGGTATTCCGGAAGAAGTCATTCCTACGCTTATTAAGGCCAGGAAAGATGTTACGGCAAAGCATTATCACCGCATATGGCGGAAATATGTTGCATGGTGCGAGGCCAAAAAGGCCCCAACAGAGGAATTTCAACTAGGTCGATTTCTGCATTTCCTGCAAGCAGGAGTGAATATGGGCCTAAAACTAGGCTCCATTAAAGTACAGATCTCGGCTCTGTCGATTTTCTTTCAAAAAGAACTAGCTTCAGTACCTGAAGTTCAGACATTTGTGAAAGGAGTGCTGCATATTCAGCCCCCATTTGTGCCTCCTGTGGCACCTTGGGATCTCAACGTGATGTTAAGTTTCTTAAAATCACATTGGTTTGAGCCACTAAAAACCGTGGATCTGAAATATCTCACGTGGAAAGTGGTCATGTTATTGGCCTTGGCTTCAGCCAGGCGAGTGTCAGAATTGGCGGCTTTATCATGTAAAAGCCCTTATCTGATTTTTCATATGGATAGGGCAGAATTGAGGACTCGTCCCCAGTTTCTCCCTAAGGTGGTGTCAGCGTTTCACCTGAACCTGCCTATTGTGGTGCCTGCGGCTACTAAGGACTTGGAGGACTCCAAGTTGCTAGACGTTGTCAGGGCCCTGAAAATATATGTTTCCAGGACGGCTGGAGTCAGAAAATCTGACTCGCTGTTTATCCTGTATGCACCCAACAAGCTGGGTGCTCCTGCTTCTAAGCAGTCTATTGCTCGCTGGATTTGTAGTACAATACAGCTTGCACATTCTGTGGCAGGCATGCCACAGCCAAAATCTGTAAATGCCCATTCCACAAGGAAGGTGGGCTCATCTTGGGCGGCTGCCCGAGGGGTCTCGGCTTTACAACTTTGCCGAGCAGCTACTTGGTCAGGGGCAAACACGTTTGCAAAATTCTACAAATTTGATACCCTGGCTGAGGAGGACCTGGAGTTCTCTCATTCGGTGCTACAGAGTCATCCGCACTCTCCCGCCCGTTTGGGAGCTTTGGTATAATCCCCATGGTCCTTACGGAGTTCCCAGCATCCACTAGGACGTTAGAGAAAATAAGAATTTACTCACCGGTAATTCTATTTCTCGTAGTCCGTAGTGGATGCTGGGCACCCATCCCAAGTGCGGATTGTCTGCAATACTTGTAAATAGTTATTGTTAACTAAAGGGTTATTGTTGAGCCATCTGTTGAGAGGCTCAGTTGTTTTCATACTGTCAAACTGGATATAGTATCACGAGTTGTACGGTGTGATTGGTGTGGCTGGTAAGAGTCTTACCCGGGATTCTAAATCCTTCCTTATTATGTCTGCTCGTCCGGGCATGGTGTCCTAACTGAGGCTTGGAGGAGGGTCATAGTGGGAGGAGCCAGTGCACACCAGGTAGTCCTAAATCTTTCTAGAGTGCCCAGCCTCCTTCGGAGCCCGCTATTCCCCATGGTCCTTACGGAGTGCCCAGCATCCACTACGGACTACGAGAAATAGAATTACCGGTGAGTAAATTCTTATTTTACACATTACGGCAGACAGAGTCCTCTTTTTTACAAATTACGGCAGACAGTCCTCCGTTTTACACATTACGGCAGACAGCATCCCCTTTTTACACATTACGGCAGACAGTGTCCCCTTTTTTACACATTACAGCAGACAGAGTCCCCCTTTATTTTACACATTACAGCAGATAGTCCCCCTTTTTACACATTACGGCAGCCAGTCCCCCTTTTTACACATTACAGCAGACAGAGTGCCCCTTTTTACACATTATGGCAACCAGTCCCCCTTTTTACAAATTATGGCAGCCAGTCCTCCTTTTTACACATTACGGCAGACAGAATAGATAGATAGATAGATAGATAGATAGATAGATAGATAGATAGATAGACAGACAGACAGACAGAAAGAATAGATGATACTTACAGTCTCTCTGCTGGCTCAGGGAGTCAGGCTCCTCGGTGCAGGCAGTCAGGCAGTTCCCGGGCAGGGGAGAAGGAGGAGGGAGCCGCAGCAGCGCAATGTAATTGGTGGCGGCGCTGCTGCTGCAGCTGTCCGTCTCCATCCACATAGGCTGGCCGCCGCCGCTGTGATGAGGGAAGCACATCCCAGCATTCACAGTGGCGGCGGCCAGCCTATATGGAAGGAGAGGGACAGCTGCAGCAGCACCGCCACAAATTACATTGTGCTGCTGCAGCTCCCGAGTCCCTCTCCCTCCTCCTCCTTCTCCCCGTGTCTGCATCCCTGCGCTCTGCTGCTCCTTTCCTCTTCATCGGCGCGAAACACACAGCGATAGGCGGCATGTAATGAGTCAGTTTGACTCATTACATGCCGCTAGCTTTGGGCCCCTTGACAGCGGTGGGTCCCAGTGCAAGGTACCGCTTGCACTGGTGGTAGTTCCGACACTGATCCTTAGGATATATATATATATTTTTTTTTTTAACTGTTTAGATTTCTGTTTAATAAATTGTATGTATTTTATATGTCACAGGGATTAAAGCCTTTATAACTTTTCTGCGTGCACACCTTTGTGATGTTACTTTTTTATTTACATTTTATTTAGTTTTTACAAATTATTAGGTGACTATGATAATATTAACAGCGACATCCCTGTGCATATAGGCAATGTATGATTTGTGGTATTTTGCACTTGTATACTATACTATTTATACATAACTTTCATGTAAAGTGATTTTTGACAAACATTATAGGCAGCTGCATAGAGCCAGTGGACCCCAGGGGGTTGCCTCTCAACTGCCTGAGGTAAGGAAACAAAGTTGTCAGAATATAACCTAACCCTAGTTTCTTCTTCTGCTGTACAGGCCACATACGAATGTCTGGTTGGATTGGGGGGCCAAATCTTCTGCTGATGGAGCCAAAAGCAGATAGAGAGAACAGTACCTCCAGAAAAAGGGCGTGGTATGGACAGAGCAGTGCTTGCAAATGCCACTACATGAACACCACGTTCCCAGATTGAAGACGCTGATCTCTACAGATTCAGCAGGTAATGCTACCTGCAGCAAAATGAGATCTGCCACAGTGAGGGGGGGCATTGATGTAGAGTGGGGAGGAGATCTGTGTGAGGGGCAGGGGTTAAAATGAGGTGAATGGGGTGGAACTGAGCTCCATGACCTGTAATGGTAATTGGAACTCAGCCCTCCACAGAAATTCTACAAGAAAAGCCTACCCCGACACTCACATTAATAGATATTGCATGCGTGCTAGTGTCACTAACAAGCTGCAGCCACCTCTACCTTCCTCAGGTCCTGGCGGCTCCATGGTCATCCTCCACCTGTGGCCCACCACTCCTGGTACTAACACATGCTGTGTCTGAAGAGGAGCAGGCTCTGTGCATGCTAAAGACAAGATGAAAGGGGGCTAGAGGGACACAGGCAGGGAAGCTGCTGGAGAGACACAGGGCATGGAGCTTTTGGAGGAACACAGGGGATGAGCTGCTGGGGTCACAGAGGCAGAGATGTGTGTCTGAGGCACTACTGTGGGCATTATGTGTATAAGAGGCACTACTATTGTGGGCATTATGTATATAAGTGGCATTAATGTATGTATTATGTGCAACGGCCACTAATATTGTGGGCATTACGTGTAAGGGGCACTACTACTGTGTGCTTTATGTGTATAAGCGGCACTACTACTGTGGGCATTATGTGTAAGGGGCACAACTTTTGTGGGAATTGTTTATAAGGGGCACTACTGTGAGCATTGTGTATCAAGGACACTAATGTTTGGCATAACATGTATAAGGGGTACCACTATGTAGCATAATGTGAATAAGGGACACTACTAAGTGATGCAACGGTAATAAGGGTCACTACTGAGTCACGATACATGAATAAGAGGCACTACTGAGTGACGTAATGTGAATAAGGGGCATTAGCACGTGATGTAATATGAATGAGGGGCACTACATGCAGTGTAATGCGAATAAGATTGTGCTACTTTGTGGCATAATTTGAATAGGGGGTACTATTGTGTGACATGCCCATTCTTTGTGAGACCACTGCCTCTTTATAAAGTATAGGAGGTAGGGCACAAATTTATAATTTTCAGGGGAGTGTCGAAAACCTTAGCACTGGCCTTGGCTCCACCTAATAGGAAGGGAAGGGGGAAGGTGGCGGGGGAAATAAGTTCCACCACCTCCCCAGGACCACTTTAAGCCCTGGTGAGAGGGTTTTTTTGTTAGGGTGAAGTGCTGTGTGTGTTTGAGGGAAGGGAAGCTGGATGAGCCGTGTGGGGAGATCTGAATGAGGTTGGAGATCTGTGTGAGGGTGGAGTGCTATGTGTGTTTGAGGGGGGAGCTGTATGTGGGGAGTCTGTGAAAGAAGGGGAGAGCTATGTGGGGGGGGATCTGCGTAAGGGGGGTGATATGTGGGTGGGCTATTTGAGGAAAGAGCTGTTTGGGGGGATCTGAATGAATGGGGAGAGCTGTGTGTGGGGTTCTATGTGGGGGGTGATATCAGTTGGGGAGATGTATTTTAGTGGCACAGATTGTGCCGCTATAGCTCTTCCTGCTTCGCTTCATTACCAATGCAAAGCAGAAAGCTACACCGATAAGATATATTAATATATCCGGCAATCTCCGCTACAGTGCACAAGCATCAGCTTAGTGCTGATGCGCTGTCTCTCTCCCAGCCGGCTCCCTGGGCATGTGGGAGATCTCATTGCTATCTCGAAATCTCACGTGCAGCTGCCACAGCCAGGGACAGAACTGTAACCCCCGGGACCAATATTGGGAATGCTTCGCATTCAGGGTATTGGTAAATTTGGCAGCATAGAAACCTATGGGGAATGTGGCTGCGGGTGGCAATGGAGGGATTGTGTTCCCTCCTACTGTACATACATTCAGGAGATAACTTATATTTGGTGCTAACCAGTGACGTGCGGTGGGGTGAGGCAGAGCCTTTCCTGTCATACTAATGTTTATGCCAGAGTTTTGACTGTATAAAGTATGTGAAATATACAAAGAATATGTTTGAAATATCATCTTTGTATTATTCTAATCATTTTTATAGTCAATTCTCTGGAGTAAAGTCTATGGCAGGTGAGGCAGTGCCTCACCTGCTTATCTTTTCTGCACATCTCTGATCAAAACTCACCAAATTTCCAGGAGTTTATACCTCTGCACCTGTATAATGCCCACATGTACCCTTTGACTCAAATATTGCATGTAAATCTGGCTCTGGTGCTCGCCAGTGCCTCCTAAGCCATTTAGCTCACTGCATGTCCCTGATGCTAACCCCCTGAAAACTGGTGATAAATGGGCCTCCTAGCCTCTTCCACCTCTGATGGGGGGCGTCTTATCCTCTACCCTTTCTGTGAAGTACTGTAATGTTTCCTTACATTTTCTTTAAATCTACCTCTCTAAAGTTTCCTTCTTCTTACAATCTTATATAAGACATCTGGGATATACCTGGTGTGTAGAGAAAAATAGTTACCATTAGTCACGAAAACAAATAATAAAAAATATATATACTGTATTATTGTGAGGCTTCAGTACAGAAAATAATTTGGACCTTTTTTAGTTACAGTATATTTTTATTATTATTATTATTATTATTATTATTATTATTATTATTCTTATTAGTATTACTACAGTTTATGCAACCTTTGTTTTAGTTTTTATTTGTTATTGTTTTTTTCTCTTTTTTCCATGTTGCTGTGTCGTATCATATTTGAACAAAACCCTATTCAGCTGATTGCCCAAAACACAATGGGAATAAGTGTGCTTCCTCCAGCGCCGTAACTACCTATGTGCCAGGTGTGCCTGGTACGCAGCGCAGTTACACTGAGGGCGCACGGCCAGCGGCATGTAATGAGTCAAATTGACTTATTACATGCCGCCTCTGCTGGGTGCAGTGCGCCGCGCTGGAGGGAGAGCAGCATCGGAGGCAGAGAAGGAGGAGGGAGGGGGACTTGACCCGCAGCAGCGCTATGTCATTGGTAGCGGCGCCGCTGCAGCACTCCCCTCTCCTTCTGTATTGGCTGCCCAGCACTGCTGTGAATGCTGGGATGCGGTTCCCACATCCCAGCATTCTCAGCAGCGGGCAGCCAATGTGGAAGGAGAGGGGAGTGCTGCAGCGGCGCCGCTACCAATGACATAGCGCTGCTGCGGCTCAAGTCCCCCTCCCTCCTCCTCCTTCTCCTCTGCGGCTGCCCGGGATCTCTGCCAGCACGAGGAGCCTGACTGTCAGCGGGAGAGATGGTACGTATATCTCTCTCTCTCTCTCTCTCTCTCTCTCTCTCTCTCGTCTGTCTGCCGCAATGTGTAAAAAGGGGGACTGGCTGCCGTAATGTGTAAAAAGGGGGACACTGTCTGCCATAATGTGTACAAAAAGGGGACGCTGTCCGCTGTAATGTGTAATAAGGGGGACGCTGTCTGCCGTAATGTGTAATAAGGGGGACTGTCTGCCGTAATGTGTAAAACGGGGGACGCTGTCTGCTGTAATGTGTAATAAGGGGGACGCTGTCTGCCGTAATGTGTAAAAAAGGGACGCTGTCTGCTGTAATGTGTAATAAGGGGGACGCTGTCTGCCATAATGTGTAAAAAGGGGACGCTGTCTGCCGTAATGTGTAAAAAGGAGACGCTGTCTGCCGTAATGTGTACAAACAGGGGACGCTGTCTGCCGTAATGTGTAATAAGGGGGACTGTCTGCCGTAATGTGTAAAATGGGGGATGCTGTCTGCCGTAATGTGTAATGAGGGGGACGCTCTCTGCCGTAATGTGTAAAAAGGGGACGCTGTCTGCCGTAATGTGTAAAAAGGGTACGCTGTCTGCCGTAATGTGTACAAAGGGGGACGCTGTCTGCCGTAATGTGTAAAAAGGGGGACGCTGTCTGCCGTAATGTGTAAAAAGGCACGCCGTCTGCCGTAATGTGTAAAAAGGGGCTCTACCTGGTGTAGTGGCGTTACTGGGCAGCGTAATTTGAATAATGGAGACTATTATGCATCGCAGTATGAATCGGCATTATTTTGTGGCCACGCCCCTTCCCCATGAAGCCACTCCCCTATATATTTTTTGCACGCCTGCGACGCGCACTGCTCCTATCTTGCATGGGGGGCGCCAATGCCGTTTCTTGCACACAGCGCTAAAATACCTAGTTACGGCACTGGCTTCATCCAGCAACACTACAAATTGGGCTTCCTAATATTCAGATTTGCTTGTCATTGCTCTTGTGCAGATTGCAGTTTTGTTCGGCTGTTCTTTCTTTGTACATGCACAGTAGACAAGACCAAAAGAAGTTAGATGCAGAGAGTGTATACATGTAAAAAGAAGTTGGAGGGGACAAAAATCAATTACACCATATAAAAGGGAGGCCACAAAATAAAAGTGTATACAAAGTGTAAGGGCACAAAAGCAGTAAAGTTATATAAATCAGTAGGGGGGCACAAAAATAATAAATCTAAATAAATGAGGAGATGGTGCAAAATCAATTAAGCCAAAAAATGTGGGAGCACAAAATCAATCAAATAAAAATTATAACTACAATGTTAACGCTCCCTTACATTTTAGAATGGCCCGCTCAAAATAATAGCTAATAATATTTCGGATTTACAGGCATACTTGCCTACTCTCCTGTAACTGCTGGAAAGATCCCAAAAACCAGGTGGCCCTCCTGGCCACCCGGAAAAGTAGGCAAGTGTTCCGTAACCTGGCAACCCCCAGCACTTGCACCGGTGATGACGCAATTTGCGCTGGATCGCGTCATAGTAGTTATGCCCCCACTGCGCAATGCCTGTTATCTTGGTGTTGTATAGCAGGGTCGTAGCCATGATGACGTGATCGTGGAAACCACACCCGAGATACAGCCTCCTTTGAGTTGCTGCACCCTGCCCCCTGTGACTCGTCATGCCCCCGCACTGCTCCATGCTGTGCCAACCTGGGAGGGAACAGCTAGAAAGTCGCCAACTAAATTTACAGGATCAAGAACTTTAGATTGTGGGTCTGATGATGACAATAAGGAAGGGAATTTTCTAAAATGTGACAGGGGACCAAAGGGAGAATGAAAAGACAACCTGCAGGCACAGTCTGGTAAGTGTGAATAACAGAAGCTAAGCTTTAGCATATACTGCACTTTCTGCACCTGCCCTCAGCACTTATTGGAATTACAATTAAATGAAATGTGTTCTCTCTCTATATATTTTCGCTTGAATATAGCTGAATAATTAGCCTGTTAAATAACTATGTGTATCCCAGAACTGTTTTTGAGACTATATTAAGTAGCGATGATATTGCTTCAGCTTGTTCCTATCAAACAGAAAACACCGGCGAGACATAATTGTTAACAGTAAACCAACTCAATAGAATTCACCATATTTGTATAGTCTTAATGCTTAGAAACTGTACAGAAATGACAAAAACTAAAATAATAAAAATGATAAAAATAAACTAGATGCGCCCATTACCTTAGCAGCGAAAGTTCTAAAACAGCAAAGTCGTCATTTCTGTGCAGTTGTGGATGACTGAAAATACATCATTACACAGCCATTTCTTTGCACCAAACGGTTATTTTAAAATATTTGAAATACAACTGCTGCCCCAGAGCTATTTATGATTTACATAACATTTTTTATGCCCTGATTTGACTATTTGCCCACATTAAACATGTCTGTGGTCTATTTAGCAGGTTATTCTGTAGTTAAACCTTTAACAATTTGCAAGCACAGTATTGCAGCAGCCCCAGTCCATGCCCAGAGGAAGCAAAGTACTATAGCAAAAGAACAAAAAATGAGAACAATGACACTTTACCTCCCGTGGTGACAAAGCTGTGAACACCACAGATGTTCCACTACCAAACATTTTAAAATAGAATCTCTTTTATGGTATTAGTGAGCAATCCTTTCAAGCCTGGATAGCTTCCTGTGGCTGAGCACAATTAAAAAATGATCAGTGGTTTGAAAACATCTGTGGGCATTAACTAAGTTTTAGTAACAATTATTTTTTACTCTATAAAAATGGCTTAAGACTTGACATGGAAATATATAATAGTTTCATTATCTCAAGCATCAAACTGAAATGAGTAACTTAGCTCAGCCTTTATACCAAGCATTTATGTTACAGACTGGAAAAGAATGTGCTCTAGAATTGATATTATTATGCACATTTATTTATATAGCAGCTTGATACTCTGCAGTGCTTTTACATTGGGAACAAGGCCAGTAAAACTATAAGACTGGGTATTAACAGACAGATAGATAAAGGTGCTGTTAACAAGCTTATAATCTTTTGGACAATAGTACTTTGATACATGAGGTTGATGCCACATAATGCATATTAGCCCAGCGAGATAGCAATGAAAGAAATGCTTAGTGGGGCTGTGGGATCCAATCACACCGCAATGTTGGTTTTGGGGGACAGAGCTTCTTTGGGAATGAAAGGAGAATACTGTCATTTTTCCATGCACAGGGGTCGTAATCAATCAGGTAGCCTAGGAAGGTGAAGAAGATAAATAAGCTTGGCACAATAGCAATGATCATATCATTAACCATCTTAATCAGTGGAGTCTACATGGGGTGTTGGTTCTTCGAATGCTAGTATGTCCTAGCAACAATTATAATTGGGAATATCAGGGCTTGCTGGAATCTGTAGTGTGTCAGTTAAAAAACAAATGTAATCTAATATTTGTTGGAAATATGTGTTTACAGTGACTGAACTAGTGGTGTGGTTTATTGATAAGTGAAGGCAGAGCTGTACTCATTGTTACACTGGCTAAGGCATTAAGCAGAGCTTGTAGTGGAGCAGGGTTCTGAAAGCTCACTAGCCAGGGACTCTGGATACGGGTAGCTGTGCAGTGTGCTGGAACAGCAGTATCGCAGGTAAACGAAGCAGGTCTCTTGGAGCTAAGGTGGAGACATCTGTCTCCCACTGTGTCAGTCTACACCGTAACAAGATGGTGTTGTGCACGTGCAGTAATAACTTCAGTGGCCATCTTGTTAAGGGAATGAAGCATAATCCCTGGGGGAGCCATATAGGAAAATGTGCAGTAGCGCTCTCCCTTTCTAACATAACATTAAACCAAGTATTACCCTACACCTACTGGGGTGTGGGAAAAGCCATAGTAATATAAGCACGGTGCTTATCTTCCAGTGTGAAGCTAGGTGCAGTAGTCATTCGGTATAATATAATTTATGTTATCCTGGACAACTGTTCCCTTTCACCTACTTATGAATACAATACCCCAAACATCTTACTAGACAGTTTCCATCTGAGATACTGATAACAGGAACATATATTTATTATAATCAGCCAGCCTAAAGGCTGTGTACACTACCCACTCACTATGTCTATCATACTAGGTCAAAGGTGAAAGACAGCTGTGGAGCTTAACGTGAGACTATAGTTCTAACTGGTGACTATATGTCTGCAAAGCACTAATCCTAATAAAAATAGGATTTTAATTACCTACTGGTAAATCCTTTTCTCGTAGTCCGTAGAGGATACTGGGGTTCCATTTAGTACCGTGGAGTATAGACGGGTCAACTAGGAGCCATGGGCACTTTAAGAATTTAATAGTGTGGGCTGGCTCCGCCCTCTATGCCCCTCCTACCAGACTCAGTCTAGGAAACTGTGCCCGAGGAGACGGACATACTTTGAGAGAAGGATATAAAGGATAGTGGTGAACTTCCGAACCAGCATACACAAACCAGAGGAAAGATATGCTAACCCAACTTTAAACAGGAACAGCAACAGCTGAACCAACAATACTTAACCAAGTAGCAGTGCAGGAAGAATGAAGCACCGGGGCGGGCGCCCAGTATCCTGTATGGACTACGAGAAAAGGATTTACAGGTAGGTAATTAAAATCCTATTTTCTCTTACGTCCTAGAGGATACTGGGGTTCCATTTAGTACCATGGGGATCTACCAAATCTCCCAAACCGGGTGGGAGAGTGCTGAAGTTCCTGCAGAACCAATTGACCAAACCGAAGGTCCTCAGAGGCCAAAGTATCGAACTTGTAAAACTTAGAAAACGTGTTCGAACCAGACCAAGTAGCCGCTCGGCAGAGCTGTAAAGCCGAGACACCCTGGACAGCTGCCCAGGAAGAACCCACCGACCTAGTAAAGTGGGCCTGTACAGATTTTGGAACCGGCAAACCTGTCATGGAATAAGAATGCTGGATAGTGAGCCTGATCCAGCATGCAATTGTCTGCTTTGAAGCAGGACACCCAATTTTATTGGGATCATAGAGAACGAACAGCGAGCCAGATTTCCTGTGACAAGCTGTCCTCTTCACATATACCTTCAAAGCCCTCACAACATCCAAAGACTTTGAAGTAGCAGAGGTGTCGGTGACAACCGGAACCACAATAGGTTGGTTGATGTGATACGCAGATACCATTTTAGGAAGAAATTGCTAATGAATTCTGAGTTCAGCTCTGTTGTCATGGAAAATTAAATAGGGGCTCTTGTGAGACAACGCCCCCAGCTATGACACACGTCTTGCTGAAGCCAAGGCCAACAATGTCACGGTCTTCCACGTAAGATATTTTACATCCACCTCCTGTAACGGTTCAAACCAGTCTGATTGGAGGAACGGCAGCACCAAATTGAGATCCCATGGTGCCTTGGGAGGCACAAAGGGCGGTTGGATGTGCAAAACACCTTTCAAGAACGTCTGGACATCAGGGAGAGAAGCCAATTGTTTTTGAAAGAAAATGGACAAGGCTGAAATCTGGACTTTTATGGAGCCCAGACGTAGGCCCACATCCACACCTGCCTGCAGAAAAAGCAGGAAATGTCCCAGATGAAATTCCACCGCAGAATAATTTCTGTTCTCACACCAAGAGACGTATTTCTTCCAAATACGGTGGTAATGTTTAGACGTTACCCCAGTGGTTTCCAAACTTTTTTGAATCACGGCGCCCTAGAATATCAGAATTTTTTTCACGGCACCCCTAGGCCAAAAATTTTTTATTGAGAAATTTAGAAAGAAGTATTACATTAAGTAGATCGCGTTTATATGTCATCCTTAGGGTCAATTGTGTGGTGAGGGACAAGATTTGCTTCTGTTTGGCCACATATTTTATGACTGGCAGCCACCAGGATTGGTTTTGCCTATTATATTGACCATGAATAATTTTAATTGGTCCTGGACCACCAACCCAGGACACCCCTGCAAGTGTCCCGAGGCACCCCAGGGAGCCACGGCACACAGTTTGGGAGCCTCTGTGTTACCCCCTTCCTGGCTTGGATCATAGTCAGGATAACTTTGTTAGGGATTCCTCTCCTGGCTAGAATCAGCCGTTCAATTTCTATACCGTCAAACGTAGCCAAGATAAGTCCTGATAGATGAACGGGCCCTGTTGCAGAAGATCCTCGCAAAGAGGTAGAGGCCACGGATCCTCAACTAGCATCTCCAGAAGGTCCGCATACCAGGCCCTTCTTGGCCAGTCCAGAGCTATGAGTATTGCTTGAACCTTTTCCCTTTTTATTCTTTTTAGAATTCTTGGGATCAGAGGAAGCGGAGGAAACACGTACACCATCTGATAGACCCATGGAGTCGTCAGAGCGTCTACTGCCACTGCCTGTGGAACAATACTGCTTGAGCTTCCTGTTGAGACAAGAGGCCATCTTGTGGATTTGTGGATATCCCCATCGATGTGTCAAGCACCTGAACACTTCCGGGTGAAGGCCCGAGTCCCCCGGCTGCAGGTAGTGTCTGCTTCCCAGTTGTCTACTCCCAGAATGAAGACTGCTGACAACACCACAGTGCTTTTTTTCTCTACCCAGAGTAGAATTCTTGACAGCTCTGACATTGCTGCTCTGCTTTTCGTTCCGCTTTGTCGGTTTATGTTACTGCCATCACATTGTCCGACTGGACCTGAATGGCCCGATCTTGAAGAAGATATGAAGCCTGCAGAAGGGTGTTGTATATGGCCCTGAGTTCCAGATTGTTGATTGGAAGGATGACTTCCTGACTTGACCATCTTCCTTGAAACTGCACCCCCTGGGTGACTGCTCCCCAACCTCTGAGGCTTACATGCGTGGTTAACAGAATCCAGTTCTGAATTCCAAACCTCTGACCCTCAATGAGGTGAGAAGTCTGTAGCCACCACAGAAGAAAAATCCTGGCTTTTGGCGACTGACGGATCATCTGGTGCATGTGAAGATGCGATCCGGACCATTTGTCCAACATATCGAGCTGGAAGGGTCTTGCATGAAACTTTCCGTATTGAAGTGCCTTGTAAGAGGCCACCATTTTCCCCAAAAGGCGAATGCCAAGATGCACCGATGTCTGAGTTGGCTTCAGGACACCCTGAACCATCGACTGGATTACCAATGCCTTTTCCAATGGAAGGAACACTTTCTGCGACTCTGTGTCCAGTATCATTCCCAGGAATGGAAGCCTCCGTGTTGGCTCTAGGTGAGATTTCGGAAGGTTCAGAATCCACCCGTGGTACTGGAGAATTTCGGTTGAGAGACCAATGCTATCCAGCAACGTCTCCCTGGATGGCGCCTTCCTGTTTGCGGAGTATAAACATCATCTCTGCCATCACTTTGGTGAATACCCTCAGTGCCGTGGAGAGACCACATGGCAGGGCCTAGAACTGGTAGTGACAGTCCTGCAGTTCAAACTGTAGATAAGCCTGATGAGGTGGCCAGAACGGAATGTGAAGGTATGCATCCTTGATATCCAGAGACACTAGGAATTCCCCTTCCTCCAGACCTGAGATCACTGCTCTCAGAGACTCCATCTTGAATTTGAATACTCGTAAGTATGGGTTCAACGATTTTAGATTCAAAATCGGCCTTACTGAACCATCCGGTTTTGGTACTACAAACAAGTTGGAATAATATCCCTTGTTTTGTAGATGAGGTGGAACTGGAACAATGACCTGAGTCTGCACCAGCTTCTGAATGGCATCCTGTACGGTTATACTTTTCTCTTGTGAAACTGGTAAGCCTGATTTAAAGAATCTGTGAGGTGGGACCTCCTGAAAATCCAGTCTGAAGCCCTGGGAAATAAGATCTATGACCCAGGGATCCTGGCATGATGTTGTCGAGATGTGAATTTTAGTCGAGCTCCCACCTGACAGCCCTCCAGGCATATGGTCCACCATCATGCTGAAGGCTTTGAGGAAGCAGAGCCTGAGCTCTGTTCCTGAGCACCTGCAGTTGCTGGTTTGCATGGTTTTCCTCTTGTGCCTCTAGAGGCCGTAGAGGCACCTCTGGATTTACCCTTAAACTTGGCCGTCCGAAAGGTCTGTAAATTTGAAGCTGAATAAGCTTTCCTGGCTGGGGGAGCTGCGGAAGGAAGACATGTAGACTTATCCGCAGTAGCTTCTTTGGAGATCCATTTGTCTAGTTCATCTCCAAACAAGACCTCTCCTGTGAATGGTAAGCCTTCCACGCCTTTCCTGGAGTCCGCATCAGCAGTCCACTGGCGTATCCACAAGCCTCTGCGTGCTGACACTGCCATAGCGGTGGTGCGTGCATTAAGCAAGCCTATCTCTTTTATGGCCTCCACCATAAAGTTGCAGAGTACTGTATATGCTGCAGGAGTAAAACAACATCCCCCCCAAGACAAGGATTCTAACCTCTCAATTAGGTTACCTGACCATTTAGCAATGGCTTTTGTGATCCACGCACATGCAATAGTGGGTTTCTCGGCCACCCCAACAGCTGTGTACAATGAATTGAGTGTAATCTCAATTTTACAATTAGTCATGTTTTTTAGGGAGACTGCACCAGGGACAGGCAATACAATTTTCTGTGACAGCCTAGAGACTGATGCATCCACTCTCGGTGGATTTTCCAATTTTTTCCCCTATCCTCCAGAGGAAAAGGAAAAGATGAAAGCAACCTTTTAGGGATTTGACATTTCTTATCAGGATTAACCCACGGTTCTTCAAACAGGGTATTCAATTCCTTTGACGCAGGAAATTTGACTGAGGACTCCTTTTTTACATTAAAATAAGATTCCTCACACTCCTGCCTCTATAAGAGCCTCTATTCCCTGTGACAGAGTAGCATACCCCCCTCCAAATTCACCTCGCCCTCCTCCATGTCTGACCCATCAGAGTCAGACTGCAGGAGATCGGCCAGAGATCAGACAAATGGAAGGGGATTGAGACGCTGGTTTGTGGGACTGAGTCTCTATTCATAAGCTCATCCACAGTCTGTCTTAAGTATTGCGTCTCTTTCTCATTGCGGGTTAATTTTCGTAGAAAGATCGGAGATCATTCCGTCAATGGAATTAACCCACTCCGGTTCAGCCCCGCTATTCCGGGAAGGTGCACTGCCCTGAGTACCCAGTAGTGAACCCCCTGGTGAAGAGGAACACTCCGCTGCACAAGAAACATACTCTTTGCCAGACATAATGTAAATGTGACAGCACACACACACACACACACACACACACACGAAAAGGTTAAGCACAATTAACCCACAAAGAGCCCTTCAGGGAGACACAGAGTTATTTGTAGCCAGCCCCCACCGCACCCTTATCGCTAATGCCAAGCTTAGCCGGGTCACAGACTAAGTACCCTGATAAAGAACTTAGTACTCTAATAATTGCTCCCCCCCTGCTATGACCCCCTGGTACCACTAAGGTAATCTGGAGTCTCCCCGGAGGAGCTGCGCGTCCCTGTCAGTCAGCGTCTGTGTCCACTGCAGAGGGAAAATGGAGCTGGTGAGCTGCTGTATCCGCTCATAGTGAAGGCCCCGCCCCTTCAATGGTGCGCGGTCTTCCCGCTTTTTTATACTGGCTGATATAATCTGGTGCTTAAAATGGAGAGAAAACCTTTTTAATTTTAAAGCTGTTTTTGCCAGTGTAGGCACTGTGTACAATGTA